>NC_142214.1:2485000-2800000 GCF_049639895.1 Pseudopodoces humilis | reverse complement strand
AGCAAATATTCTACAAAAACACACAGCCCAAGTTCCATGCATTTACTGGAAAGAGAAAATAAAGTGGCTTTTCCCACCAGATGGGTTTTGCTTTAATTAAAAAACCCTACAAGTTGAAATACCATAAAGCTTCATCTTCTCAAATCATCACCTTCCCATTTTAAAGACAGGTACATTTATTTACCTTCTTGTCATGAAAAAGCAAGAGACCAAAATCTGTGAGAAGGAAAGATGGAAAGTCACTGAGAAAACACAAGCACATCTTGTTTCTGAGATGTGACACAGAGCTTGTTACCTCCAACCAGGTAACAAAATAAAAACAGTGTGCAATTCTCTTATTCCTGATGAACTATCAGCAACCAGTAAACCAGAGAAGAAATTATTTGGAGTGACATACTCAAACAGAAGTAGAAATGTACCTGTAATTTTAATACCATTTCAGGTCACTTATGGAGCTTTAATTTATTTAGAAATATAGGTTAAAAAGAGCTCCACAAACAAGAGGCTTGTGACTAAATTCAGTGACTACTGTTATCTTCAATACCTAGCAACCCTGCTAAACACCACAGCTCCTGATATTACAACAGTCCTCTGTGCTTACTGACACCAATTCTAATAACATCTGACAGAAGGTATTTTTTGGATCTGTTTATCAGATGATTTACATCTGTGGTCAAACCATCTCTTCATTTTCCATATTAGAGGATTAATATATTGATCTGTATTTTTACTGGTTTGTTTTTTGTTTTTTTTCTGGTAGCCCTGAAGCTCAATTTCCCTCTATCCAATTCAAACATGCAGCCAAGTAAATGTGATCCTCCTTTTGCTGCACACCTTGCAGGGAGCAGACCAGTGAGGATTCCATGGAAAAAACGGTGCAATAGCAACTTCATGCACGCCTTGAATGATTCCACCGCAAGTGTTAAGCTCCCTCTCCATTTCCATTTGGAAACTCAGTCCTCCTGAACTCACTCCAAGCATTAGAAAGGCTCAGAGGGCTGGATTTAATAAAAACAACTTGGACAGAGTAGCTTAAATTTATACAAGTACAAAGGGAAGTCATTAGAGATGCAGTTCACATAAAAGCCATGCACTTATGCATTTCAATTCTGCCCTTTCTCTGCTTTAGCAGACGTTCACGAGAAGAAGAAAGGAAGAAGATCAAAAGCTATGGAAGTTTTGCAAGAAGCCAAGTTAGTTCATGAGACCATGTAACAAAGTAATGTTATTTTCTAAGTCAATGTAGCCCTAAGTGCCTTAAGTACGCCTCGAGCTTGCTGGAGGCGAACAACTCCTGCAGACCATCCTATTTCTTGTCTACTTTTTGTTCATTCATTAGGAAAAGTTTTCCACCTCATGTCTCACCTACCTCAGTTTTCCTCCTTGCTCTGAGAGCACTTCAGTTACTTTGAGATCCTCTCTGCCAAATGTGCTCTGGCTCACTCCCCTCATCCCTGCCTGTGCATCCAACCCCTGGACATGCACCTTCCTGCACAGAAATGGGGTTTGCTTCATCTTTCCCTAAAAAACACTGTTGTTGATGTTGTTGTTGATGTTGTTGTTGTTGTGGTATCCTTTGGCTGTAGGTTTGCTATGCTTAACAGAATTACCAGCTGTCACTAAATTCATGTGCTGTTCATAAATCTAACAGAATTCTTTGGACAGCTGTTCATCCGGGCATATACACATTAATTCTAATAGCCACATTAGTTCTACAAGTTTATTTGTTTGGTTGTGATTTTTTTAGCTTTCACTCACAGTATAATTACTTCTGACACTCTCCCATCAAATAACTTTTTGTTGTTGAGAGTTTTCGTACTTCTGTTTGTTTTAAGCCAAACCACTACATTTGTTTTTTTCATAGCAGATGCTGTAACACGATGGGCAGGCTGTCATAAACAGATGGACATGCTCTAAATCCAACCTCCAAAAAAACCATCCCATCAAGGATGCAGAACTGGTCTCCTGGGAGAAGCAGTTAATACCCAGCACACCCTCCCCAGTGTTGACTCAGCAGATCTCCTGGGCAAATTCCAAAAAAGAAACCATGGATGTGCCAATAGGAAAGGGAAAAGGAGGCAGCACTTTACCCAAAAGGCAGAAATCTGCTCATCTTCATGCACAAGCTATCCCTGTTGTGGGATATTGATGTGGAAACAGCCACAGCACAGACACAGAGGGAGGATAACACCTAGGGAAGCAGGTGAGGATCACGAGTCACAGAATGGCTCCCTGAAGGATCCTGGAGCCACAGAGAATTTTCTGTCACCTATAAACCCACAGGCAGCAAGACTTGGTAATCTATACTCTGTGCACAGAGGGCTTCCTTTGTGTGCTGAAATGGGGCAGATTTCAGTTCTGTTGGCTCACCAGCATTTCAGAGAGCTTCTGAAGCAGTTTCCTTTCCCTTCCTCCTGAGGGCTGCTGCGTTTCATGGTTCACCAGAGCAAGAATGACTACCTGGGATCATCCCTGGCAGACAGCACAACTAACTACTGACCACAGCAGAGCTGAACAACCTCCTCGTTCTGTCTGAAAAGTCACTAATATTGGATTCCTTGAGCTTCTAGCAACTTCTCTATAAAACATCCACGTTTTTCTTCATTTCTCTGGATTTATGGGTGTCCTGAACACCTCTGACTCTGATGTACTTTAACAGAAGCAGCTGAAATAAATTGCTGTGTACTTCAGTGTGGTTAACTTCTCTGTGATCATTTATCCCCTTTTGTGAAATATATTACAAGTACATAAAGTAGAAAAAATATCATTATTAACTAAATTCAGACGTGATCATCAACCTGCCTCTGGATGTCACAGTTCTGTGAGAGCTGAAAACATTTTAGGGAAGAAAAAGGTGAAAAAAAACAAAAGACTGAAAAAACCCACCTATTTTCTACAGACTTAAGATGTAGAACATTCTAAACTCTTCGATTAAAATGTATTTGTTACATTCTTCTTTTTAGTTCCACTTCCAGAAAGGTCCTGTTGAGAGGGTGGATATCTGAAAAGAGTTCTGCAAATTGCTTGCATAAAGCCAAGCAAACAGCTGCACTGTAAAAACATTCCTCAGGAATTTCACAGACATTATCTGAAAGAGATGGCACAGAAAAGAGCAAGTGGATTTCCCATTATTCCAACGCATTTACAGTGTTCTGCTGGACTGCTGTGAGAAGGAAAGGAGGCACAAATCAATTTGGATTTTACATTCCATTTAATTGCATATACATGGGAGTGTGCTGGGGCTTTGTGTGCAGTCTGTGAGCTGTCATCAGCACAATAAAGCTGCTTGTATCCCTTGCACCACCACAACCAATTTCATATATCTTTCCATCTGGGAATCAGAAGAGAATTCTTGGTTGAAGATTTCCAGGCTTGACTCAAGATCCACTAAAACTTTTTTTTTTTTTCTAATCTGCCAGAATGAAATGGCTTAAAGCAGGCAGGATTTTTCCCATATAACTTCTCTCATTAATGCAGAGATGAAGTAAATATACTGCATCACAGCAGAATAAAGTTTACAGTACTCCAGGCTCTCCTGCCACTCCAGTTATGCTTTGTTTTACTCTCCAGGAAGCAAAGCAATGCAGAATCTCCCTTTTTTTTTCCAGTGAGGGATCTGGCAGCCATCTGCACATTTCCAGAGCACAATGTGACTCATCCATGAGAGATCCATAATTGAGGAGATGTTCCAGGCTTGTTCCATCCTCTGGTGTAAGAGGTGAAAGCTGTGTCAGCACAGGGGTGCTCAGTGCACTGAGCTCTCTCTGAAGGGATATTTTAGGGATGTGGGTCCTGGCAGTGCCCAGCAAGGCCCAGCTCCAGGGGGTGTCAGGTTGGTTAAAGAATTGTCATCTGCTGTAATCTGTTCCTGGAGCACTCCTTGCCATCTCTGTGCTTCAGGTGTCCCGGGAGTTTTGGGGTGTTTTATGGTGTTTGTGGAGTCGAGACTCATCACTGGCACTTCAGATCACTGAAAATTTGAAACCAAATTTCAGAGGTAAGCAGTGATAAGAATCATACTGTCTGTTCCTAGGCACTCTTTTAGGTTTCTCAACAGGATCAAATGCAGATGGACTGACTGTGTTCCGAAAGTATCAGTTATTCATAGGTGGTAAAAGTTGTAAAGAATTCAAGAGAGCCACAGAAGGGAATTCTGGAAAGACTCCACTTGGGGCAGGAGAGAGGTAGGGACACGGAATATTGTCCCTAGGATAAGTGCTGGAGCTTCCAGAAGTAGCTTTAGCCTTTAGCTACCCACCACGACTCCCAGGACTGCAGCAGAGGTGAGGCAGCTGTAATTATTGTGCTGTTGTCAGCCCGTAGTCTCATAATTCCTATTTTAAACCGACATTTCATGTTCCAACTACCGAGAACATAATTTTCTAACTCTCATCAGCTCACAAATCTTCTCCAGCAGAAGAACCTTCCCTTAAATCCCACCATGGCAGTACTCTAAAATATCCCTGGGTGACTGATTTTGTCAAGTCTAATCATCTTGGATAAGACAGCTGAGATTTCAATTTGCTCAGGCGTGAGCTCTCAGCACTCCAGAACACTATTTATAAGGGCATTGTGTTGACTGCAAAGGCTTGGTGATTAAATCACCTTTTCCAAGACAATTTCCAGCTTTGCCAGGGAGACTCCCCAATCAGTGACCCATATAATTACTTTTCCATGTGGATTGAATTTGAGAACTGCTCATTAATGCTCCAAACATACCGAGATCAGTGTTTAAATACCCACAATCGTAAATATTGCCAGGGGCAAAATTTCCCAACAGGTTTTGGTTGGATATGGTGGCCCAAAAGGTTCAGAGATACAAAGACATTGTAAGATAAAAGACTCCCCTGGAACAGAGGAAAAACTGGTGGGGTTTGTTATAGGGGCTTGGTTTCAGCTGGGGGCTTAGGGGTGATGACAAATGAGTGACACCCAAATGTGTGATCTGGTCACTGGAATGTTGATTGTTCTTGCTTCAGTGTTTTCCAAGGAAAATTTTGTAACCTATAGGTAGTAGAATACTAAAATTCTTCCAGGACAAAAATATATAGACTTAAGAAAGTCAATGACAAAAAGAATCTAAAGCTTCCAAGTAATTTTTTAATTTTTTTTTCTCCTTGGAGAGATAATTTCAATTTCAGCTCCCTTTGCTGAGCCCTGGAGACAGAATGGTCAATGTGAGAGGCCAAAGTGACAGGCCACAGCACTCTCCCTTTCATTTTAGGTCACTGCTTTTGAAAAACCAAACGCATTCTTTTGTCGATAGGAAATAACACAAAAATGGTAAAAGCTTTATGAGACATGTGTCTCTTTTATGTATTTTTTTCCTAACTTAGAATCTCAGTAAAAGAAAGAACAACTACACAAAACAACTGTAAACTTCTCAGCACTGCTAAAACACCTGATGATTACATATGTCCATTTTTATCACCCAAATAACTCATTCACCCCAGGGCCAGTATTCATTTTTATCTGTACCTAAATAAGATTTTAATTTGAAAAATAAAAGCCTCTACCTTGGACTGCTCATGCTGTGCAAGATTATCAACTGATAATAATTTATTTTAATGCAGTGGGGACCTCACCCCATAAATTCCTCAGTGCTCAGAGACCATTTGCACGTTTGATCTCCAGATGAAATGATGGGACTTGCAGCACTCCAAATGTTCTAATGTTCCTCCTCAGCTCACAGGAATGGAGACAAAGCCCACACAAAGCACATTCCCAGGGGATAAAACCACATTAACTCTGGTCACAGACACAGAGGAGAAAGGGGTGTGTAGCCAAGCTGATGAACTGCACCTTCAAGTTCTGCACACAAGCACATGCTAAAAATCCCCCAAACACCCTGCCTGACACAGGTTGAAGCTTGAGAAGCTTCAGCAGAACCATTATTTAATCTTATTGGCTTGCTCTTCCAGCTTTTATGTGTACAAAGTAATAATACAATGCCATCAAGTGCACTTCTAATATGCCTTGCAATTATGGTACCAAGCACTAATTATGTTGTTATTGCTCATTTTTATGATGAGAATTTCACATCTTTTTTTTTTTTTTTTTTTTTCCCTTAGTTCATGGGAATAGGAAACCTCACAGAAAACCATGGCTGTAAATTTTAATTGCTGAGCCTTAATCACAAAAAAAATAGTGAGAGAGGGAATTAGTCAAATACAGAGGAGCAGAAAAAAAAAATCACTTTTATCTGTGTAGTTTGCCATAATGACATCTGGGACTGTCAAGACTGGCAGTTGGGACTCTACAGGATGAAACATTGAAGAATATGTACATTCTTTAACTTCAGCTAAACTCAACAAATTTCCTGTGCTCTCAGTTCTCAATGCTGAAGTCTTTGCAGTGGCTTTTAAGAGAAAGATCCTCCCCAACCCCCAACAAAGTTAAAATTTTAATGGTGAAAGTTCTCAGTCCATTAATTTAATGGATAATACAGAAGAATCAGAATCAGTCCCATAAAGAATCAGTCCCAACTATGAAATACAGTTTTTTCCAGGTAATACTAGCCTAAATTTGACATTCAAAATGGGAAGTAACTGAGATATTTTGGTACTCATAAAATAAAGCATATTTATACACTACATTGTTCAATTTGCCAGAGTTTTTATTCATTTGATAACACTTTTAAAAATAGTTTTGACTTTTTTTCTATTTTTGGTTTAGTGAGCTGCTTCCTGTGAACACTAAAACCTGAATTTGATTGTAGTTACAGAAATGTGGGTCTGCACCCACTATTTCTGGGCAGCATGTCACTTCATCCTTGTCTCTTCATCCTTTCTCTTTGTTATATTCCAGACTATACCAAAATTCAGTTTAGAACCATGCACAATATTAAACAATATTTTTAAGCCCTAACATTAACAAGAGTAACTTAATTTCATTTTTTCACATCTCCTAAAAATTCCAGAGAAATTTTAATTTAAAGTGCATTTCCTGCAAACTATCAATTTACTTTTTTCACAAGGATGTTTTTTAGGAGAGATCTTGGTATGGTTGAGAATTTCCCATTTCCAAGGAATTCTTTAATTCGGAGCAGATCGCAAACTTCAAGAGGAAAAAGAACACCAGACCACCAAAATTCCAACAGCAACAAAAACCAAGAAACCTCATGGTAAAAATAAGGGGGAACCAATAAAACAGAGCCAAAAAGGTGCAAAATCAAGCATTACAGAGACTACTGAGGTTCCTATGAGATTTTTCTTTCCTCTTCTTTAATGACCTGAATTTGGAGACACAGAAAGTCTTTCTACTGTAGCAGATTTTATTTCACTAACACGTTTTATAGGTAAGGTGTGATTAACAGCTGGAACAGTTCTACATAAAACTGCTGAAAATTTGCAAACTAATATTGATATTACAACCACAATATTCAGGGCAAAAATGCTTTTAGGAATTGTTTTAGTTAATTGCCTCACAAAATGACTTGGGTTTTTTGGTGTTTTTGGTTTTTTTTTTAAGGTTCTTATACTGAGAAAGAAAAATAAAAATACTTTTGCATCTAAATTATTTTCTCTATTAAAACCATAAAGGGGTATGTTGGTTTTATTAGTAGGACAACAGAATGGTTTGGAAGGGACCTTAAAATTCATCTCATCCCACCCCTGCCAGGGCAGGGACAACTCCCACTGTCCCAGGAGCTCCCAGCCCCATCCAGCCTGGCCTTGGGCACTGCCAGGGATCCAGGGACAGCCCCAGCAAATCTGGGAACCTCTGCCAGGGCTTCCCCACCCAGTGAAGTTTGGCCCCTTTCAAAGATTAAAAAATATGACATTTACGTTAAATTTCTTTTTATTATCTTACAATAAATAAATAAAAGGAATATTTACGACTTCCCTGTCCTGTAAACATTCTACACACGAAGAACAAATACAAGAAGGACAACCTGGGAGGTCAGAGATGAAACTACAGTACTTGTTGGTGAAGCCTGAGCTGGAAATCTTTGTCTGGGCTGCTGCTGTGCAGAGTTTCTCCTGTGTATCTGCAATATTTTGTATTTTTTGTACATAAATTCATTACAGCTGCTAAAGTCACCGAGGCTGAAGTCTTGTGCCCCTTGCAGACACTGCAATCTATTCCATACAAACTTTTGTAATGCTTAAAGTTTACTCATGAGACAAACTCTCGATGTGAGCTGGTACACAACCCTAAAATGAAAACTGTTCTCAGCTGCTCGTAGGAGGGTTGGATTGAAATCCAGATGTACTAAAGTGAAGCTGAAGTTTGCTAGCCAAAATGATCAAAGGTTTCTTTTTATTCACTCCTAGATAACTTTCCTGATGTTTCTAACCCAGCTCAGCATTATTTTTTTTTATCTTTAGTCCATAAGAATGCTGTATAATAATAAAAAATAAATTTTTAACCTAGAGTAGGATCTACTTCGAGCTTTTATTTAACCTCCTGCATTCCTTCTGCTTCTTCACTGCACAAATTTAAGAGTAAGCCAAAAGCTTAGTTCCAGAGTTGTTAGTCCATAATTCTACATCACAGCATGACAGAAATCACACAAAGATCAGAAGAAAACCTCCAAAGAGCTGATCTGAAGGAACAGAGGTTCCCAACCTGGCAGTATTTTACATTACAAGACAGGACATTAATAATATGTCACAGGTGGAGGAGGAGAATTCAGGTTGGAGAGTTAAAAACATCATTTCCACAGCAGAACAGGCAAGCTCAGCCACTTCCAGCTGGGCTTGTGCAGCCAGGAGAGGTCAAGGAGTTCAGTTCTTGCAAGGAGTGAAACACCCTGCAAACACTGCTCTTTCCTCCTTTGCGTGGGAAATCACAGCTGGAAGGATCCTAATGGATAACCAGGATATTGTGAAAATACAGAGTTGTATCAAATATTTCCCCTTCTCTTTTCCCTCACAGCCAACACACTCTCAAATTAAGGCTTTGGCATCTAAAGATATATTTCCTTGAATTACAAGTTACTGGAATGATGCAATCTGCCCTGTCCTTCATCTTTCAAGGGATCCAGAGAAGGTCTGAAAACCTTTTGGAATGTCACTGCTGTAAAACCCACGGTGTGGGGGTGTGACACCCTTCTTTTTAACTGAGAGGGACAAGACTTTGAGAACTGTTTAGTTTTGTCACTCTTGTATAGAATATAATGAGATATTCTATATATTCTTGTATAGAATGCCAGCTCTCCTCGGGGGCTGCTCCTGAGGTAACCACACACCTCAGCTCCTGTCAAAGCTCTGCCAAAAACCTTCATCTCAATCCTGCTGTGGCTGTGCTGCAGCTCTCCCCACTTGGAGGGCAGGAACACCACGAACCAATTCACCATATAAATGCCATATTACCAAATTACATCATCAAAATCTCCAAGTCAGATAAAACTCATCTCGTGGCTAACTTGTATTACTGCTTTTAGCCTGGTGATTAAAGCCTGCAGGGTCAGAATGAGAAATGTTCTATTTCCCTTAGCTCCAACTAATTTCTAGGTATTGATACTGCATTTACAAAAAGGAAAAAAGCAAAACAAATATAAAAAATCCAAATAAACAAAACAAAAAACTTAAACAACTAAACAAACAAAACCAAAAAAAAATCCATGCAATAAGTGCCTGAGCTGTAACAGACCACAGTCAGATTTCAAACTCTATGAATCTCAGCACAATTTCTACCTACCTTAATTCAAAATGATTTTATTGGGTCAGTGGAATTCCAGTCATTTACATCAACTGTAAAATGCTGAGGGACAAAACTGGGGATGAGCTGTAAAGACCTTCAGGCCAAAAAAAGCTGGACTTTGATGATCCTTGTGGGTCCTTTCCAGCTCAGGATATTCTAAGTAAGAAGACACAGCAAGCCAAACAAGTTGGCCTCACTCCACTTTGACAAACAAGATTTGAAATTCAGTTATTTTATCATTCTTACTCTTTACTGGGGTGAAATAATGTGATGGATCACGTTAGAAATCGTTGGACTAAAAAAATCGAAATTGGAATCATCCCTTTCCACCGCCTTTGTTCTAACATGGAGCAGGGAGGATCAGCACCACGTGGAACGCTGGATAGAAAAAGTAAAACAGTTCTTCCATCAAAATAAGCAAAAAAGTTGTTTTGCTAAACAACTCCAGCAGTCATGGTGGCTTTTCCTGTTATCTGATGCCATAGCAACAATAATCCATTTTAAAACTCGTGGTAAGGTAATATATTATCATGACAGCTGTGTTAGACTGCCTCTCCTTTGCTCTTGACTTTACACAACAATGTTAAGATGTTTTTTAACCAAGTTTTCAAGTTGAAAATAACATGGTGTCAAAATATTTTCTCTGAACCAATCAGCACTACTGAAAAACATCACTGAGCTTTGCATTTCCATGACAACTCGTCTCAAATTTACAAAGCTGCACCAAATTTCCTTACAAAGAAGGGTTCTTACAAGAAAAATTGATTCATGTAACCTACTATACCTTAAAAAAAACCTACATATGTTTTGTATGTTCACGACAAAACTGTGTTGGTGATGTTTAGGTTTTCCAGATTTACACTTCTGATGGGAACTTTTCATAAATGGCAGGGGAAACTTCTCTGTTTTAATGAAATGGACATTCAGCTATGAATTGTTGTTTATAAAATAGATGCAAAAACTACAAGCACAAGAATGTGAAAATTGAGAGATTATTTCTACCAAACAGAGCAGGGGCAATTTTGGCCTGAACTGACAGCTATACAGCTAAAATTGAAAACATAACAAAACAAAACCTAAACAAACCTTCAATAGTTTTCCTGCATTTTTCCCCTCGGGAACCACCATCAACAGCTGAGAAACTCAAAATATTTGCTTCTTCTAAAGACAGTGCATCTTGTGATCCCAATGATTTGAGTTTAAGGACAATAATCCCTTTAATATACTGGCAGAGATGTCTTATCAAACACAGTCTGCTGTGGGATTAACAATTTATTATCAAATCTAAAATCACTCAGATTAGTGACACTGTGATTAGAGTGTGGAATAAACATCAAAAAGCATTATAAACCTACAAGTAAATTTCATTTGTAGTGGATTTTCAGATAACCAATTATAATTTACAATCCATTTACAATGGATTACTGTGTACTTTAAGGAGGTTTTTTATTAACAGTTGGATAGGGGGAAAAATATTGGCTTTCCAGTACTATTTCACCTACTCTGCTTTGAAGACTCATAAAGCACAGAGTAAAATGATAATGACAATGCTTAAATTATATCCTTTGACAATTAACTCAAACTTCTAATAGAGAAGTACTCCCCTTTTCCAGGAACTCTCTCTGCATGGTCAGGGACTGTGGGAAGTGCAAAAGGGATCAGAAAAATCTGTACAGATTGAAGTGGAAAGTCAAGGATTTAGAATAATGATTAACTTTTATATGGTTATAGAATATTCTTCCAAGTCACCTTTTCACGGATGTAACTTCCTTTTGATTAGAAAAAAGAATTTTGGTGTCGCTGACAAATGGGTTCAAAGTTGGACACAATCTCAGTTTTAATTGGTTGACATAACCCAAACTGGTACTTTATTACAATGTGGAGATCAAATCCAAAATAGATGTCAAAGAGTTGCTACATGTTTGATTCTTTATTAATAGACTTTATTATATCTGTCATTTTTTGTGACCTCCACTATAAACATTAAAGAAGAGTATTTTTCATTGCTAAAATAGAATGAGAAAACCCTAAATTTGTGAGCTTTATCCAGAGGTTCATTTCATGAGTGGTATTGCTTTGAGCACAGCAATCAATCTTTCAGAGAGTGCCTCTAGAAAGTGATGGTTACATTTCACTCTGGCTAGGGAGGAAACTCTGGGCAAGATTGCTGAAAACCCTGCTAACGATCCCAAATGATTTCTGTGTAAATCATTAAATGAAGAGAGATTCTCAAACCCTCACATTTTCAAGTGATTTGTCTGCCTGGTTGACAAGCTCCAGTGAAAGACAATTCTGTGGCACAGAACACGATTCCACCAAGCCCGCTGTGATCAATCTAAATAAAGTATGAAATGTAAAATGCTTCTCTGCATTGATTTCACTACATCTGGCAATAATCGTTCCAGCCTCCTTGATTGACTCTTAAAATTACAGCCCACATTTTTCAGAGTGACACATCCTTGCCATCACACCAGTTCTGGCACATAGCACTTGTTATTAAGCATCTTTCAGAAAGTGGCGTTAAACCCTCATGAAAAATGACCAGATAAGACATATTCAGGTTCCATCTGGGTGATAGAAAATTGAAACAACCCCCACAGAGAATGAGGAATTCTGAGGAAATGACATTGTTTTCTAAGGATAAAGGGAAGGATGTGCTTTTGTAGCTTGGCTTGCCATTAACTTGACTGCTGAGCTGGCCTCTGACCAGCACCAGGTACTCTCTCTTGGCAAAACTCTTGTAAGATTATTAAGAAATGGTATTAATTTCCATCTGTTTAAGACTTGTGGTCCACAAACAGTTCATTATTTAACAAGTAATTAACACCAAAGCAGTGAGTTTGCTCACTGTAACCAGATGTGCTCCACAGATGGAAGAAAAGGGTAAAAGAAACTCCAGCCCCCTTTTTTCACACCACAGCAGCATCCCAGAACAGTGAAATTCAATATTCCCAAATCTGAAAGAATTGTAGTGACAACATTTTGAAAGTTTTGCCTTTGTTTCCTGACTCTTGCCCATGGCTTTTCATTGCTGAGATGCAAAATCAACCAGGTCCACTCCTGCACACAAGAAATCAGCCAAGAATCAACAACAACCTGTCAGGAGGATCTCCTGTGTCACTCCCATAGTGTGACACAGTTTCCATTTTGGGCTTTGAAATCATAGCCAATACCTTCTAAAAGCTGTTTATAAAATACAATAGTTTGGGATTTAAAAACAAACAAAATATAAAAAGCTTTTAATTCCAAAAGTCTATCACAACTTAAAAAAAACAGAAATTAACTTTCCGATACCTCCTAACATCTCAGATTCTTTTGAGGCATCTTCTTATTTTTATTTTTATTTTTTTTTTAGAGAATTAAGCTGAAGTTTTCCCAACATGTTTCAATCCTTTAATTTGTTTTACAAGGTTAATGATTTCAACAACAAAAATGTCATCCTCCTAAACCTCCTGTGGCAACATGGCACCTACTCCCTGCCTGTGCTGCCAAGAACAAATGTGTTGTTGGGTTTATTAATGTTACCTGAAGCAGTCTGCTGGCCTCACTGCCTCCAGCAAGAGGGCATGCCAAATCCACAAGAGTAATAATTATTTTAATGTATTCTCTTGTTTGAATCTCCATTTCAGTAACTGCCTCCCCTCAAAAGCTAATAGAATAATTTAACTCCCTTACTAGCTGAATATTATAAAAAGAAATGAAATTAATTAAAAAAGGCAAATTCCTACAGTTCTTTCTTGACCCTTTCAGGAAGATACAGAAGGAAACAACAAACTTTATTAAACCCTTTTAAAAGCAAGTATTAAACTACTCCATTCCTCATATGACTTAGATCCACCTGTACCCTCTCCACCAAGACAAATTAAAGAGGGAGGTGCACATTTTCTAGGAGACATTTTAATATATTCTCATGTTTGCCCTACATAAGACTTTTACCACTTTCTCACAATTTGGGAGAGAGCAGGAGTAGAAGGAAGGGCTGGGATTTGTGTTTTTTTGTTGTTTTTTTCCTCCACAAACAGCACTGCAAACTTTTTTCATGGGTTTGGCCAGGCATTCTGGTCTCTACCCACCACTATCTAAGATTATGTTTCTAATATAATAATTACTTGCCAAATTAACAACCACACACATAAAATATAAAGGCAGATGCCCCCTTCTAAGTTTTATCCAGGGTTGCACTGGCTGCCTCTGGTTATCCACATTCTTGCAAAGAGCTTGGAAGGAGCACCCACCCCAGAGCTGCCCAGTGCCATCACCTCAGAGCTGCCTCTGAAACTTTTGGAGCACAGATGGAATTCTGCAGAGACCTGGAAGCACACATGGAATAAACTGAAACGAGCTTAATGCAGAAACAAATGTTTGGCAGTGCAAGATAATGACTGTGTAGCTTTTTGTGCAAATTAAGCACTTCTCAGGGCTGATTAGGGCTGCATTTGCAAAGAATTCATAAAGACATTCATGAATAAAAATCACTTGCTGGACTTTGGTCTAGGCTAATCACTGTCTCTCTGGAGAAACAACAGCAGAGGCAGGAAAACTTCTGCAGTATCATATGTTAAGCATCTTCACCATTTTAAAATCAAAATATTGTTAATCCCATGTGCAGAATCAGACCCACGCTGAAGCCACTCTCCTTCTGCCTTTCTCAGGCCTTCAAATATGGCCAAGCATTTGAAAGAAAACAGCTTCAATTAGAAACATTTTTATAGGTGAGTTATAAATCTCTGAAACCAGGACTTTGTAATCACAACACCGACACAACTGTGACACAGCTCCACGAAGATAAATCAGTCCCATAAATCATATTCTATAAATCAGAAATCTGGACTGAAGATCTCAGCACTCATTCATAAATCAGCAAAGCTGATCAGCAGTAGGAGCAATATTTTGGCAATAAATCACATTTGGCAAAGATAATCCCCTGTGTTAATTTGCTGAAGGTTTTTTTTTTAAGGCTGTATTTTGGGGGTTCTCCTTGTGAGGTGGTTGTGCAGCTCCAAGATCCCAGGGGCTTCCCTGCTGTGGGAGAGAGCCCTGCCTGCCCAGGGCAGGGGTGTGAGGATGGTTCTGTTTCTGATGTTGGTGTCACAATTCATATTCAAAATAAACCTCTGCAGACTTGGTTTATACCCCAGGTTCCAGCACATTCTGCCCCACTCCAAAATCCAGGCCTGAACAGACAGGTACAGCACATACAGGCATGGGATGGAAAAGGTAATGCATGAAATAGGAAATAAAACAACAATGCTGAAAGACAGAAGCTTTCTGTTCCTGGGTTTGTCTCACTAGTTACCACCCAGACTAGTGGAATCTCACCCCTCCATTAAAAACTACAATTTTCAAGTACATGTCAAAAGTTTTGCTTTAAAATGAAGGCAGTGGAACGAATGCAAGAAGAATTCTGGCTCATTTTCTGGTTTTCTTGTGTAAATTTGCCAATGGTTTTCTTTAAAAGAAACAAACAGGAAAAAAAAAAAAAGAATCCCTGAGAAATTGAATTTCTGACTTGCAAACCCTTTCCTAGCTCAGTGAGAATGGCACTTTCTAGATAGCACTCCTTGCTGGTACACACATTTAATGTGCCATGTGTTTCTGAATGAAAGCTGTTTATCTCTTCAGTGCAATCAGTAACCAAACGCATGCACATGTTCATTTAGAGCATTTTAATAATGTTCTGTGCTTACTGAACTCAGAAAAGGTCATCTGGGTTCAAGCTTAACTTCTCTTCCCTCCAGCCTTGAAAAATGAGGGTAAAGCTATTTGTTTTCTCTTACCAAATGTTCAAGAAATTATTACTGAGAAATACCTCTCAGCCTCAATAAATAGGAAATGCAGAATGAAATAAGTTCCTTTCCTCAGTGGAATTATTTATTTGCTCTGATCCAAACCAGGGCGATCACAGAGTGTTCTCTGTGCTCACCCTCCTCAACCACACTCACAGCTTCTATGGATGTGAAATTGAGATTTCTCCTGAGGGAATCTGTCACTTCCAAAACACCTGACTGGAGGAAATGATGCACCAGAAGAAATATTTTCTACTTTTAGCAGCACCGTTCCTCCAGGGGAAAGGGACAGTGGGCAGGGGCCGAGGGGATAAAGGAACAAAGCCACAAACACAGCTCCTCTTCTCTCCCTCTGCCTGCAACTCTGGTGCCTAAACTGAGAAAAGAGATGATGGCATTAAAAAAACCCTCCAGCACTCCCAGGATCTTTGTACCTGCAGGGTGGGATTCCAGGAGTGACAAAATGTTTGCCCTGGAAGTGCTCACCCACTCCTGCCTCTCCCAGGGCACCACAGAGGGAGCTAAATGAGAAAATAAAGGGCAGGGGGAGTCCGTGGGGACATTAATCTTCATATTTGGGCAGTCAGCCCACATCTGGGCAAGGCTAGGACATTTCTTTTGCTCCAGTGCCTTCTTCAGAGGCCTCTGAACAAGCACAGCGTTGCCAGAATAGCTCCGAATTTATCGGAAATGAGGAATTCGGACAGGGTGCAGCAGCTCCCTGCCCCAAACCACTGGAGGTTCATGCTCTGGGGACAGAGGAAAGTATTTCTGTAGCATCACAGACTACAAATTACAGGACTGATTTAAGCAGAAAATTAATGCACAAAATAGATAAAGATAAATTAAGTAGAATATCATGTAGAGGCCTGGTGTAATTACAAGTTCAGATAGCAAGAGCTGATACCAAGTCCCCAGTCACACGGTATTTTCATACTGGATTTTTCAGTAGTGAGCTAACTTAGTAGGTTGTGTTAAAAAAAACAACTACTTTTATTTCTTTTCTCATTAATATTCAGAAAAGTGAGTAAGATTTTAGTATTTGGGATGTGTTTGTAAGAACACTTGCACACCGTGAATTATGTTTGAATGATTCTACTTTCATAAATGTCTGAAAAAGGGAGTCATAAATGGAGATGCTCATCATGCTTTACTGAAGTAATTGAAGTTTTCCATCCCAATAATCAACTTCAATCACAAAGTTTGTGATTTAACAGCTGCCTATTCATTGTAAATATTTATTTTCTTTTTACTTTGCTGGAATGTCTTCCAGGTGCACACTACTTTGTGCAGATGGAGAGATGTGGAAAAGAAACAAGCCCTGTAGACAACAAAATCTTAATAGGTAAGGTTCATACAAACTTTAATGGTAAGTTAGGTTCATGTCTAGTAATGTAAAGTTATTTTGCAACGTTATTAAAATCACTGCCCAAAAAGACACTTTAAAGATTCCCACAGTCTGACAAACAGCAAAAAGGTATTGCTGAGAAAAACCTTTAGTTCCAAAGGGAATTTCAAACTGTGCAAAAGAAACCTAGTCTTTAAAAGTTATTTGCTAATAATTAAATCCAGATTTATGAAGGGTTTTAATAGCACGATTTAATGTAAACTATTTCTGCCAAACAGGTATTTCTAAAGAATTTATCCAGAATTCTTGGCCAGTCTCTTGAAATTGAAGATTATAAAACTGCTTCTGAAGTACAACTGGATATAGTTCAATGTAGCTGTGAACAGGCCAGATATTTCTGTTCAAGCTCATTTCTCTAACAAAGATGGGATTGCTCCAGTGTCTGGTACCTTTTATCCCCCAGAGGGGACTTTTTCAATGCAACATCAAAGTGAACCAAAGTTTCCATGTATTGAAGGACAGAGTAAGAGGATAATAAAAATGTAAACCCTCTGCCATCAAGTTGTTAACTTTACTTGAACTCACTTTTTTTTCTTTTTTTTTTTCTTTTTTTAAAAATTTTTGCTGAGTGATTCCTCCAGTGGATTAAAGAAATTAAATACAATTTATGGAAGCAAGCAAAACAAAGCATAGAGCAGCCAGAGTTTTCTGGAAATCAGATATTCACTTTTTCCCCCATCTCTCTACAGCTTTGCTACACAAGGCTCTTGAAATATAATCCACATAAACAGATAAGAATTGGTGAGTTCCATTCTGAAAGTTCAATACTAAATTATAAATAAAACTCTGAGGCAGATGCAACTCATCTTCTCTGAATGTAAAGTGGGATAGATAAACATTGGTAAATGTTATGTATTTCAAAACACACAAAGTTTAATCAAATTAAAGCTCTGTTTCACATTCTTTGGCTTTTATTCCAAGGAAATGTTCCTATTCTAACTAGCTGTATATTTATTTTAATATACAACACTGCAAAATATCATCTTACTTCTGTTATTTGCCTGAAGGAAATTCATTTCAAATATGAAACTTTTACACAATATTTACTGTTCAAGTATTGCAGCTTTTATTAAATGGGGCCAGACAGGACGCCAAGGGATTTAAAGAGAGAATTAATAACAACCATTGCTAATTTAGGCTTATTCACTACTTCATTGCAAAAGCAAGAATGAGGATAGGAAAGCAGGGATAATCCAATTGACACTAAACATTTTGAACCTATTAACTGTATTTGAACAAAACATCTTTTAAAAGGCTACATAGCTGAGACACATAATCCATCAGAGATAGCATAGAAAATTAATCTTTTCCCTTTTGATTTGTGTTAATTTGCAATAAGAGCGTACAGACCCACCTTCCTCTCCTTCACACGATCTACCTTGATTTAGTGAGATCACAAATGAAAGGACAGCTGTGATTCACAGAGGCTCAAATCCCAGAGTTCAGTTAACAAATCTCACAAGGCAAGAACACTGAAACAGAACCAGGCCTGTGGGATAATTCAGGTTGGAAAGGACCTGAGGAAATCATCCTTGGACCATCCTTGGACCATCCTTGGACCACCCAGCCCAACCTGGTGCTCAAAGCAGAGCCATGGTCGGATCCAGCTGCTCAGAGCTTTATCCAGTCCAGATGTGAAACCTCCAGGGAAGGAGATGGCACCACCTCTCCCACCTCTGATTGTATCATCAGGAGAGCTCTCCTTAAATCCAGGCTAAGCTGCAAGGACTGTAATACAGAAATTCAGAATTTCTGAAATTCTAAACTTCTGAATTTAGATACAGTTCATTTATACAATTAGGGTAAGAAACTGGTGTGGTTCTATTTCCCAATTTAATGCAGTCATCTGCTATTACAAACCTGTGTACAGAAAAGGTGAAGAGAAACCCTAAATTATTGGAAATTCATATCATTAAGGTCTTTCTCAGCAGATAGGGTGGATATACTCCTTCTAATTCAATACACTCTATTGACTTTATACAATGACCATTTTGACTTATTCTTGTAGGATTGTCTGTAATGTTCATTAATGTAGTGTCTGACTGGTTTACAAATAGTTAATTCATCTTCAGATCACTCCTCAGAATTACCTACCATAGCAGGTATGGTATCTTAATATCTTAGACAAATATCTTAGACAAAACTCCTTAAAAGTGGTGATTCCTAACTCACTATGGAAGCTAGGAAGAGTGGAGTAATTAAAATTTCCCCCCCTTTTATTCTGTACAAGGCTCTTGTGATGAAAACATGGTTAAACTCCTTCAAGAGCTTAAACCCAGCCCTCTACAGCAGAGCCACTGCCATCAAAAGTCTTCAGTGTGAATTCTTAAAGGTGGAAATCTATCACAGAGAGTGTCAGGGAATCTTCACAGCAAATGGAGCTACAGCTCTTTTAAAGCAGCACATATGCACCACTTAATTAGTATTAATACTAATTGTGCATCTGTTCTCTGCTATTTATAATAGCAAATATATAGCATAATATCATGCAAAAATACACAGAAGAAATGTAAATATCCTTGCATTAAATAATGCAATGATTGCTGTCATCACAAGTCTTTATAATGTTGAAGAGAGCATTGAGGTAAAAATTCTTTATTGAAAAGATAAATCTTATGTATTGAAACTCAGAACTTTTTATGAGAAAGCTGTATAAAACTAACTACAATAGATGACAATGAACTACGTTAATTTTTAATGGTTCAGATGACCATTAGCTGGAATTATATTTGAAGCATTAATGAAGGTATAAAAGGCACCCCAAGCTAAGACACCTATGCTTAGAAAGTTTAATATGAGCTGCTCAGGGCTTATTTCGCCAAAGTTTGTAAAACTACAACCTGTCATAGTGTTGGCACAAAATATGTAATTTAAGGCCTCCAATCTGTAAAATCTTAACTCCTACACTGGTTCAAAGAACCTGTTTTTATTTTGTGAAAGGAAGGTTGCTCCCATCTCGATAGTCCTTCCCATTCATATTTAAAATATTTTGAAAAATCTCATGCTCTCCATTGAGAATTGGTGGATGTCCAGTCAGAAGAACAAATATAACTTTTTAAAATTTGTGCTGTCACTGTTCCTCAAAGCTTCTCCAAATCCTTTGGTGCTCGCTGTGTTTTCTGTCACTGCTCTCCCTGACCTGTCCCACAGTCCCACAGCACAAACACATTATTTATTACTCCATTCTCTCACTATTTACAGGGCCCCACTGACTTTTCTGCCACTGCAATAAATACAAATTTATCTTCACTACAAGTCCTTCAGAACAGGAATAATTCTCTAGCAGTAAGAAGCCCACTAAAATGGGGAATATTGAGGAGGATAAAATTATCCTCACCTTGCTGCTCCATGGAGAGGCCACGTTACAGCAGAAATATCACTTTTTACACAGAGGGATCACTGACCTTTCAAAGATCTGCACATTCTCTCATTTTTCCTTACTCTTGATTAAATGGCAGGAAGGCAATTTAATAAGAACCAAAAAAAAATTCATATTAATGTATGGAAGCTTATAAAAATGCAGTGAGAGCAGGTAATCCCCTGCTATAATGTAGGGAGAAAAGCCAGACCCAAACCAAATAAATACCCAGCACCAAACAGATCAGATTCTACCCAGCAACTGATAGCTTCAAATACTGCCAAAAATTTAAATAGTAAAATGATAAAAAGTTAGTTATAAAACACTGATCACCATCACAGAGACTTCAGGGTCCCTTTTTGTAGTCATTTTTTACATCCTCAGACTAAGAATTTTCCCATGTGTATTTTTAGTTCCCCATGCTAAAAATTCTGCAGATATTCCCATAATCAAAGATACCATCACTGAAATGACCAACAGCAATTGTGAACCTTTTCTGTCACATTGTCCTCATTCCACAGCCTCACTTGTTTTTTTTTTCCTGATGAAAACAATTCAGTTAAAACTGATCTATTCTTCCAGCATCCCCATCCCAAAGTGTCTACTTCTGGTTTCTCAAGAAAAAATTCAGAAGTTCAAGATGATCAGCCATTTTGCATTAAAAATGTCAATTTTCTCCAGGTTTCGTTTCCTTCCAAAAGTTTCAGTGATAAATTTTAAGGAAGCTAAAACAAAATGGGAACGCAAATGAAGACATTCAGTGAAGACTGGTAGCTTTTTTTCCTTTAAAACTTTCTATAAATAACCTGTGTCAGTTTTGACCATATCAGCACTAACAAGCACATAAGAAATTTGTATTCCTACAAAAAGACAGAATACAAGTCCTTTGCTTTTTCTGATTAAAATGTTTCAGGCAGCAGTCTTTACAAGCATGAACTTTCTCTGATGATCTTCCAGTCTGCCACCATGTACAGATGGCAAGTTATAATGGGGGGATCATATACTAATTTGAGACATTTCCAGCTCAGCTCATGAATCAAAGTGCTGGCACTCTATAATGAGAGATCGATAATGTTTTTGTAGAAAGACCTTATAGAATTTGATAAATAATGAGTGTTTAGTGGGATGTGCAGGCAGCAGAGAACAAATTGCATTTTCTCCAGAGGGGTCTTTAAAACCACACCTCAAATGTGATAAATGTAGTGTGATGGAAAAGACTACAAATGTTAAAACTCTGTGCAGCATAATGTGCTCAGAAATTGGAATCCGCTGCATTTATTTTCTTCTGTTTAATGGTTAAACAATCATTTCATCAAGACCTTTTCTCTTGTTACAGTGCTAGTGGGTCATAGCCAGCATTTCTTGAAGTTTTCCAGATGGCAGCAAAACAAAAGAATGTCTTTATTCCCAAAGGATCGGGGTATTTAACATACTCGTAGTTTGTTGTAACAAAACACGTAAATATCCCCGCCAGCTCATTCCACCTTCCTCCAGAGCAATGAGGTAATGGTCTTCAGCTAAGGCACCATCTGGGAGTGCCAGAAATAGCTTTAATTACTGAGCTGGACTTCCTGCTCCTGGCAGGAGGGCGGGCACAGCACAGGCTCTGGGCCAGCTGGCGGCTGGGACAGACCTGGGACAGATCCTGGGCACCCTCCCTGCCTTGGGCACCTCCAGCACCAGGGATAGAGCCTGGACACCCTCCTGGCTCCTAATCCGTGGGTTTCTGCCCCCACTGAAGCTGGGAGGTGTTTGGGGTCACCATACAGAAACTGCAAAAACTCATCCTCCCTTCTGCCTTGTAGACTTCACCTCCCTTTTCTTCGACAAAACAACCAAGCCTTGGCCTTGCTCGGGTCCCTCTTCCCTCCTCTCACTGACAATATTCCAGCAAAGCAGAAGGAGGTAGAAAGAAGAACAGAACTCAGAAGAATTAGAGATGGAAGGAACAACTCAATTCTTCACAGAGAGAAACTTCAAGCAGAAGTTACTCATTAATCTGAAATGATCCCTGAAATCATGAACGCTATCAAAACTTGAGAGAACACTCAGCTTCTACCCAGAAGTAGAAAAAGAAGTCTAAGCCTCCAACCTGACAAGCAATTCTGGGTTTAAGATTTTTTTTCTTTATTGTTTCCCATATAGGCATCCCAACATACCAGTAAAAATCACTCATATCTCATAGATCTTGGTCTTGCTCCCAAAACGTTACGTATCCAAGCAGGAAAGGAGCATGTGGGAAATAAAAAAGCTTTTCTACCATTTCAACATTTGATTCAAAACCTGTCAGTTTTAAGTCTAAATTTCCTCTTTTCAACACTCCCTTCTCTAGAAAAGGAAGTGCCTGTTAGAAGGGACAGGGCACAGGGCAGGTTCTGCCTGAGATCTCTGCTCTGCCTCTCCCTCTCCGACCCCGTGTGCCTCTGCCCCTTGTGCAGGAGGATCCCTGGCTCTCGTTAATCAGTCCTGTTAGCTGTGCACAAATTAACAGCAGATCACTGACCTCCAGGATGAGCTTTACAAGCTCAGGTTTTCAGATGGCATTCAGAAAGAACCTGATGTTCTCTTAGAGCAGAGTTTTAATGGAGAGAGCTTCAGTGGCCTGAGACATGCGGGCTGGCTGGAGCTCCTTTGCTGAGATGTGCTGTCAGTCCAGCCTGCAGTGCTTCACAATTTTAAATACTCAAGGAGGTTCCGAGTAAATAATGGGTGCCTTTCTATGCCAACATAAATCAAGGCAAATAATGAATAAAAATAATGTTCTGCTTCACAGAGGTGAAGTTCTTTATACTCTTCTAATCAGCTGTAACTCAGAAAAATATGAATGCAAAGACCAACTCTATGTCTAATGCCTCCAGAAGATTTAAGTGGGGAAAAGAACAGTGGTAACCAATAAACAAGATTTACCTGCTTGCTGTATGGCAATGTTATTTAATGCACATCTGTGTTTAGAAGCAGGGAGGAACATGGCATCCTTTTCCTGGTGCTGTCAAGGTCATTGGAGCCATTCTGCTCAGACAGGAGCGGCCCAAAGTCACACAGTTAGCTTTAAGTTATTGCAAAGCATCGATGCTAATTCATCTAAATGAACACCTACTCATTTTGATTTATTTCTGGAAGGGACTTAGTCAACTTGGGGGCTACAGTAAGTCAATAAATTTCATCAGCAGTTATAATCTCTTGGCATGGACTGAAAAGAAAAGATGAAGTGACAAAACAGAGTCAGTAATGTGAAGGTGTTACAAATCTACCCATCCCTACCTGCCTGGGATGAAAAGAGGCACAGGCTCAGTTTAGCAGTTGTGAGTTTTGGTTATCTTTGCTTTGATAGGCAGAGGAACTCATGGGACCTTCTCCTCTCCTTACATTTCTGAAAACACTGCAAGCCAGATGCAAAATTCAGGAAATTAATGAATTTTAAAATCAACTGACTCTAGAATCAGTGGTTTATAGCTCTCTATGTGTATTTACACAGAAGGTAGAAATATATGTAAGCACATACACTTAGTAATGAAAATATTTAAATGAATAGTTCTGGTTTGTTCTTATCGAGTTCCAAGCTTTGCTTTTTTCTTATAGGATAAATTAAATTATACCAATGAAAATAAACATTCACTTGAGAGTTTCTCTCCAAATATTGGCAAATACAACTTTTTAATTTTTTCTTTTTTACTTTGTTCTAATAATTGCTGTTTACCAGCCCCAGGACTTCCACTCTAGGGACAAAAAATCTCTTTTTGTGAGTGGCCACAAGCTGAACACTCTGGTTACTTATCAAAGTATTTTGCTTATCCTCAGCAAAACAGGAAACCACATTTGTTTAGTGGGAAAGGAGTAGTAAAGGCCATAAGAAAGCAGTAAGGGAGTGTCTTTATTGATGTTGCTATTACCAGAACACTACTCAAAAGAATTTGGGGAATTTATTTCATTATGTCCTGAATAATTTAGTTTAGAATGTGCTCACAGGCACCCTTGCACAGAAAAAATACAATTACATATTTTCTAACAGAAGAAACATGAACTAAATAATGCACAAGACATTCTTATCATTGTTGTTGCATCAATTTTGATATTTGGTATTTATTTTATCATCCTGGAGAGCCTCCAGGACAGAAGACAGGAAAGGGCAGAACGGAAATTAAGCAGTTATGCTGATGGGCAGGAAAATTCTATGTGGGGGATCAAAATTGTGTTATTCCACAGAGCAAAAATGTTGTTTAACTTCAAAAACAACAGCTCTTACATAACTCATCTCTTCAATATAATTCAGGTCTTAAAGGCCTTCACATTCTGTCCTGACTAAAAAGGACAGATCCTTTGACAGCTTAGAGAATTTTACATTTAAAAATCACTTTAATCACTTTTTAATCACTTTGTACTACTAAGTACCTTTTTATTTCTAACCAACAGCAGTCAAATTAAGAATCAGAAAAGAAAGAAAAAAAAAAACTATCTTGAAAAACACATTACTGAGATTGCTAATTCACTGGACCTGTTCCAAGTTACTGAGGTTGACAAAGTTGCCTGCAAATAAATATTTACAAATTTTTGTAAAGACCAAAAGCTGTTGTACCCAGCACACAAATCCAGAATTGCACCTCTAGTCACCCCAGAAATATTTTATCAATTAAAAATGTGGGAGAAAGATGCAAAGGCATTTTAGTATGTGGAAGGAATAGATGTACAACATGCATGTGACATCCAGAAGAGTTAATATACAGTAACTGTTATATTTAGACATTAAAAAAATTATCTGCTTGGAACAGGTAACTAAGCCAGTAATTACACATACATATTTAGGTTGGACATTTAGCTTTCAAGTTAATTAACCAGCAAAAAAAAATTAACCTGGGGTGTCAGCAGGAAATTTAAAAAAAAAATCTTGATGTGTTAGAAACACAAAGCAGAGCGGTCTGCTTCAAGGCTCAGATCAATTTAATTTTTTAATCACTGTCTCACACATTCATTCTCTTATTCATTCTCCTGATGTATTCATCCCAAGATGCACCTGGGAAACTGCTAGGTGCTGAAATGTTGGTGTGCTGGCTTTGGAAAGGCTGGGATGTGTTCACTCAGGAAGGTTTGGGGTAAATAAATCACTGAGCAGTTCCTCTGCTGGGGTGTGCAGAGCTCTCTGGGCTCTCCCTGCTCGGCTTGAGCTGCACCATCACATTCCAGAAACTTCTTCAGCACTGGAGCTCTCCTGAGCACACTCAAATTCACTGAGCATCATCTCCAAAGCTCCTGAAATTAAATGTTTTGTCTGTCTTTGGATCAGCTCCTGCAATCCATAAACATCCATTTTCTGTCTCTCAGAGTAACACAGTCCCTCCCTCCAGGTCCCTGTGGGACAGTTCCTCTCCTCCTGTTTGCTGGAGACAGCATCAGCGAGATAAATTCTGGGGACGTGAGCCTCTCTGCTCTGTGAATTTGCTCCATCTCCTTTGTTTTCCTCTCTGTGTTTGGGGAAAGCCAGCTGAGATGTATCTGACAGCCCCTTCATTTTCCAGAAGCGTGAGGATTTGAAAACCAGGACATCAGAAGTGCCAATGAAGTAGAACAGGTTCATTAGACCTTCAACCCAAACCGAGCTGCTAAAAGTGACATTTCCCTTTAGTCCTGAAATTCTCATGCCATTTATCTGTGCAGCAATCACCTCCTTCTCTCCTCTCTCCCTGCTTATATTCAGAATTCTTCAAATCACACAGACTGTATATTAGATTCTCAAAAAAGAGTTTTAAAAAACTCATGCTGAGGAAAGACTGGATGCTGAGAAGGGGCTTTTCCACAGTTTATCAAGAATAGATTTTGATGCAGATCATGATTATGATCTTTTCTTTATTTGCCACAGGAGTGGGAGATAAAAGACTTGCACCTCATACAAGCACTCGCCCCCTCATCCAAGGAAAAATAGTTTAAGCTTTTGTAAGATCCTTTTTCTGCAATTCTTTCTCTAAAACCTAACTTCTGAAAAAAAAACCAAAAAACCCTATGATATGTTTATGATTTAAACATAGTACTTTTCATCCAGATTGTAAATAAAGGCTCGAAAATTGCTTGATTTACTCAGTTCAGCAAATGGAGATCCAGCTAAAATGTGAATTAGGAGTTCTAAGATTCTAATCTTCTTACAAAACTTTTTGATCTCCCAAAGGGGACGCAACTAAAAGCTTGGAGCAATTGGAAAATTAAGAGAGATAAATGTAGTTAATGAAGTCTGGGAAAAAAAATATTTTAATTACTACATTTTATGTTTTGTCATTCATTAATCATGTCAACTAAATTACTTTTCATTGGATATTAAAATACTTTTTGTGCTTATACAGGTCCATTGCAGGTGATTATTTAGTTTCAAAGTGAAACAGCCTCTAAGACACAGACCCGCAATGATGTGAACAGATTCAGGATTTTACCTTCAAAAAGCAATAAGGACTCATCTTTCTCTGGAATCTGACTGCTTCTTGGGGCTCTTGCAGGATTTGCTGCCAAAGTTTAAAACCTTTGATCTGTGAGCCCTTTAGGTGCTGTCATTATGAAACAGAAGGCACTGAAATTGAAGATTTTTGCATCGAGTCCTGCTTGGTCCCTTTTACCCTTTCAAAAGTCTCCAGTTCCACACAGATCCTGTGCCTTGCCTGCCTGAAAATCCTCCTGGGGGAAGGAGGATGCAGGAATAAATCTGATTTTATCACTGGCTGTACTGGGAGATTATCCAGGGGAGAATGAGGGCCAGGACCTGAACTGCTGCTGCAGAAGGAGAAGCCACCAGCCCTTCCCTGGCCACACCACTCTCCAAACCAAAAACTGAAAGGCAAAAGCGTGGCCAGAGGCTGCTCAGCCATAATTCATCCTGCCACGCCCTGCCACTTGGAGCACTTAAATTTAAAATTGCATCTTTCAACAGATTCTTTATTGAAAATTCAATGTCAGGTCGGGATTCTGCATTCCTCCTTCCACTGGTTCTGGGTCTGACTGGGTTATTTTAAGGGAAGCGCTGCATTGCAGTTTGAGGTGACAATTTTATAATCCTGAAATGCACATTAAAGGAAAAGTGCCCACATGTTTATCACAGCTGTTTGACGTGTGCTCACCACTCTCATGGGCAGGGTCAAGGACAGTTCGAGAGACACAAGTAGTGCTTGTCCCACCTGCTCACTTTTGAGTGCTTTTTCTCTTATTCTCTGGATTATTTTTATTCCATACAAGCAAACCTCTCCAAGAATCAAGGGGCTGAATCATTCCCTACACAACTAAATCTGACACAGAGCAAATCCTTCTGCCCATATAACAGTGGATAGCAATAGGTCATGTAGAGGTGAAGGCTCAATATTCCATCATAATAAAATAATATCAACACTTAGAGTGGCCTTCCATCTCAGGGAATTTTAGAAACAATTATTAATCTCCATACTTTGCTATGAACCTGCTTGGACTAAGTGAATAAATTCAGTATGTCTTTTTTTTTGAATTTGAATGTCTTAGAATTGACTTCAAAATTGTATTAGTCTGGTGGAGAAGCAGAGACTCTAAACTAATAATGGCTATTATTTTTACAGATATTTTGGGTCTTGCAGGTTTTAAGGCAACACTACTGGAAGGCCAGAGAAACCCTAAGTTATAAACAGTGTCCTCTGTTATTTTTACCTGTCACATAATTTTTGATATTAAATACTGGCTTATAAGATAGCTAATTATGAAAATACCAGCATGGAAAATAGTTCAGAGACCCAGTAAAGAATGGAAATAAAAATCCCGCAAAACTAAATTCTTATTGGCTTTAAAAAGGTATAGAATTTTTTTATATTATTCAAGAACTAGAAGATAAGCAAGAATAATAAATAGCAACTGCTGTTTGTATAAGATTTCAAAGATAATTCCACATTTTGAGAATAAAGAATTGAATTTTCTCTAAATGACAGAACAAGCAACAGTAGTTTCATTTCCCTGAAACAGACAGACACACAAACCCCAAGCATTATATTTCAAAGAATTTTAATTAAATCCATATAACAAAAAAGAAATGTTTCACATCTTAATTGAAAAATCACCAGCTAGAGAACTGAGCCAGTGAAACCGCCTGGTAAGCCTTGAGATATAATTGAAGAAAAGAATAGATGAGAATATTTCAAATGGTCTCACTAGTCAGCAAGCAGAGTAAATACCGCAATTCAAATAACGCCGTTCGAGCCATTAAGAGAAGAGCTAATTTCTGTTCTGTTGCTGCCTTGCTTTGAGGATGATGCCTCATCCTTGAGAGCCCCTGAGTGGGGACAGAGCTCCTCACCTCCTCCAGGAGCCACGAGGCTCTGTTGGCACGGACGCTTTGTCCAGCGGAGCAGGACGGCAGCCCGCGCTCCCGTGGGTTGAGCGGGTATTGACCATCCTTCCTCAGCTTTTGTCTGTGCTACAGAACCCTCCACCTCCTCAAGGCCCCCGTGAAAAGCACATGGAGGAGCAGGGAAAAGCCTGGTGTTTGTGCAGGCACACCCAGCTCTGCTGCAGGGGCAGGGAAGGGCTGAGCTCCAGCCCACGGTGTGAAGTGGAGCGGGTGAAGTTCGGGGATTCTGGCATGGGAAACGTGCCAAGGCCAGATGGAAATCTCAGCTGTCACAAGCAGAGGTCATCCCAACCTTCCCTGCACAAGGTGGTGTGAAAATCCTGGCTATTGTTTATACAAGTTTATCATACCTCTCCTTTTTAATCAGGAACTAAAATAATTTTATATTACCATCCTGTTACTCATTGTCTTGTCTATGTTTAGTTCCACTTTTAATTATAGAAGTCCAGCAGAGATGCCCCTGAGGTAATGTTGGGAATCTAGGCTTAAATTTCAAAGGGATTTGTTTAAGAGAAGCTTGGATAAACCTTAAGGAATCTCTGATAAGGCTTTGTTCTTTTGAATTGTTTTATTTTAAGACAACCTTTTCAGAAAGGAGAATTCTTGCTGAATGGAGGAAAGGTTTGTGGATGAGACTTTTCTAGTGGAGTTTTAATGGAACTGCTCATAAAATATTTTTACATGGTCTATTTAACCCTCTGAAATGATAAACAGCTCTGATGTTATCATGGATGCTTGGTGTTGATAATGCTGCCCACCAGAGAAGCAAACAAACATCTCTTATATAACCAAACCTGATCAGGTGGTTTATACCCTTTGGTTCTTTTTGTACATTTCAAATTCTTTGAATGCTGCTGAAGATATATGTAGGAAGAAAATTTTAAACAATACCAGCGTAGTCCATGAAATGGTGGAGCTAAAGGACAGCAAAGGAACACGACCAAAACCATCAGAAAAAAAACTTTTACTAGAAATAACTAAGGAATAGCTGAACCTTTGGATATCCTGAACAGATTAAATATACAACTGAAGCATCTCTAAATCCTACAGTCCACACACAGCTACATGTGAAATTGTAAGATCATTCCTGGATTTGAGTGATTTCTCCATACCCTTATTTTCCTCTTTCCACCCCACGGGTTGCACTGCACAGCAGAACCCAACATCAGCGTGACAGTGGAGATGTGCTGCCAGACATCAGAGCCTGGAGTGACATCCAACAGCCCAGCCACACAAAATCTCCATGAGACTGAAACCCCAGAGCTGGGATAAGCATCTAAAGTTATTTTATTTTATTTTGGGCAGTGCTCTGAAGGGTTCTGCTCTGCAAAGAAAGCCTCGATATTTTCCGCAGGGGCAAGCCCACCTTGCCCACCTTGGAGCTGCGTCCCTGAGATGAAGAGCTTCCCAAAAGGCTGTCAGGGCAATTATGGAGATATGGGAAGAGGGATCCCTGCATGGAAATCAACTGGGAAAAGCAGGAAACAGACTGGGAGCTTTCAGAATGAAGGGAGGACAGCAGGTGGTGGCAGCTGAGCTGGGCTCTGCAAATCTTTTGCAGGTTGGAAGAGGTGGGTAAGACTGGCTGTTCTCTCCCCTTTAGCACAGAATTGAGGAGGCTTCAGAAGGTGGCAGCACCTGCTTGGATCCAAAAAATAATTAAAAGTGGGGGGCAAAGAAGGGAAGTTTCTTCACACAAGACCTCTGGTACTTTTGTGCTGAAGGACGCTATAAATGCTGCAGTTCCTCACATGTTCAAAGGCCAAACTCGGCTTTACATGAAGTAATTAAATACAGAAATTAACTGAATCTCAGAGTTAGTGAGGTGGAATCAGCTGTAAGATAGTTACTCCCAGGTGGATCTATCATGTGCTTGCCCTGTCTCACCTTTTCCCTAGAATTTTTCTGTCTCTTTCAGGATACTGAACTAGATGACCTATGGTGACATTTCTATGTTTTCAGGTTTACATCAAATATTTTTGTATAAATTTCCCCTCTAACTTGAGTAGGATTTTTGTTACTTCATTTTTAGCAAATAACATCTGCAATTTACTCCAGCTACAGGGAACTCAAGCCCTGAAAATACCATAGAGGGACTATTTCTAGACTAGGATCCAGCACTGGGATGACACACTGTTAAAACAAAGTAAAACCCACCCAAATCCATTAAATATTTCCTATGTTCTGCCACCAATGGTCATGTAATTTTTCTCAGTTTTCTCTAAAATTGTTTTAAACTGCACTAATACTCCTTTGCAACTTATCATGCCTTCACTTAAAATTTTAGAAGTCACTTGGCATATAAAGAATGTTTTTTTTGTGTTCTGTCAAAAATAAGGAAAGCAAAATGGATCTCAAACTTCATTACTTGAGACCTGAAAAGTTGTCATAATTCATTATAAATGACAGAAAATAAATTTCCTGTTAAGAAATTCATTATTTGCTGGTCACTGGTGGCAATATATTTATCTGATGCCTGAATATCTGCATGTGGATTCGCAATGTCTCCCCTTCCAGGTGTAAAGAAACACAAATCAAAATTCTCCCCATGAACTGCTATCTCACAGATGAAAGTGAAGAGAATGGTTTAGAAAACCCACTGGGTCAAAGGAAAAAAAGATGATTTTTCTCCATTAGCATGTCCTGTCTGTCCTGCCACACATCCAGCACATAACAGCGTGCTGCTAATTGAGCACCAGCTAAGTCCCCACATTGTTGGGAGAGGAGGAGAATGAAAAATACTTTAGACAAGTTTAAAAGCACAAACCATATGTTCCCCTATTTTTAAGCATTTTTTCACCTTCCCTCTGCACAATCCTGTATTTTCACCTCACCTGGTTAAGAAGCTGCGTGCTCAAGTATCTGACCTGAGCCCTTGAGTTAATGTTTGTGCCAACAAATTTATTTTCTTATTTCAAAGGTATTGCAGGGTTTGAAGTAAACTGTCCTCCTGCACCTCCTGACAAGGGGAAAGGGAAGTGACCTGGGTGCAAAAGCTTCTGTTAGTGTTGAATTTACTGAAAAACACTTTGTGTACTGAAACCCTCCTTGTAACAGTTTGAATGTGCCCGGTGCACATGGGCCGAGGAAAGACAAGGAATTCTGTCCACGACCAGGGCTATCCATCAGTCCCCATGAGGAACTGAACTGCAGTCAGGTTGGGCTGTACTTAGTGCAATTTAAATATTTTATCTCATATCAGTTTCATGATTTCCCCTTTTCCTTTCCTTCCTGTATGAACAAACTTTTATTGGCATTTAAATGACATGATAATATGTCATTTTATAGCATTTCTACCTTAAGAAAAAAAAAGCAAAATAAAGAAGTTGCAAGCTACCAGAGTGTAAGATTCTGCAGAGGGCACCCTCGGTACAGTCTGAGCCGATCACCTTCTCCCACTGCATCCCTCCTCCATAACTTGAACTCCATAATATCACATTTACAACTGTCAGGAATGTACAATAGCGAAAGGCTTTCCCTGATGGCAGCAGAACAATGTCTGATGCAGACCTGTGAAAGAGAACAGAGTATACCCACACAGAGTACAGGCACTTCACTTTTCAAATATCAGAAATGCTTTTTGGCTTAATAACTTATCATGAATTAATTTGCTGTCAAGAAGTATATACTCATAAAAAAGACAGTGTCTATCTGCTTTTATTATTATTATTATTCCATTTTCTCCTGTATTGTTCCTTTGAAGGCTTTTACTTATTCAGAGATACAGAGAAAATTCTCCATGAAGAGAAAGGAGGATTGCAAGCAAACATGGTTGTAGCAGCACATATCTGATATGGCATAATATTAAGACTTTTCACTGTTTTAACATTGAATTCTAATAAACAAGACAGGAGATACTGTCTTCATTGGAGGTGTGAGAAAAGGCTCATTTAAATATTATCAAAAAGCACATTCTCTCTGCATTTTACTGCTCAAACTGTTCATACCCCATGCCCTGTGCTTTTTGCTGACACAGCTGCTTCTTGTCCAACTCTACTGTTAATATCACTTGCTCTCTGTATTTTTTTTTTTTTTCCTCCCACCTCCTTCAGAACCATTTCTGGGCAGTTTCACAAGAATTTTGATTGCTGTTGTAAAGTTTATATCACTGCCATCTGACAGCTCTTTGCTGGCCTTGGTGAAATGAGTTGATGGTCTCAGTTAATTTCCGAACAGGCAGGTGTTCACAACTTCAAACATCACCTCTGCTGGCACAAGGACTCCCAGCCAACAAAAATAAAAGTATAGGCTCACCACTGGGTGAAATACATGCTTAAAGGGAAACACATTTTGAAGTGCTCTTGCAAGGAAAGCTGAGCTTTGCAGATGGATTGGAAAGTAGCAGAAAATCAGCTCTGGTAAAATGCCCTATAACAAAAGATCTGAATTATACTGGTGGATAATTTATCTTGGTATAGAAAAGCCAGAACTACAAAGCAAAAGTGGAGTTATTTCTATATCCTTATCAATATCTTTATCAATACCCATAGAGTAAGACTGCTTGTGAGCTGGGGAGAGGAACACAAACAGAAGAACCAGAACCCCAATACTCAATGTTGGGAACCCTGCCATTGCTTGGTACTCTAAAACTAAAAAACTCTTCATTGTAAATTAAAATATCTTCTGTAACAAAGCAATTCTCAAGGCTGTTACATTTTCCTTTGAGAAAACAAGAAACTTTTAGGTAAATTCCTGAAATTCACTGTGATGGGGCAGTTTACAGATGGGCACATCAGAATCATTTGCCACTAGAAAACTTTCTAACCAACAAACAACATGTGGCAAGTGTTGGATAGGTAATTTAAAAACATTGCAATCTGAATCTTTGAATCCAATTAAAATATGACCTCTCCCAGAAATGCTCAGGAGCAGGGTTTAATACCCTGATGAAACCACCAGGATATGTGAATTCAGGTGACAGCAGAACTTCCTCAGGAGATCCAACCATCGCCTTTGTATCCCCAACTCCCTCCTGCTGGAAAATGAAAGCAGCTTCACACTGACTGCAGAGCATTCTTTTGAGAGTAACTAGTGCTACTTAATTTTATTTCCAGTGTAGCTTTCTCAGACTCAAGGAAAATTGCTTGCTCTTTGTTGATTAAATTGTGTCAGCAAGTGTTTTAATTTATGTGTTTTAGATAGCACAGCAGAACAATTTCCATTCTTGGGCAAGGATAATCATAATTAAAAACACATTAGCTGATTATACCAAACATCCATCCTAAAAAAAAAATAAAATATTTTCTCTCATGATTTATAAATTATGATTTGTTGACTAACACATTCTCAAATGGTACAACTTTATAAGCTGATGAATGATTTTTTGGTAATACCCCAACTAACCAGAGCTTGGAACAACCTGGTGTGGTGGAAGGTGTCACTGCCCAGGGCAGGGGGGTTGGAGCAAGATGGATTTTAGTGTCCCCAATTTCAAATAACAGCTTCTGAAACAGAGACTGAAATATTTTGAAGCTCAGGTGATGCTTTGCCATCCAAGGGTGGAAGAATCCACCCTGAAGCAGACTTGGTATTTCCCATTTCTGTGTGGTAAAAATATCTTACTGCTATAAAGAGATTAATACTTCCTCACAGATCTACTCATTTGATCTCATGTTCATGTTTTTGACATCTTCCACAAGCAATTGTATCCCATACAGGATGTATTGCTTTAACAGGTACTCATTTTACTGAGCTCCACTATAATTTCTTACTCTTACATAATGCCTCAAGAAGTTTCACACATTCTGAAAAGAAAGCTAAAAGGGAATAATTTGCATTTGTTACTTGAGCTGTGCACGCTGTAAATATTGATCTGCTGATAGAGAAGAAAAAGGTGTTGTTGTTTTGGTTTTGTTTTTAAATTAGCACTTGTATTTCTATAGTTCTTAAGAATATTTTACAGGTTAGACTTGGTGTAGAGATCGCAGCTCTGCTCACCCCTGCAGCTGAAGGCTGTTGACACTCCAGCCCGTGACATTCAGTGTGTATTATGGCAATTTGCAGATGATGGGAACTCTATACTTTACTTTTTTGGAGTTATTACCAATGCAGCACAAACTGTTCAAAGCTGCCTGTGTTATGCAGAGAGAGAAGCTTTGACCCATTATTTCAGCCAACTCCCACTGACTCTCAAGGATGAGGCACAGAAGCTCTTGGGAAATGTTTTGGGTAACTTTCAAGCCTTTCCTCCCCTCAGAAGTGAGAAGCTGTAATTTATCTAATGTGAGAGCAAAAAGAAATAAACAACTCCTCATCCCACCTTCACACCAAGCCCCACTATCCACTTGGGAAAGGTTCTGGTAAAGAACTGCAAACCTCAGTAAAAAGGAGCAAACATAAACAGAGAAGGATTCTCATCCTCCTGGCATCCCTGGTGCCTGAAGTAAGGCGAGATTCTGTGTCCCTCGTCCCTTTTAAGCACCTCAATTCCACGCCAGGGCTGGGCGGCAGTTGTTGGGTTTATTTTCAATTTTGTTCAAAATGTAATATGTCTGCTGAAAATATCCAACGTGCAATTTCGCATTACAACAGAACAAAACACTTTCTTCTAGCAGGGAATACTGTGGGGCCCAATTTTTCATTGCTTGGATTTCTATTTTTAAGGTTTTTCCACCCAAACAAATGCTTTTGCTCTGACAGCGCTTAATAACAAGTTTGACCTTGGAGTGTGTAAGTTGAAATGATTTCAGAGAACGCTGCAGCAGAAAATCAGGGGCCAGGGATTCTTTTCCTTATTTGAATTTTATTATTTTGGGAGAAGGGGGAATCCCTTGTTTCACAGAAGAAATTACTTTTGAGCCGCAGAGTGAAGACTTTTTGCACGAGCACATGAAGAGCCACAACTTTTTCTGCTTCCTGCAGTTGAAACAGAACTGTCACCACAGCCAAAGCAACTTTGCTGCTTCCCCCTGGGAATATCCCTAAAAATACAGGAAAGAGAGCTGAGAACTGCTTGAGTGTGTGCTGGGAAAGGAAGGTTATCCTAGGAGCCAGGACACCTTGAGCATCATCCCTCCCTGGCAGCGCCGGGGGCTGGCACAGCTCCGAGTGGCTCCTTGGTTTTTCCACTGGATTCATGTCCAGCATTCCCATCCTCATTATCAAACCCCATTCCCAAGAAAGGTACAGCTTGGATAGAAGAGCTATCACTGACTGCAGTTTGCTGTGCTTCTGAACATATACAATTCTTTTTATCTGAAGCATACTAGGTATGCAGGTATGTAATACAGATGATTAAATTTATATGTGATCCTATTCACATATTTGGGGATTTTTTTTTTTTTTCATTTCTCAATTTCCTATAAACACCCCACAAACCCTGAGATACATTAAAGACACTCAGAGTAGCTACTTTATTTTAAAGTTAAGCAAGAATGAAAATTAACTTCTGTTGCTGAACAGAAGAAAAGTCCTGCAGTGAAAAAAACCCCACTGTTTGTCTGAATTATTACATAATTCAAAGATTAAATTACCTTTGGCTAGAGCTGCATCAGTCTTTTTTTCTCCTTAAAATAATAATATCCTGAGTACAACTGTGTAGGTGCAACAGTGGGACAAGGCTCCTGACAGTCTAATCATCGGTTCACCTAACGATGCTCACGGGGAGCCAAAATGCTGCTGTTAAATCACTGCCCTGCCCTGTTCCAAACAGCCACCAGGTGAGTTCTTTCAGTGGTAATAGCAGTGGCAAACAGCACAAAAGAATTTACAGTCAACACATCTGCACAGAAAAGCAGCGCTGCAGAAGCCATTGATTGCAGCAGGCAAAAAATAAAAAATGAAATATTTCAGATGTGCTCTGCATTACACTTACACAAACACTCTGGTGTGATGTGGAGTAACCTTGCACTTCATGGATGTTCATTCTCCTGATAAAACTCTCTCTGAATCTACGTGTGATTAATTTTCTGTACTGATCTACAATTTAAATCCATGTATGTTCCCTATAATAACTGCTGTACAAAGGACATTGAACTCCATAGAGGATCCCTTTTTTTTCACAAATATACACAAATTCTGCAGGAAATTCTATTTCCATGATGCAAAATCATAAATAGGAGGAAAAAGAGTGGAGAAAAATGAAAACAAAACCAAAGACATATCAAGTAACTTGATCTTTGTGTTTTCTCTCTTGGAAAATAAGGGTGATGAAAGAAATTATGACCCTTTCATTGTTCATAAATCATCTCCAACCTCAGTAATTGTGATTTACATTCAGAGCTACAGTTTAACTGCCATTTATGGGTGTCATGGGTAAAAACATCAAATTTATAGTGACAATCACTAGAGATTTCCATTTCTAACAACAGCGTTGCTTAAAAAAATCAGAAGCTTGTGCATTCAAAAACATTGACATAATTACAAAGAAAAAGTCCTAGATGAAAAAAAAAAGTATCAAAAGCATTGCATTTAAAAAATATTTTTAAATTAAGACAGTTGTTGCAAAAAACATTAGAATTCATAACTGACAACTATCAGCTCTTCTTTGAGCCTCAAAAAAAAGTGCAAAAGGGCAATTTTAGCACAGATTTCCACTTCAAGTCCTTTCTTAATGTTTCTGTGGTGTTTCTTGTATTTTTACAAGGTTTAGCCTCTGGAACTCTGGACCTTCCCTCCCAGGACATCCAGACCACATAGAATCTGACAGTAATGGCACTTCATTTCATGAGCAAGCCTTTCATCAAACAAGTATTACTTTCTGCCATAGAGATAATTTATTCTTTATGTATAATTGATTTGTGCCTGCACTTAAAAATGTCTTTTGAAATCCATATTATAACTAATACTGTCATATAATAAAAAGCAACACTTTTAATTTAAAGTTAATTATTTTCCATTATTCAACATTAGTAGACAAGGCAAGAACTCTAGCTTAGTGCCAGAACATAAAAGAAGTTATTCTGAACTTGTGATACACGGGTTTAACAGCTTAATGTCAAGAAGCAATACTGTAAATTAAAAACTGAGTAAAAGGATTATGGCATCTCATATTTAGAAATTTCACATGACTACAGATAATTAAGGCAAGTGAAATATTTTTGCAGCATTGTCCTGAAATCTGCAATTATAAAGGAAGTATTTTTATAGCAATAGCACAATATTCTGTAATAACACTTTATAGACATCAGCGTGGCACCTGAGGCTCGCTGCAAGACAGAGCTGCTTTTTTCAGGGGTTCTAGGAGGTATTTCTATTTCTTGCCTCCCTCTCTCATTACTACAAGACAGCTCACTTCACCCAGCTTTTCCAAACCCCAGCTGGGACTGGGAAATCACAGCGTGGCACAGAAAGGGAGCCTCAGACACTGCAGGTAAGCAAAGCTGCTGCTTCTGAGGCCTCCTCTAAGTGACTCTCAGAAATAGCAAACACACAATTCCTCGCAGCTACTTCAAATTTCAACAAAAACACTTCACAAGCCACATGAAATAATTTCAGTGTTGACTTTGCTCAGATGTAAAAAGTTTTCAAAATGAACCAAACACCTGGAAATGAGCATTATCTCGTTCTGAAGGTATCTAGCCTCCAAAGAAAAATCATCCTCACAGTAGGCTAGAAGACACTAATGTATTACTAAATTTGAGAGATGGAGAGCTGTAATCCCTTATGGAGATTTTGGAAAGAATTTAGAAGACAGTTTTTCTGTGTTTGTGTGCTCCTTATGCCTCAGATTATGGTTATTCAAAAATCTCTGTCAAGAAAGTCACCCTCAGGGAAGAGCTCTTCCTGGAAAGTTCCCATCAGAGAAAACAATCTGAATTACTCCACAATCTGCATTCTTTTGTACATTTGGATCTGCATTTACCATTTTTTTTTTTCCCCTTATCAGCTTGGAAAATATTGGCTTTTATAGCTGGTCTTCTTTTTGCAGTCCAAACCCCCACAACATCCCCAACCCCTCCAAAAATTGTTCTGTTCTTCCCTTCAGCTCATTGTCAGGAGCCCTCTCAATGGGAGAGGAAAGCTCATTTCACTGCCCTAAATGTGTGAGAGTGTCCTGGCTGGACTGACACTTCCAGCCACGAGCCCATGTCCCAGAAAGATGAACTGCTCCAGCTCCCTTCTAGAACATTCCACCACACCTCAGTGTTCCCCCAGAAACCCAGCACTAAAGGGATTTATTATCCACACCCCCCTCCCTGCTGGATCTGGTCTGGGTGCCTGACTGGAGAGCTCTCAGGGATATTTAAAGAAAGCAGCTCACATTTACCACTGCCAAGGCAGAAGCCTGCAAGTCCACGAGCCCCACGACACAAATCTCGACGTTTGTGGCATATGGTTGCTTTTTTTTTCTTTTTTTTTCTGACAGAATGTGTTGGGATTTTTCAGTCAGTCAATCGATTCTCCCTTCACAGATTGCAATCATTTCATACTCTCATATTCCACATCCAATATACTATCGCCACTGATTAAACAGCCAGCTACAAAAGGGTTTAAATCTTATTTTAAGAGTATTCACACGCACACACACACATATACAGTGGAACAGACCACTGGCAATATGCTTAATGAACTTTCAATCACATTAATTAACACCAAATAAGCATCTCTATGCCCACAGAAGCCGTGGTATCCCTGCCTACAGACAGATGAACCATCACATCCAATCCCTTCAGCAGGCACAGGAAGTTTTCAAAATAATTGCCCTTTAGTCATTACAGGGTTACTTTTATTTTAATAGATGCTGGTGTGTGAAGGAGAACAGAGAAGCAAATTTTATTTCTGAAATGTCTGCATCAATAAAGGTACCTAATTAAGGTATTCATTAAAATATACAAAGTTAACTTAACAGGAAAAAAATCTACAAAATATTATTACATTTCCCTGTTAAACTAATTTAATTTGGTTATAACGCAAATTCTAATAGGATGATATTATTAACTAGTTCAATTTCCAAATGTCTTCTCATGTTTATTTTTATTATGTTACTAAGCAGAGTAGCAATTGACCTAATTTATTGTATTAAATAACATTTCTCAATCTGTTTAAAAAGGGGCAGTGGCCTACTCCTGTCCACAGGCCCTGAGTGTGCTGCCATTTCAAAAATTACAGGAGAGTTCAAATTTGCACCAATTTCACATACCAACATTGAAAACTATGCATAATTTATTGCTCAAATCAGTAATTTCATCTGTGTTTATACAATTTGTGAGGTTAATATCCATAGTCCCTTGTGAAGAGGGAACAGGTCTCTGTTTCAGCTGGGTATTTTTGATTATTGTTTTCTTTCACGTTTTGCAAACAGACAATACAGATGTTTTTGCAAGGATTTAAAACAATTCTTGATGAAAAGCTACAAAGCCATGTTTAACAGCCTCCCAAAATGGAAAGAGAAGAACTTCCATAATAAATCAAAGTAATTTCTGACCACAGCAAATAGAATATCTGTGGTCCCAGTGGCGAATCCACGGCGTCCTTGTCTAAGGTGGGCACAGCTGTCTGGCACGAGCCACTTCTGGACATTTCTGCACAGTTTGCTCATTCTGGGCTCACTGAGCCCCAGCAGCCCCCAGACATTCCAGATGTGCCACCACAGCAGGACCCAGCGTTCCAAACAGACACACCACGGTGCCAGGGAAGGAGCAGGACATCTCCTGAGCCACTGCCAGCTGCATTAGCTGGGCTTTTCTCTTCTCTGAGCACTCTGGGGCAGCAGTTCCACCCCAGAGCCCAAAAATGAGCACACAAACAGCTGTAATCACTGCAAACTGTGCAAAATAATTCCTGAGCACTGCTCTGTTCCTTGACAGGGTTAATTATCACCTCTGAGCTCTCCCTTCTGTCCCTGTTGCTGTTGGCATCTCCTCCCATCCCTTCACCTGCAGCTTTCTCTCTGCATCCCTCATCCCTCAGCCAGCTCTGCCTGGAGCAGCTCCGTGTTCTCTGCTCAGCTCTGATCTGTTCCACACAGGGTGTGCAACAGAAAAATCAATGCTGACAAATTCTGCAGTCCAACCTATAGATGTGGTTCAAGCCACAGAATGTTAGCAAGGTTTATTCAGTGCCAAACTAGGATGTAACCTAGTGGAAAACCAAGTTATTTCTGTGAGTAAGGCACGAACTCTTCTCCTCCCAAGACTTTAATCAAACAAACCAAATAAAGATTTTCTAACAGATAATATACAAATAACTTCTTGCTAAGAAAAATTAAATATTAAAAAAATAGAAAAAAACCACAAAACAACTAAATATTTGCATAAGCTGAGGTTGTCCATTATTCACATTTTTAGTTCAGTGCAGAAGATCTCAGAACAAAGCATGTTGGTCACAGAGGTCATATCAGTTTAAAAGCTTCCATCTGCTCTGCCACATCGATTTTCTAATGCATATAACATGTTAAAATGAATATGGTCAATAGTTCAGCAGACCATACAAATCAGAAGCCAGAAATGCTGCAAAGATTATCTTGATGCTTCACCAATCACAAGTATGGCCTAATGTCAGGAGAATAAAGGGATTTAATTCAATGCCAAGGGATTAAGTTTTGTACTTTACTACAAGTAAAGTTAAATGCTAAATAAGCAATTACAATAAGTGGAATATGCCAGGAAGTTCATACAGCTGTTAATTCTGAAGAAAATGGTATTTCAGTAGGAAGGTGGGTACCAACAATTAAAATCTTAGGCAATCTCACCTGCACCTCCCCTGATGTGGCACAGGAGGGGGAAAGGCTGGAAATGTAAATGGCAAAGATGAAAACTTGCAACAAATCTCCTCACAGATCTGTTGGTGAGCCAAGCACGCTATTTTTTTATAATCTGGTCCATTTGCTGTGGCTCATACAAAATACCTACTGCTTGTTGTCAGAGTCCAATTCTAAATAAAAATGTCAGAAGCCAACATTGCAAACTTGTTCGAGCTCAAAGTCTTAACCTTCTGCTACAAAATCAATGGTTAATTTTAAATCTAAATAGAGAGGTTGCTCAAAACAGCAATTACTTTGTTTATTTGAAGGCAGAAAGGTGCTAGGACCAAAGTTTATGAAAATTACAGCACAGAGAGAAGCACGGAGAAGCTCCAGCACAGATCTCTGAACATGAGGACTGCTCTATCAGCCTCACTGCATAATCAACCATAGATTATTTGCACATAAGAGATTTCATACTGTACTTATGATTGATTCTTTTTTGAAGCTGTGGGAAATATCATTATTTTTTCCCAAGAGAAGTTATTCCATGTGTCTTTCCCCTGCTGTCACCCAGCTCAGAACAATTATAATATAATGATGGTTATCTGATACACAAACTTCTCATACTCTTCTTTAAGCAAAGATTCCAAAGCAGCAAGATAATACCAGAACCTATGAAACAAATTATTTGGCTTCCAAAACTCTGAATGTGGTTTAGCTATTAATTAACTGAATGACTCTTACAGCATCTTCCTGCATTGCTTCTCATGTATCAATGCATGAGAAAGTAATGAGGGAAATTTGCTTGTTGATGCATTTATCTAATAGTTCATTATCATCATCAGGGGTCAAAATATTCATCACCCTTGTGTAATAGGAAAGGAAAAAAAAACAAAAACACTTGTAACACCAAATAAATGCTGGCAATTAGTGGCACAAAGATGAAGCACCTGGATATACAGTGAGACAATCCCTTGTTCCACTCAGTGGTATCACACACCAGAGCCTAGACACTGAATTTAAAATAAAGAATAGCATCAATGATATTAAGTTTGAAATTAGAGGTGTAATTAGCTGAGAGCAGCTTATATAATGTCTGGGCTGACTGCATGGATCTGCAGTTCAAACATTTGTCTTACAACTTCAAGGCAACACCTCCCAACTCTGCCCTGCTGCTCTGTCAGGCATTACTGATGCTGTGGTCACTTCAGGTCCTGCTCATTTGTTTCTGCTTTTTAGCCCCAGCAGGTGAGTGGATCCAAAATCTGAATTTAGTTCAGAATTTGGCATTACATATCTGAAGACATAAGGTGAATAATTTGCTCTTTTGTTCTGCTGTTGTTTAAGCCCGTACCAGAGTCGCTGCTCACCTGGGTGTGCTGCATGAGAACGACTTGTTAAGAAAATACAAACTTATTTGGATACCATGGATGATCAAAACTCCAGTTAATTCCACTGATGTGATCTACATGCTCGTTTTCAGGAGTGGTGGAACAAAAATATTTGCTCACAAAAATTCATTTGTATGAGCCTGTGATGGGCAATGCCCATCCACCACAGCATTAGGTATTTAAAACCTCAGAAAAAACAGCAAAGCCTGTAAAATACTATGGAAAAAAACCCAAAAAACAAAAACAAAACAAACAACCTGATAATTTTTAAATGCTAGAATGCAAAAAATGCTGATTTATTTCCGCAGAGGGCAAATTCAGTATAGAATATAATTCATTAAGAAAATTAATGTTAGTTTTCCGCAATACACAAAATAATGGAGCCAGCAGTGTATCTTAACCAGAAAGTTTCAGAAAAATTGTTTTTACCTCAATCCCTGCTCCAAACCTCAAGTAATATTGGCAGAGGTGCTGTTTACATCCCAAAAGTTCTGTATGGATAAGCAACAGACATTTTCCAGAAAAGATGAGGGGCCAGGGAGTGTCTGGAGGATGGTGAGGCTATCACAGAATGAAACAGCAATTACAATAATAAAATATTAATAGTAGCCCTTCTCTAAGCTCGCTCAGAAATTTGTGGTGGTAGAATGCTGCAGATCCAATACCAGCTCTGGACATACTGCTGGAACTCCAACCTTTTTCTGTGATAAACTCAGTTTATCCCAGCCCCAGATGCCATCTATTTCCAAAGGTTGTTCGATGTTTTCACTGCTCACTGATACAAGAATGCTCAAATCTGCAAGGCCAGCACACGCCTTCGTGATCCCCCCTGGTGTGACCTGACTGGCAATTCCAGTTTCTTTCTTTAGTTAAACAGATTTTAATATGCTGTTGCTTTTTTGCCTACGAAATATCTACTGCCTACAAGGTTGCTGCATTTTTTTCCTAAGTGTTTTATCTCAAAGTGAAAAGAAGCCCAGAGAAATGTGTGTGTTTACAATTGAGAAGCAGTGATCAAAATACCTTTCCTCTGTTCTCCCTAGAATTTTGCCCTGTGTCTAATAAATATTGGGAAAAAGTACTTGAAACAAATAACAGCAAAGACTTCTTGTTGTTGACAAAGCTGTCAAGATTTCTTAATTAAAAAAAAAAAAATCAAAACAAAGCATATCTTTAACAAAGCTTTCTATGTTGGAAACTCACTTCTTACCCTTTAGTGAACAATTTGTTATGGAGACTTCATGCTCCTGTCTTCTAATTGACACATTTTTTATATCCAGAGTATTTTTCTCTTTCTTTGAATATATCCTGTCAGGCAGGACTTGCATACAAAACAAAATTAATTTGGTTGAAGCCCTAATTTGATTCTGTTGATAAAAGAAAAATATTCTGTCAAATGACTCAAACCATTCTGTCAACAAAACATCCCTGGCTACTTTCAGATCTTTTCTGCAGATGCAATTTGCAAAAGAATATCTTTGCTTGAAAAATAATTCATAATTTTGAAAGAGGTGTGGGAGCTTTCTCTGCTGAAGTGCTGAATGCCTTTGTGAGCACCTTCAACTCCCTCTGAAGGCCCAAAGTTGTGCATTTTGCAGATTTATACCCTCAGCCATCACATGAATTACAATGTGCTCTGTCACGCCTTGTCTCAGTCTGTCTCTGGCATTTTTAGCTTTTATTACTCTATATCCTAGAGAAAGGTTTATCAGACAAAATAGGCTCTGGTTATCTGTTGGTGGCTTTAAAATAAAAGCCACATTTACAAACGAGATAATGTTACCTATCTTCCTGATTTTTGTAAGAACTCATCATTCTTGTAAAATTTCATAGCGCCCTTTAGGTTCTCTAAGTAAATTGCTGTTCAAGAGAATTAGCTCTGGGCAAAGAAGAAACTCTGGTATTTCAATATGGTGAAATAATTTCACAAAATTGCACTTGCAACGTGTTGGGGGGAAGCATTATTTATTTAATATTCGCTCTGCTTTTATTTGTGTGTCAGAAATTCCTATCTGAGAGAGGAAATGACAGCAGAGATCAATGTTGTGGTCATTTCACAAAGCCTGATTTTATTATTGGAAATAATAATTTTCAGAGGAAGAGCCTGAAAAATGAAGCAAATTCACATCCACTTAGACACAGCTACAGCAGCTCTTGAATACTCTCATTCAGTGACATTTTTGGTTTTTTTCTCATTTTGAATTCTAAAAGGGGTAAGTTTGAAGGAAATCTAAATACAAATATTGACTGTACAATGCATTGGAAATCTCTGCAAGCAACATCTGTAACAGCTTCAAGGATCTTCAACTTTATTCAATTCTATTGCATTTCTCTGGCACAAACCTACAGGACTTTACACAGCTTCTCAATTATTCCTCAGTTGTTAGAGTTATTGGTGAATGTCCTGATATTTTATTGCTCCTTCTTTAGCCAAAGTGTGGCAGATGAAACCCAATTTTGCCATGGAGAGGAAATACCATCCATAGCAATTTAACTCTGAAATTCAATGTTGTCAACAAGGACACCGTGCTCCTCATACCTGCTTATCACAGGACTCTACACTTCATATTAGTGACCAAAAACCAGGGGTTTTCCTTTTAAATGAATGAATTTTTTGTTCTTTAAATAATATTTTTTACAGGTATTAGAAACATAAATGCCATGGAATTCAATCAGCCTTTCACTGATGAATCTGTGGACTCATGGAATAAACTCTGCCTGTACAAACAACATTTACTGTCAATTTTACTCTCCTGTAAAGCTGCTTTTGCCAGCACAATGAGCCCTTCAATTAAAAACAAACAAACCCACCTGCAAATGAGTCTAGAGAAAATAAAAAAGATAAATCTGCTGAGATCACAGCACTGTGCAAACCAAAGCAGTGGTGATGAATTCAGTGGAGGAGGAAAACCAACCCAGAGGAGACAAAGATCTGTCCCAATACATTGAGGAAATCAATCAAAATTGAGTGCTGTTGTTTCCTCACACATCATAATGATATGATTTTAAGATCAGCTGACCTTGTGCACTTGATTAATGCAAAAAGCATGTTTCCACTGGGGAGAGGGGACAAGCTATTGACTTGATGAGGTATGAGATGCTGAGGTAGCTCCAGTTTGCCACTCCAGGCAGAATTCTGAAGCACAGTCTATATTCTTCCAGTTCCACAATGTGATATAAAGATATCCCACTCAGTTCAGAACTTTCTTCAGGGCTTTATCAAACCCCCAGATCCCCCACATGACTTTACAGAAGATGTTAAGAATTAGAAGAGGAACACACACCCTCCTTCACAAATTAAAATTTGCTTTTATGTTCTGCCTGCCAGGAGAAACAGTGGGAAATAAAAGCTCTGTGGAAGACAGCTGTGCTCTCTTCTTCATCCTCAGCAAGGCTGGAGATGATAATACACCAATATAATAATGGTTTGTTTGGTGTATTGATGATAATAACACCCAATAGTACATGGGAAATTTGTCAGGAACTCTCTCAGGTGGGATAAATATAAATATCAATATAAATATCAATATAAATAATATAAATATAAATATAAATATAAATATAAATATAAATATAAATATAAATATAAATATAAATATAAATATATTTAAATAAATATAAATTCTTACACAAACCAACCTCTGCCTCTGGCCTGGCTCTGAGCAGCTCAATGAGTGCTGTGACATTCTCTGCGTCATTAGAGGTGAGAGGTAACAAAAACAAACTCTGATATTTCCTTCACCTCACTTGTTTGTTTTATTTCAAGATTCCCTAGGGAATTTTGTCCCTGCTTTATAATTTAACAAACCTAGAATTATTTGCTCCACAGTCATTGATGCAGTTCTCATCTCCTCAGTGCATTTATCAAAACATTCTCCAAGAACATCTTAAAAATATTTTGTATTTTAATCAGGCTTTGAGTTCTTCACCTTGTCTTTTTTCTCCCCTGTATTTGAACTATCATTATCAGCTCAGTTAATAATGTATCATCAGGCATTACCCAATTTTCAGTATTCAGTGAATTTAGTGCCAGGGCTGTGCTCTAAGTCACTCCTTGCACAACAGGCACATTTATAACTGTGACACTTTTGTCACAGACCAAGGACTGCACTCGTGAGGATTTACACTCACACCTTCAGATGGCTCCATTTAAAGATAAGGGATCACAAAAGGCAAACATTTCAGTGAGGGAACCACAAAACACACACACACACCAAGGTTTCCTCACCCTTCTTGAATTTATGGCTTGAAGTTGATTTTTCTCTCAATTCAGGTATGCAGAGAAGGGCAAGGAAAAGCCACCTCTGTTCTTGTGGAAAACTTTTCACAAAACAGAAACGGCTTCAAGGGTTGTGGCAGAGCTCAGGAGCCTGAAGTGCAGCTCGAGGAAATATCAATGGGTTCACTGCTTTGGGCTTCATGTTCCCCTGGCCTGGAGGACATGATCTCACCTGCAAGAGACTGAACACAGCTACAGGTGGGGAAAAACAACCCCAAAACCTTCCAAAAAATGAAGTCTTCACTTACCACACCACCCAAATTCCTTTTATGCAACTGACTTATGGAAATAGAACTATGTATTTACAGTGGTGGGGAAGACAGGCACAAAAGTTTTGCCTTTCCAAGTCACCAAAGCTCTGGACATCATTTATTATTACAATTATTTTATTATAAAAACAATTCTTTATTATGCTATTTTTATAATAATATATCATTATTTATTATAAGGATAATAATTACTATATAAAAATAAAAATGAAATAAATTTTATTAAAACACCATATTCTAATATATAATACATACTATAAATATAATATATTTATATTTATATAAGTATTTATATTAAAATTTATATATTTATTATATATTTATCTCCATTTATATAATTATTTATATAATTATTTATTATTTTAATTTGTTTTTGTCCAAGCTGGGTTTAAAACACCCATCATTATCATCACTGGATCACAGAAAGTGCAGAGAATTAGAATTTTACATATTTTATTTATTGAGATAATTTGAACACTGAACTATCAAGTCTGTTAATTAAAAACAAAACAACAAAATCTATCAAGGGAAAAAACAGGAAAAAAAAGAAAAGCAATGGGATAGAAAGAAAGGGAACTAAAAGGAAACACTGAGTTCATTTTATATTGCATCAAACCTTTACTTACTATAATGATTAGCTGGATGCAACTCTAAATCACTTTTTAATCCAGAATACCAGCCCCAGACAATTTAATATAATTTCTATCCATACAGTGACTTTGTATCATACATAGCAAGATATTTCATGCTCTGTAGAGTAAAAAATGTAGGTCAGGACCCACAGGCTATAGTCAAGCCATGCTGCTGTGAGTTTAACATATTATTCTTTTGGGAAAATAATGAAACAATTTAATTTTGCCCACACAAGCCAATGATCTTCAAACATTTCATTTTCCTAAGAGTAAAAGGAAACTGACTCACAATTGGTGTGAAAGTCACCTACCAGATGCAAAAAAGTTTTCAGTAGGGAAGCAAGAGGAAAATGTTGAAGTTTCGCCTTGCTTGTAAATGGAAGATGCTTAAGTGGGTCTGGAAAATTTTAATTGATGCCCAAAGCTGACAGTCAGTTCATCACCTGTGTGTTGTGGTTTGTGGAAATCACAGAATCATGGAAAGTTTTGGGCTGGGAAGGACCTTAAAACCCATTTTATTCCAACACCCCTGCCATGGCAGGGACACCTCTCACTGTCCCAGGCTGCTCCAAGCCCCATCCAGCCTGGCCTTGGGCACTGCCAGGGATCCAGGGGCAGCCACAGCTGCTCTGTGTCCCTGTGCCAGGGCCTGCCCACCCTCCCAGGGAACAATTTTTATCTAATACCCAACTAAACCCACTCTCTTTCAGTCAGAAGCATTTTTACTACATGGTCTTGTAAGCAAACAAATAAATGAAATAGAAAAGAGGTAGGAGCAGCAAAACTCAAACAACCTCATGCAGTGCAATTTATTTGTTAATACAGGTGAATACTGCAGCTCTTTGTTGGACAAATGACATTTTTTAAATGCTGGAAATGTTCTGTATATTGGTAACAAGCTCTGCCCACTTGTGGTCTCACCTGCAGCACCTCACCCCTCGGACAAACATCTCTAACAACAAGCACAGCAGAACTTGCAGCTGGGTCAGTTTGTATTAACCTTGCACTTCAGGAAAACACTCATTTCTTTCAGTAGCTTTCTGCCAGAAAATTGGTGATGTGGTAGTTAAAGCTGCAAGCCCTGTACTAAACAACCAGCTTTGACAGGAAGGATGTTGCTCCATTTTGCAGCACACAATTTTAGTCTGGTTTCTTCAGGGATGACAGCTCAAGGGAGAAAACATCCAGAACAGGAAGGTTTTCATGAGAATTAACACTGGGACCTGCCTCTGAAGTTCTGTTTCATGTTCTTCTCTCCCTACCATTTATATGTGGATACACTGAATATTTCCTGTACCTGTGAAGATCTCAGGGGGCAAAGATGTGCACAGCTGCACGACAAGTCATGTTATAACAGGGGAAATATTTTAAAGATTTATTTTACACTTTGTGGCTGCATCACATTTGCACAAAATACCAAATAATAAACAATGTCCTTAGTACTCCTCTTCAGAACAGAATATCCAATATTTATTCCATTACACCAACACAGAAAGATGGCAAATAACACCTTGGGTGAGGATTAATATGCAGTATCTCCAATTCTGCCTATGCAAAATGCTTTTGGTCTAATGCTTCACCAGCCACAGTTAAACCCACATGCACTGCAGACACTTTTAGACTACATAAATCAGTAAAATCAGCCCAAAAAATGCTGCAGACAAACTTGCAGCCTGTTTTACCAAATAAGCTACTTTTTTTGGCCTGATAAAAGCTGTTTGCCAACTTTTTCTTCTCTCTAGAACCCAAAAAAATGCTTGAAACCTCAGGGATTGTGCCATCCCTGTGCCTGTCCTCACATGGGTGACACAAGTTGAGCCATGAAACAGCAACCAGCAAAAGGATGGGGCATTAAGGGAATTTTCATTCTGGATGACACATTCAGCTCCTGGTTCCTGTTCCTCACCTGAATCAAGCAGATGCACTGCAAATCCCCCTTTGTGAATGCTCAGTTTCATCAGCAACCTCCTCATTGGTGAGAAAATCCTCTTCCAAAGGCCTTGCATTGGCTCTGATTTCTAATTTAATTTCTGATGGAAAAATTAACAAAGGAACTGAGGTGTGCAGAGTGAGCCCTGTGAAAAGGGTCTGTTGGAATATCCAGATTAAAGGTTAGGCTGCTCCTTTGTGGTGATAAACATAATGGAAAACAGAAACCTGCGTAAATAATGGAAAAGAGTTGAGTTCTGGATTCATCAATAATAAGATAAATTTGTCTTTTTGTTTCTTTTTTACTCACTGGAGATGAGCATAAACCATCAGTGGTGCAGATTATCACTGAAAAACATAAGTGAGAAACTATAAATGTAATGAAGAAAGGCACCAATCACACAGACAGAAAAACTCATCCTCTGCTTGATTAAAAAAAGGATTTATGATTCAACTAATTTCCAATGTTTATAAGAAATCCCACAGAAAAGAGATTATAGTAGAAAGCAAAAACAGCCAAAAAACCCAGATGGTTCCATGTCCTCTTTTTCTTCAGTTAATGGTTAAATTCAGATACCTTTGGGATTCAAAACCTTTGGGCACAGACCTCTCAGGCAGCATGGGCTGGCTGCTTATGAGACCTTGTCAGATGAAATAGAAAAGGTTTTCCTTCAGGTGTTTCAGCCAAATATTGCAGTGCATGCTGGCCATCAGATGAAGTTAAGCACATTGCTCTTTGGCCATTAAAATGAGCAAGCTTCCCAATCTATCCACTCAGTAATTTAAAGCCACTTCATTACAGCAGTGCCTTTTAAAAAGTAATAATATTATGAGTGCTTCTAGTTAAACTATTAGGTTTGTGCCTTCTTCCAATTAAATTTACTCACTTATGAAGAAGACATGAGCACATCTGAAACTGAAATTATCCTCGTCCTAAGGAACATTTACACAGTTCCTTTTCTGAGAATGTATTTTAACACTTCAACAAGAAAAATCTGCTCATGTGAAGATAAAATTCAGCACCAGAGCAGCATGAACATGTGCAAGGTCACTGTTCTTCTCTGATTCAGTCAGAGCACTGCAAATTATTTGTCTAATGTGCAAAATGCTGAGTTGCTAATGGCAAGATTCTTAGCACTTTTAAGGAAGGGAAAAGGGTATCTGCAGTTTCCTTGGTCTGTGAGCCACAAACCACAGTCAGATTGTCAGGTACCCTTTAAAAATGTCACTTATGGACATCAGTTCTCAGGACACATCCAATGTTCTGACCACTTTCTGAACGTACAAGTTTTAAGTTTAAAGCCATCCAAGAATAAAACACCAAAAAAAAAAGAAAGAAAGAAATAAGGTGGGGGAAAAAGAAAAGAAATAAAAGAAATGCCTGAGGTGCTGGTTTCATTCTGAAAGATTAAGAAAGACTGAGGATCTTAAAATGTTTCAACAAATAAGCTGTACAAATATCAATCCCATTTCATAGAATCCTGGAATCCACAGAAGGGACATTAAAGCCCATTTTATTCCAACACCCCTGGCATGGTCAGGGACCCCTCCCACCATCCCAGGCTGCTCCCAGCCCCATCCAGCCTGGCCTTGGACAATTCCAGGGATCCAGGGGCAGCCACAGCTGCTCTGGGCACCTCTGCCAGGGTCTCCCCACCTTTCCAGGGGAGAATTCCTTCCTAAATCCCATCCAGCCCAGCCCTCTGGCACTGGGAGCCATTCCCTGTGTCCTGTCCCTCCCTCCCTTGTCCCCAGTCCCTCTCCAGCTCTCCTGGAGCCCCTCCAGGCTCTGCAAGGAGCTCTGAGCTCTCCCTGCAGCTTCTCCTATCCAGGTGAGCACCCCCATCTCTCCCAGCCTGGCTCCAGAGGGGATCCAGACCTGGAGCATCTCTGTGGACCCAGATCCAGCAGGTCCACATCCTTATACTGGGGGATTTTAAATTTCCAGGCCTTTTTCTGTTGTTTCTTGTAATAAAAGTACCCTAAAAACAAATAGATCTGGGGGAAAAAAAAAGGCTTTTTCTTGTCCTTTTAATAGTCGTGCCTTCAGTCTTATTAAATGATATCAACCTCGACTTAAATGCTTTTTTTAGCATTTAAAAAATTTACTTTATCCCATTTCCTTCCTAATCCAGGTGGGCTTTGCAGCACACACATTGCACTCAACACTTGGACATAAATGCATTTGCTCAAAATAGCATCAATTATGCATATATGTATATGTATATATATATTTATTTCACATGTCAAGCACACTTAAATTCACAGAATAATTTGCTAAAAAGATAATCACACGAGATCTCAAAAAAAACTAAGGGTTACTATCTGAAGACCTGACAGCATAAATAGAGAGAACTGCTCTTAGGAATGTAAGTATTTTTTTAATGATGGCTTAGAGTGCCACAGGAACACCATACAGGCTTTAAAGGAAAGAATTTTTCTTCCAGGATTTTTCAAAGCAGGATTAGCTTCATTTTACAACAAAGGATACTGATGTGAAGGACACCAAATGACCCAGAAAACTTCTCACCACCAGTCAAAATAGTAACTACTAACAAAGAGAGTTACAGAATCTATTTCTCAAATGTACTTTGAGCTCCTGCTCAAAATAACCATTTATCTCTTGGGAACATTAAGCAGGAGTAGGGGAAATTTAAAAATCAAACATTAAAAATGTAGGCAATAACAAATAGAAGAATTCAGATTTTTCAAGAGGCTAAAATCTTCTGCCTCGACTGAAGACAGAATTCCGTTCAGTGTGTTATAAGTGAAACACACAGAAATTTGCCAACATCTCTGCATAAAATAAACACTTTTTTTTATACTGTTTAACCAAAACTGATGGATTTGCACCAGTACATGAAATTCAGAGTCAAACACACAAAATTAAGTGGGCCCCAGGCTTTGGTCCTGAACTTTGTGCAAAACAGGAGCCCTGGACTTCAGGCAGTTCACAGAAATTATGATTAGATAGAATTCATTAGCTCAAGAACTAAAGTGGTACTAACAAAATAATTGCTTCATTAATATATATATATATTTATTTTTTTTTTTTTTTTTGTCTTTCTGGACATGTTAGAATTAAAATATTGGGGAGTTGGAGATGACAAATCTACAGAAAAGTGACTTTAGTGTATCCTGGAAGTCAACAACCAAATCAGCTGTTGGTATAAGCAAGGAAGATCTGCTGGCTGCAGCACAGTTTGGGCTCTCTTCATTATTTGTCTGTGTAATTATTGTCCAATATTATAGAGATGCCTATTTTTATAAGCAGAAAGTAGGATTCTCACAACTCCAATACTCTGATTTATAGGAGTTATTCTACCTAGGAAAGAAAATCAACCAACCTGACAATCAGTTTATTCCAAGATGCTCCAGTTATTCCACTTGATTTCAGGAGTGGAAAGTTGGAATATGACACAAGAAAAGTTGGAATATGACACAAGAAAAGTTGGAATATGACACAAGAAAAGTTGGAATATGACACAAGAAAAGTGCTGGAAAGGGAATGGCTGTTGACAGGCACCCACTTGAGGAAAATGGGAAACACATCCACTGTTTTGGGGTATTGTTATGAAATAGCCACTCCAGTCTCCAGAGCCTTTTTTCAGGATTCCAGGGAAATGCTGAAAGGCTCAAACTGTCTTTTCTCCAGGGCTTTTATTAGAAAGCATTCATTCAAATTCAAACACTCCAATAAACAAGCAGGCAGGCAGAGTCAGTTACAAGTCCTCAAGGTACTACAAACCAAGAGTGTTTAGTATCTCAAAACTATTAAACTCAGCTCAGATTCATTCTTTAGTGAAATGCAATGATTAATTTTTTTCTCTTTTTTTTTTTTTCCTTTTGCAATGCTCTGAATACCTTTAAAGACTGCATGCCCCACAAATTTCTTTTTCCAGCAATCATTATCAAGCACCTTTCACTGAAGACTTCTCTGGGTGTCCAACAGATGAACTTTTCCTTATTCCTTTATACCATTTACCATTTACCACTTACACACACTGGTGACCAGCATTAATTTAAGCATTTCTGTAATGAAGAGATATATTCAAACATATTTTATCAGAAACTTTGTCAATCCAGAGGAAATTTTACAATTTTGGTGATGACAGCTTCAGCACTGCATTCCAGGTATCTTACAACAATACACAGAATAACAATACCTCCAGTGGAAATAATTTTAAACAAATTAATTTTCTACTGGAAGATAAAATATATTCTGTCTTCCAGAAAAGTCCTTTGACTGCTAATTTTAAGCATATGTTAAAATGATTTTTATCATATGTTTGAAGCTTCTATATTGATAATGTTAATCACACTTTCTCCACTTCTTTCACACTATTTAATGTTTCTCCATTTTCTGATGACTTTGCAACAGATATTTTCTTTGATTCATTATTTAATTGAATCAAAGAAAGAAACATCAGGTAGAACATTTGTAATTTATTTTTCACTTTCTATTATCTGTATTTATTTATGTATTTACTGTGATTTATTTATTTTGGCAACAAAGGACTTATTGAAAAAATTTCTGTGTAACTGTGAAGAGCCAGTCAAGAAATTAATTTCTATGGTGTTAAACACTAGTTTAAGATCCTTTTGTTCTTATATAAACTTCTGTAAACAATTATAAGATAAAAAGATAAATTCAGAATAAATTCAGAAATCACAGATCTAAATACACAGACATCACTGGGAACAATATTTAGAATTTATTCTGAGTTTTCAGGGCTCAAACAAACATCTTGATATCTTTTATAAAAGAAACAACTTCTAGATGTGCTTTGCTAGGGTGGGTTAGCAAAAAAATTTCCTGCCAAGAACTTTATAAAATCCCACAGAAAGAATAATGTGCACACATATTGGCATAAGGTAACAACAGGTAATAGAAGGATGAGGGGAAAAAAGCAAATAAGAAATATATAATAAGGTTGGGTATGTATATTGGGTTATTCTTGTGAAACACTGAGAGCACTACAGCAAACGGACTGAAAATAAATAATGCTTCTCTCCTTCTGCCCTAAAGTGAGACTTCATTTTCGTGATTTCATATCACTGCCAGAATGCTTTCAATCTAAACCAGCTTTCTGGTTGTAAATGAATAATTTTGCAAAATAGAATTAACATTAAGCTTAGAATTTGAGAGGAACTTGAAAACAGACTTGCTGGGCTTTCCAAAATCCTTCCAGTCACTCTGTGAGGCAGCAAGATGAGCACTCTTTTCCACTTAAGGTGGAAATAAAAACCACAAGACTCAATTTAAAAGTCACTTGAGTACAACTGCTGCACAGAGACATTTTACCTTCAAATTCCTCCTCCCATGGCCACTACACACATTGAGACTGCAGCCAGCTGTCTGACATCCTTCTTTCTGATAGCTCCTCGTGAGGCATCCCTGGAAGTCCAGCTCTCCCACTGTCACAAGCCATCTTTATCCCCCTTCCCTCGGTTATAATGCTCTGGTGTTTCACAGGAGCTGCCAAGGAGCTAAAGGAACCTTCTGGAATGAAGCACAACTCCCTAGGGCTTCTTTAGAGATGAACATTGGGTTGGAATAGCTCAAGATGTGAATTTAAACTATGGAAGAAAAACCAGCAGAGTGCAATCGAGTTATTTTCTAATTCCATTGTGAGCTGGCTGTGAAAAAAAAAAAAAAAATACCTGCAGAAAATTTGTAGTTTTCACACAAAAACCTGTGTACACATTGAAGTCACCCATTGAAACCCATCAGGCTGCTGCTGGTGGTTGGTACAAGTGGCAAGAGGAGGGCAGTGCTTGTCCAGATGGATTTGGACAGGCTGGAGAGCCTGGCTGTTCAGGGAGCTCAGGGAACTCAGCACAGGAGAGGCAGAGCCTTGGAGCTGGGCTGGAGCAGCCTCGAGCAGCAGCACAGGCTGGGCAGTGCCCTGGGCACCAGCAGGGCATTCATGGGCTCTCCACTGCCCTGCAGCTCTGACTTTCCCTCTGCTGGATGCTTTTCCTGCTGGCTCTGCTGCCCAGGCTGCTCTCCCTTAACCACACACTGCCAAAGCACTGGGGCCTCTGGAATCCTCCCCTGGAATCATCCTCTGGAGTCATCCTCTGGAATCATCCTCTGGAATCATCCTCTGGAGTCATCCTCTGGAATCATCCTCTGGAATCATCCTCTGGAGTCATCCTCTGGAATCATCCTCTGGAGTCATCCTCTGGAATCAACCCCTGGAACCCATCCTCTGGAATCATCCTCTGGAATCATCCTCTGGAATCATCGTCTGGAGTCATCCTCTGGAGTCATCCTCTGGAATCCTCCCCTGGAATCAACCCCTGGAATCATCCTCTGGAATCATCCTCTGGAATCCTCCCCTGGAATCAACCCCTGGAATCATCCTCTGGAATCATCCTCTGGAATCCTCCCCTGGAATCATCCTCTGGAATCCTCCCCTGGAATCATCCTCTGGAATCAACCCCTGGAATCATCCTCTGGAATCATCCTCTGGAATCATCCCCTGGAATCATCCCCTGGAATCCTCCCCTGGAATCATCCCCTGGAATCATCCTCTGGAATCATCCTTGATCGTGGCCAGCCCGGAGAACACCACGGGACAGGTGGCACCGTGTCCTCAGATAACCACACAGAACTAAATCTGCAATCCCACTAATTTCACTAACTTCAAATGAAGCTTTTTTTTCGGAGCATCTCTGGGTTCAGCCTTACACCATCAAGGTACATTCATCCACTGCAGAAAGTTTTCCAGCCCAGGAAATTAGCTTACTCTGGCATCATATTTGAGGTGATGCTATAATCATTCTCTTCCTTGCATAATGTGTGGCTGATTACAAAATCCTGATTACGAGGGTAAGCAAGAACTGAGGGCACTGCCTCTGCTCATGTGCCAGCTCCTAAAAGGATCTCTAAACATGAGAATCTGTCAGCACTAGTGACATCAAGGAATGGATGAGTCTGGCTACATTGCCTGTGACAAGGACAAAATTTACCTAAATCTACTTTCTTCAAGACATTTACAAGAACAAAACAGTGCTTGTGAGAAAGATAGACAGAGAATGTAGGATTGTTGGAAAAAAAAGGATTTCAAAATCTAATTTCTAGTGTGAAAAAGAGGTGAGGCTTGGTTTTGGTTGGTTGTTTTCACCAATTCTACCCAGAACTGAGGGTTCAAAACATATAAACTGTCCCTATAGGAAACTTGAGATGTAAACAGAATTTTGTTGCACATGTAATATTTTCTCTCATCTCCTTTGGAACTGAAAATTCTGTCGAGATTTGTGTAGTGATTTAGGATCTCAGCTTGATGCAGTGTATTCCAGAGCCATTAAAAATTGAGCTTGTTTTCCCTATGCTAGGATAAATTTCATACAAGTTTTAATTTGCTATAAGATCTTTTTGAAGTATCACAAAGATTTTAATCCTCCTTTAACACAATACAGCTGACATGACCAGTGTTGTGACCAGAAAAATGCAAGCAAGGCACATCTGTATATGTAGAACTCACTGTCTCAATTTCAGATTCAACAGAATTTCATAACATAAATGTTAGCTGAAGGTTTTCTTGAATGTGAAGGGAGAATCAGCTGGCTCTGATTTGCTGCTTCTCATGCCAGAGCTGTTTATTGTGACAAAAAATCATATTTAATACAGTAAATTGTTTACCTTCTAAAAACTACAAACAAGAACTTAACTTCAACGAGAAATTAATCCCACTTCTCACACCTGAAACTGCAAAACACAGAGGATTTTGTCAAAAAATCTGTTTTTCAGGAAGTTTTTAAAAACACACAATAACATTTTTTTTTAATTTTTTTTTTTCTGTGTGACACAGCCACGAAACAGAGCCTGATATGTACTTAGCAAAAGAATAGTCAGGACAAACCACTCCATGGAAACAAGTAGTATTTCTTTCATAAAAGAAGGGGAGGTTTTTTACAACGGGCAGAATGCAGAGTGAAGTGTGCTGTAGAGCTTTTGTCAGGGCTTATTTCAGATCACCTGAATAGCTCATCACAGCTCTGGCAGTCCAGAACTATTCCAACAGTTTGCTCCCCTCCTTTGTAGCACGCATTTTGTGCAGTCCACTCTTTCCCAAGTGCAGTTAGTAGATAATAACTACGGCTGGATAAAGATAACAATGCCTTTTCCCCATCCTGTGTCTATGAAGATAACAATCACACTGGGCCAAATTAGGAACTCTGCCATAAATAGCCCACCAGTCTGACTGTTCCAGCTCCTCGGTGTACCAGGTTTCTTCAATAAATGCAGAAGTTTCCCACCTTTCGTGTCAAATGCAATATTTCAAAGGAGTCCTGCACTACAGAGCAGGGCTCCAAAGGGAAAATATACTTCCCTGTGCAGAGAGGAGATTGCCTGTGCTGTGATGTAGCTTTATGCAATCCTCTCTTGCATTTACCCAAAGTTAACCAACTGATAAACAGCAAAAATGTATCCAGGAAACCAAAGATTTTTCACCGGAGAGAACGAATTACAAAACTCTTCTTCATGCCTGGTAATCACTTAAATCACAAACCATTAGCAGCAATCACACTGATCACAGAAAACAACTCTCATCCCCAAGAAGGAGCCACTGTAATCCCTCAGAATGCAGACTATTAGCAGGTGGATGATTTAATAAATAATAATTTCAAATGGCTACTTAAAAATAGTATTGATGGCCACTTTACTGTGAAGCTTTGACTACTGAAGAAAGCAGGAGTTTAACCAAGCCACTGCAGTGGAGCTCCATAGATAATAAAGGTGTGGTAAGAATTTAGTGTACATACATACTGCAAGGACTTTGAAGAAAATATACTGGGAGATAAAAACTTTGTGACAATTTGTGAATGAATGCTCCACCCCAACATCACCAAGTGCTGGTGATCAAACCACTCTTTATTAAACTGCCAAGATGCATAAACACACACATGTGAAACTTCACATTCACTTGAGAGCCTCAAAAAGCCAGAGGATACAGCCACTGCCACCCATTTCCACGGTACAGAGAGGTTTCTTCTTGAGGAGTATCCAATGAGATTCTCCCAGACAACATGGAGAAATTCCATTTCTTTTCATTACCGACTTTTTTGTGTTCTTTAAATAGCAGGAATGATGGATACATGAGGTACCCAAAGAGATTGCTAGAATTTTTAATGAAACATCAAAGTTTTTGTCTCTTCTGTACCTCAGTCCTGTTCCTGGTGCCCAGAGCATCCATCTCTGCAGTGGGTGCCTGGGCAAGTGCTTGAACTTAGCAGCAACACAGCTGATCAAAAAGGAAAGCAAGAAAATGGGCCTTAGGATAAGCCAACATAAATAACTACAGCTAGAAATGAAAAATAGGAGGGGAAAAAAAATAGTCAGAAGAGAAAAAAAGCAATAACTGTTAAGAAACAGTATCTTAAACCAGCTGGAATAGCTACACTAAACATAGCATCTTGCTTTCTATCTCTTTGAATAGTTTTAAATACTTTAAGTGTAGGTCTGCCTTTCCTGCAACTCACCAGATATAAATGAGCTGACATAATTTAGTAATTTGTGTTTGAATGCTACATTCAGACACATGTGGATATAAAAGAAAATAAAGATATAATACATCAAGTTTGAAAATCATAAAACAATATTTGAGAGTAAAAACGTGGAAACAAGTGGCTGAGATGGAGAAAATCCTACAAGTCTATAAATAATAATCATTGGAATCACTGCTTAATTTAGTGCCTTTGACATTTCTGTTATCTGATCCTGGACCTAGACTGCTCCATGCAAAACCAGAATTTAATATTGAAGATAAAACCAATAGCTTCCTGTAACCACATTAAGTCAAATTAAATTGGTATTTCTGTTCTTCCTGGTACGTGGCCATTTGTTGCAGTGAGCAGTTACAGCACACATGGCATGAACACTCATTCTCCAGCCTTTGGAGCGCTGGCAGAACCAGCTGGTGACAGAAACAGACACCCAGAGGCTCTGAAATCCACCCAGAACATCTGACCTGGACTTCCAGGAAACACTCAAAGCTTTCCTGGGCCAGAGGGGCAGGAGGAGGAGCCCTTTGGGGAGCCCAGCCCAGCCAGGTGCAGTCCACTCCTGAGCACCACAGTCCCTGCACGAGGCTTGGCCATGTCCCCGCTGGATCTGTTCATCAATTACCTGCCCAGGGCTTCCTTCAATCCCTTTCTGAACTAGCTGAACACATCTTTCTGTCTCCTGTGTCAAAAGATTGCTGAAGTTTTCCATGGAATGTCCCCAGAGAGGCTGTGGCTGCCCCATCCCAGGGAGTGTCCGAGGTTGGATGGAGCTCAGAGCGTCCCAGCCCAGGGGAGGTGGAGAAGGATGAGCCTAAAGGTCCCAAAACCAAATCATTCTGTGATTTAAACTGATGTCTTGCCAGTTTTAATGAGTGCCTCTAGCTCAATTTGATTTGTTGAGTAAAACTCCTGTTTACTTTACTTGCTGCCTTTATGATTCCATAATCCTCAATTTTCCACACTGCAACCTTCTACTCTCCAAAGTGAAGAATTTCAGCCTTTTTAGCCTTTACCTACAAAGAGGCTTCCTCCATCCTCTGAATTACTTTATCTGTGATCTTCTATAACCTAACTTTACTGTGTCCTTCTTAGAACACTCCAGATATGAGCATGAGGTTTTAAATAACCTTTATCTCTCTCAATACTTTTCCTGATAATGCCAAAGACTTTTTTTGAGAACAGGTATTCACTGAGCCAGCGATTCAACAAACTGTTAGCAGTGACTCTAAGTTCTGCTTTCTGAAATCTGTCAGCATCTTATCGGGTTTAGATAAGATTTTTTTCTTCTTTTTTTCTCCAGATTCATTACATTAAATTTATCTGCACTGAAACTCATATGGCACATTTTTGCTCATTCCTTACACTCTGTGTAGTCCTTTTGGCACAGCATTAGCCTACCCAAAAGAGCCTGTTCATCTGCAGCCTTGGAGCTTTCACTGCATACAAAATCACTAGAATTTAATTTTCTCCTTTGCAATTCAGTCTGTTTCTCTGCTAATTTTTATGAGAGGCTCCCACTGAAGTCTGCAGCATTTTCCACAATTATGGCTATTGATTAGATTATGTTTGGATTGGAAATGACTTTTGAGCTATCTGCCTGTTGCTTAGGCTCCTAAACCCAGCTATAACTTGTCCTCAGCTAACATCAAGTGCTGGAAACAACTAGAAATGCTTTAGACATCATCTCCCAGCTCTCTGTAGTGCAATGAAGTGATGCTGTGTGGGACTTCTCCCAAAGGCTGAATTCCAGCAAAAGTGGGACCTCAAAGATAACTAAAGTTGGGTCAAGGCAGAGTCAAATTATTTAGCTGAATATCCAAAGCCCATTGTGCCTGTCCTCCAATGAGGAAATCTGTCAGCCCAAAATTCTGTAAGTACAAATTTTCCTGTTCTTTTCTGGATACTTAAAAACATTAATATTTAAGATTTGAGAATAAATACATATATCATTTATAAGAGAAACTTTTTGAATCGGGTAAGTAAATTGTAATGATTTCACTCCCTATTTTTTCTGTCCCTATTTATTTTTATGCTGGCTATACTTTGATTCTTAGAGAGCTTTTGATTTTTAATTATTTTTTTTTTTGTTTATTTGTTTCCTGGGATTTTTTTGAGGAGGAGGAAAGATGTTTATTAATCACATCTAAGTCATTGCAATACTTAACTTAAATACTTCAACTTAAAATGCTTCAAAATGTTGTAATGCTTTCATTCAGTGAAGGAAAAGCAGCATTACAGGAAAGATTTTAGCTCCTCAGACATCCTCCACAGTGGCTGATGATGAATCCCAGACCAAAACCAACTTCTCACGCCTAGTTCAGTTCCCTGGCTGCAGAACTTTCTGTTCTGCATGGATTTGGGAATAGAGACATGTTTTTTTTCCCCTGGACTAAAAGCAAACAAATGCCCATGGCAGAATGGACTCCAGATAACAATAACTGGATGTTCTCTCAGGAACAGCAACAACCAAATAAATAAATTTCCTGGTGATCAAAATTCAGTAATAATTCTAAGTGACTTTTAACTCATTTATATTAAATCTTGATGAATAAATGTGGAGCAGTGTGAGTCTCTTAAAAGAACACCTGCACCCCCATCTTGACACCAAAGCTTTCCCTGGGCATGAGGATAAAACTGGTGCACTTGGAAAAGCCTGGACGACACACAAACCTTCTCTGCCATTACAGCACATCAGATCTTCTCAGAATGTTATTTTTCATTTTCTGGATGCTGTAAAACTCCCCTGTGTAGAGCAAAATGCCCCGAAGCCCTGGGAGTTTGGCAGAGATTCATTGCTGTGGTTCAGCTTTGCTGTCTGTGACTGCAGAGCCCAGCAGCGATCACTGCTGCAGACAGGGTCGCTCCTTGCTGTGGTTTTTACAAGGAATGAGGTTTATCTGCTGCTAAAAGAGGTGCAGCTCCCAAGCTACCACTTAAGAGACTGCTCTATGTCAGATCTGAGGAGTCTGCTGAGATTTTTGATAGGTGCTTCAATTCAATAATGCAGCTGGGTTACTACCAATGAAAAATCAATACAAGCATGCAAACATACATTAAAATATAGGAAATAGCTTTCCACCAATACAGTGCAATCCAATTCTTTAGACATCTCTGTCTTATCACCTTTCTTGTTTTTTTTTTTTTTAAATTGATAGTGGGCAGGGTCTTCCAGAAAGCAAGGAGCAGACAGAAAACATTATGTTTCTTCACAGCTCATTAGCTTCATATAATTTTATATTTCTACTCTAGAAACAGCATTTTATGCATGAGGCACAAACAGCAACCAGCTAACAGCCACCACTGGCAGGATCCTGGCACCCAGGAGTGGGACCAAAAGCAGAACAAGAGTCCCACGAAGAAAATGTGCCCCCAGTCATGAGAAACCTTCCCAAAGTCACTGGGATTTCTCATGTAAGCAAATATTGGGCTGAAATGCTGCCACTCTCTTCTGCAGTGCCCACAAAATCCAAATGGATGGACTGACCATCACTCAAATTCTTCTAAAACCACTGTAGGGGGGAAAAAAGAAAATAATATTGAGGAAACACTAAGACCAAATGGATGGACTGACCATCACTCAAATTGTCCTAAAACCACTGCCAAAAAGCCCTCAAAAACTGAAGTAATGGCTTAAAAAACTAGTCAAATGTAATGTACAGTCATTGTCATCTATCTGTAAATGATACCAGATGATACCAATGATATGATACCAAATGTACAGGCACTGAGACTATACAAAAATCTCACACACAAATGAAGAATAAAGATAATTCCAATGTTTCAAAACTGGTCTTTACATTGAACCCATGAGGACAGGGGGGAATAGAAACAAATAAACACTTTTCAGAACAATTTTTTTTCCTAGAATTGCATATTCCTTCTTAAAAATTATACAGAAAAGGTTATTTCTGAAGTTAACTTTTTTTTTAAAAAGAAACAATATCTTCTTCTCCCTTCCCTGAAAATTTCAGTAAAACAGTTTTCACAGACCTGCATGTTCTGGCAAAACAGTTTCATCTGCTTCCCCCAGACCCACAAACAATCACATATTAGATTAGTAAATAGATTTAAAAATACAAAATCAACAAGAGGAAGTTAACACTTCCACAAAATATGTTTACTAACCCCATAGGAAGAGCTATTCACAAGAGGAAAATTCATTTTAGAAAGCTGAAATTGAATTTCTTTTCCCAGAATCTAATGCACTAAATCACCGAATTGTATTTTGGCTCTGGGCTAAATTGCAGTACAGGTAGACACTGCAATACTAATTCTAACTTGAAGTGCTGTTCTGAAAATTCTGTAGGGAGACTGATAATTTTCAAGCAGAGCTTCTAGAAATGGAGAGGATTCATCTGAATCTCCCTTTCCTGCAGGTGAAGCTCTGCTGATGGAACAGAACACGGCGCTGTCGCAGAACCGCAGGGCTCACCAGAATATTTCTAACTACAGCCGAGACAACCGCTGGAGAATTATGGTCAGGATAACTGCAATCAGCTCACCAGTCAGCCCTGGATTTATGGCCATCCCTGAGCCATTGTTCACTGCCTGACACCTTCAGCAGCTGGACAAAGATGTCACAGCTGGGACAGCCACGGGAGCAGCTCCTCCGGCGCTGCTGGGGACAGGAGCGCCCCTGCCACAGCCACTTCCAGTTATTGATACTGCAATATTGATACTGCCTGGCCTGCAAGGCTGGGATTTTTGCCTCCTCAGATCTTTTTAAAACCTCTGCTTCTGATTTTATACTCTTTTTAATGGTGAAGCCCTTTCTTCCACGGGGATGGTAAGTGCTCTGTGGAAGGGAGCTCTGGCCTTGGGGCTCCCTGGAGAGGAGATGGCACCATGATTTCACACTGCTACAGGGAGATTTCAAATCAGGCAGCAGGGCAAAAACCAGTCACCACTTCTTGCCTAACTTCCAGTTTTTATATCAGAAAATGAACTTCCTAAGCTCCTTTTGGCCACCACTGCAAGCTGGAGAATCACAGAATCAATCCTGGGAGTTGGAAAGGACTTTTAAAGTCAAGTCCAACTGTTAACCAGCACTGCTGAGTCCAGCATCAAACCACATCCCCAAGTACCACATCCCTGAGCACCTTCAGGGATGCTGACTGCCCTGGGCTGCCTGTGCTAGGGACTGACAACCTTTTCCATGAAGAAATTTTTCCTCAGATCCAATCTGAACTCCCCCTGGTGCAACCTGAGGCCATTTCGCTTTGAATTATCACTTGTTACCAGAGAAAAGGGTCTGACCCTCACCTCCCCACAACCTCCTGACAGCTGCAGAAATGTTTGCTATTGCCTTTCAAATGGAATTAAACAATTATCCAAAAATGCCAAGACTTAAGTGAACCACAGCTCAAATCCTTAGATTTCAGTGTGAATTGGATACGAGGGAATTTTCAGATTGTTGTTATGCGTGCTGTCATCTCATTGTCAAAGATGAAATGCCAGGAAAAGTATACAAAGAATACCCTTGCAGAAGCAGAAAAAAATTCCCCCACTGCTGGGGAGAAAAGACCCTCCAGGCACTGATAAAATAGGGTTTAGTGGCACACTTTTGTTTTGGAAAGATTGCAAGGATTTAGATGGATTTTTTCATTGGGAAAAACTTAAGGCTTGATCAACACCAAAAAGAGCTGATAAGTGAAACAGGACTCAGAGTACTGAGCCTCCAAAATGTGGTTAAAAGCTATTCCCCTTTCCTTTGTAGATTTTTCTATAGTTTTTAATTAGTATTTGAACTTGACATGGGCCTTTTTGATATTTTCCACTTTGGTTTTCTTTGTTTAACTTTACATTCATGACAGGAGTACATAAAGTAAATGAAAGATAATGAAAACAAAGGAAGAAAATGTTATTTATAAAGCTATAAAGTTCCATACAAACCCTTCAGATCTTACTGTGGAAGGTGATAATTTATCTTTAAGAAATGTTAGCTGTATCAAACATTGACTGCTTCATGGATGGGATTTTATGGTCAGCTTTATTAGAAGGGTAAATGAGTTGCAGTGATGGGCTGGTTGACTTAGGAGGAAAAAAAAGAAAAAAAAAATCTTTCCCTAAAATCTATGCAAAGAAAATGAATCATAAATGAAGAGAGCAAATATTCAAGCGGTAATCTCTAAAAATGAAAGTACATAAAAATGTCTTATTTTGTATTAAAATGAAAATTCTGTGTTCAGCCCCTGGAGCTGGTAACAAAGGCAGAGAGAAGCCCAAAGTCGAGCTTGGCAGCCTCCAGAAGGATCAGCACAGCCACTGCCACCACCTCTGCTGGCTCCAGGCTTGGATTTGGACCCTCCAAGAGCAGCTGGGCAGCACCTTGCCTTGTCCTGGCCAGGGGTTTGCACTCCAAAGAGGTAAAAAGCAGAAGAAAAATCGTTCACATTCAAGGTTTCACACACACACGTGTTTATCACGTTGATATTTCCTCTGGGGAATGGTTTATAACCACCTCAGGAGTGTTAAATATTGTCTAGAGGGTTTTTCTTTCAGTAGCAGTAGTTGGGAGAGTGAGGTTGATGGGCCCTGGAGCAGGAATGTCAGGAGCAGAGCTGGGATCAAAGCTGGGCTAATGACAGCCTATCATTGTGCAGGAGTCAAAGAGCACCAGCAGCATCACACACTAGATAGCCATGCAGTAATTAATTAGGTCTAGATAGCTACCCAGACCTAATTTGAGGCTATTAGAAGATGGAAAACACATGATTAATGCCCATCTTTGTTACCACAAATTTTGCATCCCTATTAAATCTCATTATTAAAATCAGACAAGGGACAGGAAAGGACGACTGCAGAAAACCCAATCAGAGGAAGGAAAAAAAAAAAGCACATTTCCATTGTAAAGCACACACTCTCTCCAGCTGTCTTCCCTTCTGTGGTGCTAAAGTGTGACAGCACAAGGCTCCCCATGTTTGGAGAGAAAAGGAAAAGTGAAGGGCTCGCTTCAAAAGATCCCAATTGTACTTGGAGAAAAATATGCAAGGAGAAGACTTCATAATATTGTTCAGACACTGATTTAATCCCTTCAGAATAAGTACATCAAATAATCTCTTGGTTATGAAGACAGAGATAAGAAGGTAATTTCTCTCAAGATAAAAGTTAGTTTTAACGAATGTTCTTCCTCCTCAAGAGGAAAACACAATTTAACCTGAAATAAAGAATTAGACTATTAACAAAAAAAGGGGTAGGGGGATAAAATAAAGAGCTAAACCAATCTAAATATTCCTAGAAATGCAGCACGAAAAGTAGGAAAAGCTATTTTACATGTTGCAAAGCAGAGGCTGTGCAAAGACTCTGGTAACCTTGACTTGAAAGTTAATGATCTCGTAATACTGGAGTTATTCTTAAAACATAAAAAAAGACACAGCCCCTGCATGGATCACTTGTGTCACTCTTGCTTCCCATGCTGGGACCAAATGCTAGACAGAATTAGTTTCACAACACAGTAATTCATAAGGCAGACAGTCCAACTGTGATCTATCTCTTGTGCAGCAATTATTTAAAAAGTCAGAGCAGCTCTGCTGTGACGTAACATAAGAAACTGATGTCCCCCAAATCCATCCCAAAGTTCCATGGGAAAGACAGACATGCATTAGTGTTGCTGTTAAGGGGTTATTTTTTAATTTGCATGGAGTTTGTAGTGACTGCTATAAGCCACTCCTAACGAGCAAGCAATGGAAATCAAACTGAAGAGCTTCAGTGGACTCCAGAAATGCACGTTCCTCCTCCCCTCCCTGAGCACTGCTTAATATGCAACTGCACTGTAATGTTTCTTGTTAGGCAGACAGCTCAAAATTAGAATTGTGGGAGAAGTGATTGATGAGCTGGGCTCCCACAGCCCTCTCAATGAAATATATTCCATTTCCATTTCAAAATATGTTTATTATGAATTATTGGTTTGTCATTGGACCTGATGCAAGTAAATTTACATGAGCAACTCAGACCTCTGCAAGGGAAAACACTTTAATCAGGTAACCTTTTCCTCAGTGTTTTCCATACTTGATGGAAACAGACAAGCTAGCTAGGATTTTATTCTTTGCATACAGAACTAGTTTATTGATTGAGCAATGCTTCCTTGTTTGGAAGCCACTTACTCAAAGTCGAAAAATGTTGTGACCTCAGCCCCTTCCTTGCAGAATAAATCCTCAACATGAGCGTCTCAGGCAAAGCTTTACCCTATTTGGGCAAAAGGATGAAAAAGCACCTGAATATCAGATAAAAAGAAACATTTTTTTCCAAGACTTCCTTATAAAAAAGAAAATTGTCATCAGAATGGTCATTCAAGAAGAATCTGACAGAAAAATTTGGGTAAAATATGCTTCAACTTGCAGAATTCCAGTTTTCTAAGCAGCTCTAGTCTGAGGTTTGCTACTCAAACTCAAGAGAAGAGAGAACACATCCTGATGAGCCACACAATGACTCCAGTGCTGACCCAAACATTCCCTGGAGCACCAGGACTCCCCTCTCCCAGAACCCAGCTGTCACACTGCCTGTGCTAAGGAAATTGTGTCACAGCAGAATGTGGCTTTTGTCACCACAGACACCAAAAAAGAATTGTGTCATTTTATCAACAAATCAGGAGAGGGCTGTGGAAATGTTTTCCCCTGCCTTACACAGCACAGGATATGCAGGCAGGAGGGGTTTGGTTTTGTTTTTTTTTTTTTTAAAAGAAGCCACAGTTATCACTGTCCCTCTTCACAGGGACTTTGTGAGGGACATTCAGTGACAGGGTGGGAACATTTAATGCACAGGAGCCTCTCAGCCATCATCTCAAAGCCCCCAGATTCCTGGCACCAGTTGTTAAATCAGCACTTTGGCCAACCATAGATCTCATTCAAAGTAGAAACCATTCCTTGCCAGAGTGTGATGAAATTATTTCAAGGCCTGTAGCAAATGATAAATTAGATTGCAATTAAAAGCATGCAGGAATCAGTAAAATGCTCCCTATGGAGAAATTAAAGGAGCTTCTACAGTCTAAGGTCATTGCACAGCACTGAAGGTGCATGTCAGCACCAACACATCCTCATCCTCCTGCTATTTTAACACAGGCTCTGCAAACTGCCCATTCTTCCTTCTGGTGATTGCTATACCCAGGGCAACTTAAAAACCAGCTCAAAACCAGCACTTCTTGAACCTGAAGGATTCCAGGCCTGAATCCAGTGGCTGGCTCAATTAGGTTTTTACTTATCTAAAAATGAGACAGCTTCATGGATTTGTCATATCTCCTGATATCACAAAAAACAATCCTACTTTATTTGCCAGTAGTCTTCAGAGTCATTCTATCTGCTAATTGTAGGCACATAGTGTCTACAGAAATATAATCTAAAAAAATAAATAGAATAAAAGTGTAAATACACTAATTATTCATATTTTGTTTTAATGGAAAACAATCTAGAACACCCCTGGACAGCATGCATCTAGCTTACAGGAACTAGCAGCAGCATTTGAGCTCCTAGAAACAGATTCTTCTCCTAAAGAGTTAATTTGGATTTTCATGTCATTAGGGTTGCATATTACAGTTTCTGCTTGGAGATGATTTGCTTAAGCACACACTAGAGGATAGCCAAGGCAAAGAACTGCTTTGAGAGAGCTGCTAAATGGTCCAGTAATAGTCTGAACGCTGGCAAAGTGGACATGAGGTAGAGTAAATAGGGAAACACTCATTCCACAGACAGCATGACTTTAATTTGTAAAAGAATTTCTGATATGGAAGGAATATGTGTCTTTATTCCCTGGCAAACAGCTGCTCTCAATTAGCTTAATAAGGATGTAAAGTCCTCCTCTCTCCAGTACAGCATATTAGACTGATATTTCATGGGAATTCTGCACCATTCCTGAAGTTATTGAACTCTGCTTCCCTTTCCTCGCTTTGTTCAATGCATGGTCCCAAACTTCCCCCAGACAAAGCCACACTCACACTCAGGAAGTCACAAGGAGCAAAGGGATGGGAAAAACTGGAAATGGTGATCAGCAAGGTAGGCATAATTTCCTAGATCCTTTAATTCTTCATCTGATTAAAGCACGTGCACATGGATGTTGGCATATTTTGGTAAATTCTCTCTTCATACCACATACGGAATCTAATGTTTTGTCTGGCTTTGCATTATTCTGTACCACTGGCACGTTGGATTTCAGCTGCCTTCTCTCATGGGTTCCTGGCCAGACAGTGCTAGTAATCTGATTTACTCTAGAGGGTGATTTGTAGATATCTAATCTTATTTCTCTAAAAACTGAGTGGTGTGTAATTTTATCTTGTGCGCTGGATGCTAGTAAATGTACAACTAACGTGATATTGCATACCTGCATAGAGGGGCTGAAATCTCTGAATACATTACATTAAAACTCCCTGTTCATTAGAGCACAGAGTTCAAACAATTGTGCTTCCAGGTCTACCTTGTCATCATTCATCCATTAGAGAAGCACAAAAAGGAAACCTAAATCCACAGCATTAAGAAATATTAGAAAAAACACTAAGTAAAAGACAATGTTCAAAAGAAGCTGTTAGATATCTGCAGGCACACACAGATGCACACACATTTTTGCTCTGCTGTTTTTCTACCTCTAATCAAGGGCAGTTAAAGGTAGAAGTCAACCAGAAAGAGGTTCATGAATGCAGAAAGGAAACACTTTCATGCCTTCTTCTATGACTTGCATATCTCATATCTTTAATACGTCCTCATGTGGCTTCCAGCACTGCAACATTCCAAAAGATAGGCTTGATTTCAGTTTTGGGTGTCAGGTTTAACAAACATGTCTTTCTCCAGCTGTATACAAGACTTAGGTGAGCTACAGAGTGATGTATAAGCAAAAGGGATTTGATATCCCTGCGAATAGTACCAATAGAAAAAAGAAAGCACAATTTGCTGCTCTGTTTTGGGTTTTTTTTTTAACTCTTCAGCAGAGTGGTACAGTTATTAGACAGATTTACTGGTGGCATGGATGATTATTTCAGCAGAAATGGCATAAACATAACATCCACAAGTGAAAAGAATAACTGTGATACTTCAAAATACCTTTTTCATCAACCCAGCGTTCAGCAGAGACATGAATTAAAAAGAGGCACCTTGTCTAGCCATCCTAAAAACTCACACACATATATCCATTCCAATCATGAGGAAGGTGAGAATAACAGTCATTTAATTTTAAGTGGCTCTACCCATAACAGATTTCTTCTGACAAAAATTTCCTTTAGAAAGAATGGAGAATTTCTCCCAAGGGAAAAAATTTAGACATCCACCACAGAACCAGCTTCATTTTCATCTCCCATCTACACCCTTCAGGTACCCCAATCCATTCATTTCCTTCCTATATAAACATTTATGTAGTACATATCTCTCATAAATGAAATCCCAAAGCAATGATGAGCTTGTTATAAGAACAACTTGATAAAGATTATTATTCTGCAAGGGTACAGCCAGCAAAATAAAGCCATCTTAAAGCCAGCATTTGGCAGGGGCTATCAAATCCAGCTTGTTACACAATGTTACCATAAAAGTGCACTCTAATTAAGGTAAATGAGGTAGCAAGAACACAGTGACATTGGTAACTTAATGACCCATAGCCAAATTATTTAAAACTTCTTTGAAGTTCAACTTAATTGTAATAGATATAATATGGAAGAATTTTTAAAAGCCCTGGATGCTGCCTGGTAGAGTAACCTTAATGATGCTTTTCTCCTCTCCCTTATATTCTCAGTGTTTGTGTGCTTGTGTTTAGAATACTGCTTAGAATCCTGGTATTTAGTATGGAAGTGAATTCCAGTTTATAGCTGGTGCCATCCCCGCAGTAAAATGACATCCCTTTTCTCCAGGCCCATCACACTGCCATATTTTAAACTAATAAGGTGCGAGAACTTGGCAGTTATTAGGAGAAAACTGGGTTTTGACCAGATTTCCATTCTGTCAAATGAGATTTTGTCCATGCAAAGAAGAATATTTTTCCATAATCTAAAGGCACTTTCTAAAAAAAACCCCAAAAGTTCTAAATACAAAGCACGCAGAAAACCACTTTAAATTAATTACCAACATAACTGTATTTTGCCTTGTTTTAGAAAGCAATCTCAGAAGCACCACAGTGTACTGTGGGCTTCCAACCAAAACAAAAGCCATTAAAAAAACTAAGCTTTACTGCAAACAGCAAGTTTAAGTTACTCTGGAGACGGAGAGTGAAATCCAACATACTTTATTTTTCTTAGCTGAATTATGAGTGCATTGTTTTCATCTGCAAAGTGAGACCTGATGTCTAATACAAACTTGTTATAAAGCAGAAATAGGAGGAACATTTTTTTCCAAATTATTTGATTATGAGTTCCAGAAGGAGAGCTGCTTCCCACACATTACAGAACACTCAGATCTGTTTAAGACCATTGGTACAAATCACAGAAGAGATTTGGATTATTCAGAATAGATGGGCACGTTGTATTTCCCTAGTGGTTATCAGAGACTAAGGAGACAATCAAAAGCACATTTACAGCAAGCATAACACATGGAAAAAACCCCAAAACCTGAATCAGCTCAGACTGCAGCTTTGTGGTGCCTGAATGCTGGAGACCCCTTGCACACAGCCAGTTCTTCCATTAATGGAAATTTCTGTTAATCACCACATCCTGGGGTTACAGAAGGGGTAGGATGCCCTTAACAGCTCCAGAATTCTCTTTATTTCACACAAGTCAGTAAAAACTCCACTGTCACTCACAAAATCCCTCTCTTAACACCACTATCCATCTTCACTTCCAAATGCCAGAAACTTTGTGTAAATGCTTTGTAATCTTCCCACCCACTCCACGAGGTGGGAGATGATTTCATCAGCCAGATCTGCTGCTTTTCAAATCACCCCATGCTTCAGGCTCAGCATGCCAAGCACAGGGGGCAGGGGAGGCTTAGCTTTAGTCCTGAGCTCAGGCCTATTTTGCCAAGCCGAGTTCTAGAGATCAGAGCTCAGGAAGATCAGTGGTGGGCTGTATTTAGCATTTCACAAGTTACCACTTTCACCCCTGTGTCACACTGCAGGTTCTTCGTGCTCTGTCTTGTTAATGAAAACATCTCTTTCCCCCCTTCTCTTTTGAAGGCTTCTTGAAGCATCTCTATTTTATTTCTAATCATGTCTTATTCCTGAATAACTTCACACACAGCTCAAACCCACGGTACTGCATAGCAATTTTCCCCCTCAGTAACACTGCTTCAGAGCTGACCAGTGGATTATAGGACAACATAATATTAGTGAAAAGGACTCCCTGGAGAAACAGGCCAGGACTGTTAGAAAATCCATCATATTGCTTAAATTTTCCATAAGCTGATCAAACTACATTCCAATTTAACTAAATTTAGTTAGATCATCTAACTACTGGTTAGATTTTATTTTCTTCTGACACTTCTACAAATTATTATTCCAGAGCTGTCTTTAATTACCATTATTTTCTTGCATGACAGACTTTATTTTAATTTCCTCTGAAAAAGCCATATCCTAAAACCCTAATTTAAGGAGAAGCAACATGTGCAGTGAGGAGACAGCAGTCCAAAGTGAGCACAGCCTGTACAACACATCAGAGGCTCTGCATTTATACACGGGTCACTGCAGTTCCCATTGCTCAATTATCACATATTTACTAATGCCAGCTAAAATGGAATTAGTTTGGATTTGCTTGCTTACACTGTTAATCATATTTTCTTCAGCCACACTGGCAGATTACTAAAGTGAGCTTTTTTAAGTATATGTTTGATTAGAAATGCATAGGAAATGCTGGGGCAAGTGGCATTTCCAGGCAGCCTTTTGGAGATTTCGGTGCCCTGCCACTGTCACAGGCTGCAGGAAATCACAAAGTGGGGCTCTGAGCTCTGTGCAGCTCCCAGGCTTTCATTTCACACATTTCCATGATGCAACTTTTCAGCTACAACCATTAATGCTAAATAAACAACATAAAAATCAATGAAAATCCCTCATAGTGGCTAAAGTAACAACCAACATGGTGAATATATTTTAGTAAACCCATCTGCTGCCTTTCTTTACAGAACACCTGCCCAAATGTAGCCCTAATTCCGGTGTTACCTCCATGGTGATTCTGGAGTGTCCTCTGTGTAAATTTCTCTCAAAATTTGGATGCAATAAATGGAATATTCCCTTTGCTCTCTTTCTCACCCAGGCAGTCTATGGTGGTTTTAGCTGCGAATTTGACATGGATGTTTTTAATGCTATTTGCAGATCAATGCAAACAGGAAATTTGTGCTGCATTTAGCAGAAACATAAAGTAATAAAAAGGCAAAAGCAAACCTATTGTGTTTGTGGTTGGTATTTTTACTTTTTAATCACACAGATTCTCAATCTTTCTGCAGTCAGTTGAGAAAGATAACAGATATTTACCAGTAGTCTCACCAGTCTCTTGATCAGAGCAAGTGAATTTTCTAAAATGCCTCTATTGGAGGAGAGACGTTTTTTGAGAGCTACTCTGGAATTTTGTAGAGACAAAGTACTTTCTGTACAGAGAGCCTTATCATTAGAGGTGAAACACAGGACAAGCTAACAATATGTTGAGATTTCTGAGACAAAAGTGAGCTCAAAACTACTGGAAATGACTCAGGGATTATTTTCCATTTGCAGTTTCAGCTCAGATTGGAAGCTGCTGTCGTGCTAGAACGGCCTCATCCTCTTCTTAGGTATTTCAATGTTATTTAAGGTGCAAATACAGAAAGAGGGATTTGCCTTTTAGAGAATTCCTGCTGCAGTGCTGGCAGCTTCCTTTTGTCTTTTCACAGAGTTTGTACTTTAGCAGGAAGAATCCCTTTTGTGTAACTCAGTTTTCTGTTGTGGCAATGAGTGTGGACACCAGACTGGTTTTGTCCATGAAGGGATTGTGTGTAAATAAAGGGACTGGAGCTCCTATTTCTCATCAGATCTTTCTCCCAAACAATCAGATAAGGATGTCAAAACCCATCACTAATCATTCATAGCAAGTGTTGGGAAATGATAAAGTCTAGGAGATATGAATGTTATAACCAAAAAATGGTACTGATGTATTCAGCATTGAAACAGAGCTGAATTGAGGAATTGGGATATTTGATTTCTATACACACAGTGACCCAAAATAGAGCTCTCTAATTAATTAATATCAGGCAAATTCCATTGCACTTTAAACTTTTGCTGTTCCACAGGGTAAGTTACAGTGGATCCAACGTGCAGTGCTGGTGTTTTAGCAAACACTCAAATACCCAGTTATCACTGTGGAATCACTCACTGGTAATTTTTGAAACAGGTTTTTTGGCTGAGGTTCAGTGGCATTAGGTAGGACCCATGAAAAGCAATTACAAAACCTGAATGGCCCATGTTTTTGAAAGAAGCATTTACACCATGGCTGTTTCTTCAATCTATCCGTTCTGTCTTGAAATCCCACAGTGAAAAACAAAATAAAACCAAGGCAGAGCTGCTGTGAACTTGAGTAGTGACTTTACCATTTATTCCTTTTCTGCCACATCTGGCATTTCAATACCCCCACAGCAGAAGGGAGCAGAGGGCTCCTGAAGGCTGAATAAAACCCAGGGAGCACTAGTGCTAACACATGTGCATTTGCACTCTGATTTCTAACATCACACTTAATCTATTCCTGCTTGAAAACTCTCACTTTGAAATACTCAGGGGATTTGTTCTCCTTATTTTCCTGAGCTGGCATGAATCAGTGTTATTTGTTAGGGCTAAAATGCTCTGTTGTAAAACCTTTTATAATTTCATACTGTAAATTAAAATTTATTTCATATTCTTTAATCTAGCAACTTAATATGCCTTATGATTCACTTGGTTAAACAATGCCTCACTGGATTTTTTTTTAATATTTTACTTTAAAATTTCATTTTAAAATTCTAAGATTCCTTTATATGATGTGCTTCTGTGGCCAACAAGTTCTGGTCATTGATAGAAAAGATAATTTGGGACCATGTTCCTTTTTTAACTGAATACCAAAGCACTCTTTAACCCATTTTTACAGTAGGGACCAGCAAAAACATTAAAGAAAAAAATCAGAGTTCACAAATAGAAACGCACGTGGATAACTAAAACAAAAAAGGTAAAATGTAATCAATGCTTATTAACTTTCATATAGGATCTAGAGACTTTTTGCTTTAAATTTGTTTTATACTGACATTATAATTGGCTTCATTAGTCTTGAAAATTGTCGCTGCAAGTCAGACAGGCTGACTGCCTGGCTCCTGCAGTTAGAAAATAGCATTAGAAAATGCTAATTGTTAAATGAAATTTCAGGCTAAAATATCCTACATTGAAACACATTGCACTTTAAACTCGCAGACAGAGCTTTAGAGCAGGCAAGTGGAACGGGGATTTTAAAATGCAAACTCAGATCAAGACCAAAATTGAAAATGGAGAACATTGGAACTTTTAAGGTTGAGGCTGATTTGAAGAAACGTAAAACAATATATGCAGGAAACACTACAGCTTCTAAAAAAATAATTCAATGAAGAAACAAACCCTCCATGCTCTGCTAAACACTTATTTTGCACTTCTCATTTTTTCTAAGATTTGGAAGAAATAATATACAGCAAAAATCCCAAGGAAAAATTTTGATTATTGATAAAGACAAGTATTGTTAAATAGCAGAAGCATGGGGAAAAGGCTGGTTTTTAATAAGTTTTGCTTAACTTAGTAGTGAGAAGTTCCACCAATGCCTTCTTATAAGGCAAATAATTGATTGGGAGCAACGAAGGAGGAAGCAATCATGAGACTTAACTTTAATAAGTTATTTGGATTAGGTCTTCCTTTGGCAGAGATTTAGATCTTCATATATTTCTGCTGTTTTATTAAATACTTAAGCATTCGTGTTTTCCTCTATTTGTCATCATTTTTCCCCAGTACTTCCCCATTAAAACATCAGCAGAAGTTGAGAATGGTTGGGGAAAAAAGTAAAATCTTTTTATACACAAGGGTCTCTAAAATGGGCTCCTTCACCTTATTATTCCTTTGAGGCTTCTTTAGACTCTCCATCCAAAATCCATGTGCAGCAGCATCCTAACACAGGCATTGCAAAGTTGGGAGAGAACTACCTCTGAGTGAAATCCAAAACAGAATAAATGTAAAGAAATAAGGTCTGTAAAAATCACTTTGAAATCTGTCATTTACTCAGTTCTTCAGTCTCATCTAAGAGGAAAAAAATAATTTAAAAAAAAAAACCAAAAACTGGAGGAGGCAGCCTCCTCTCTCACACATAGAAGAAAATGCATGTTAGCCAAGAAAAACTTCACAGGTCTGCAAAGCTGGTTCATAAAACTTGTCAGACTTTCAGAGCTCAGCTCCAAGTTCCAGATGTAAATTCCATGACAACCTTGGCTAGAAACTGACATTCAAAAATCTGCACAGAGATGGATTGTATTAGGGTTGAAATCTAGAAAGCAGCCGGGGAAATCAGCGAGAGAAACAGAGTTCCTTACTCCTCCTCCCCTAGAAATGTTTGAGAAACATCTCTCAGGAGCATTCCAAGGAACAGCCATCCTGTCAGACACTCCTTCACATCCCGAGGGCCCCGCTCCTCCTGGCGCTGGATCTGCCAGCGCAGACACAGTGTCACCAACTATGGAATATTCAGAAAACCAGAGGTGGGGAAAACACAAAATTTCTTAAAGCTGATCAGAAAATTCAATCTGGAGACAAGAAGAATGGTGCTGACTCCAGATGACAATTTCCTGCTTTGTCCCAGCCCCCAAACAAGCCCTGGACTCTGCTTTGTCCATCTGACGAGGATATGGAATTAGAGCTGAGGTTACACTGGGAGACAGCTCTTCCCACTCTGCTCCCAAGCCACCCAGTACAAGAAGGAGGAACAATCAGGATGAACTCCTTACAGAGCCTAGAGGGGAGGAAAATCATGGATTTGGAGACAGACTCTGGCAAAGCTTGGAGCAGTTTACAGCAGCTGCAGTCAAGGATGTGCTCCGTGCTCTCAGAGGAGGGAGCAGGGTACCTCCAGCACAGGCAGGTACAGCTCCAGGAGCCCAGCTGAGCTGGGACAGCTCAAGGGCTGGGGTGTGTTCCCAAAGCAGCACCCAGCAGGGACAGGAATCTGCAGCAGTGACAGCCAGCAGCCCCCAGAGCCACTGCCAGGGGAGGGAGGTGTCATCAGCCCCTCAGTCACTCCCTGTGCTCTGTCACTGCTGCCAGCACCCCTGAGTGACAGAGCAGCAGCAGCGGGGCTTGGGCTGGAGGTTTTGCTCCTAGATGATCTCAAAGCAGAGATTTGTGCCCCTTACCTGCCCCTAGGGAGGAGGAATTGTACACACACAGATGCACTGAGCTACTGGAGACTGCTGAGGCTGAGGCGCAGCCAGGATGAATTTATCTGCATCTGGGAAAAGCTATGGAGCAGCAGCACCTTTGACACTTCTGTAACAGTCTGTGTTCAAAGGATCACAAAGAAATTCACATTTTTGTACTCTGGAACAATAATCCTGCAAGATGCTGTGTTTCTCCATATGCTCTGTAAGAGATAACAATTACAAATTCTATTTTCTCTCGTAAGGCTAATGTAGTTTTTAAAATAGTGTTTATGTGTAACTACAAGATATGTTTTCCTGCAAGTGCTCAGATAGCTACTGGAGACAAAAATTGGTTTTGCTTATTCCAAGATCCCCATTAAAAAAGTCATCAGCAGACCATTATGCTGTGCAAAAGAAGCACTCTCTTTTTTCTGTCTAGCCTTAAGAAAGTTGTAACAGCTTTGTTATATCAAAATACAGCAGCACCACGGAGTTTTGTAAAACTGGAGTCTCTCCTACAGCCTATGAAGTCTAAAAGAGACACAAATTTAAGCAGTACATCCTCTCAGCACAGAACACTTGAACACTTGTCTCCAACAAAACACCTTTTCCTTCCACTATCACCTTTGATAGATATTGCTGGTACATCTAAAATCAGCTGACAATGCATGTAAAACCTGACATTTCCTTAATCAATTACTTGCTAAATTACTTCATAACTTCCATATGAAGTGTTGGAGGGGGAAAAAAAGAGAAAAGTTTGAATTCTATCATGAGATCAATATCAGCAGGCAGGAGGATCTTGCAGGGACTGTAAAAACTTCCAGAGCCCGGTGAGTAAAGTGGTTTAAGTTTTAAAGTACCTGACTAGAACAGTGTGATAATTTTAAAACTAGTAATTTAGACACACCAGAGATTACTAACCAACATCAATATCTCTCCTGAATTATTAATCCAGAATATTCTTATATTTATTTATGCAGTTCTAGCACTCCTGCCCAGGCTAGCTGCTCTCCTGGTGCTTTCATACCAGCATAATTCAGACAGGACTTAGAAAGACACAGAGTGTTGACAGTGGGTGGAAATCAGCTTGAGACTTCACGCAGGTAACAGCTGACTCCATCCTATTTGTGCAGAAAATAGCAAATCCAATTTTCTCTCTTGCAGGTAGCACCAAAGGCTGATGAAAATGCTGCTTAAGTGGAAGCACAGCAGCGAGTAAGGAGCACGGAGCAAAGCTGACTGTGAGCTGTGCAGCAGCCCAGGAACCTGGGGATGCTCCTGGGATCCTTCAGGGAAGGCAGAGCGCTGAGAACTCTCTTGACAGCCTGTCATAAGGAAAAAAAGAAACAGAATTCCTTTGGCACAGGGAAGGAATCCCTATTGTTGGTTAACATTTTGATTCCATCCTTGAAAGGAGGCGTCGAGGCTAAAGCTTCATTTGGGTCGATGCCTACAGCCTCAGCCTTGTTTTGCCAAGGTTTTACTGAGCCCAGCTTAGAGGTGCAAGTGCTAAGTCAGAATCTTTTCAAAAGGCAGCTATGAAACAAAAAAAAAAAAGGATTATCAAAGAATCTGAAGTGGCCATTAAAGGCATGACTACAGGATACAAAATATTTAAAAACCTTCCTAAAGCACAGCTGCACAATTTCCTCACGAGAAGTTTTGGTGCCCCTCAGATTTCAGCTTTGTTTCCATTTCTGTCCTCTTCCCTAAGAATGTATCAAATTTAACAATTTGGGATTTTGGTTTGATTGTTGTAAGACAGACAAAGAGACCACATAAAATATCCATTAATGATTTCAGCAGGCCAAGGGTAAAAGAAACAGCCTGTTTTTTTCTTGATATGGTGGTCTGACAGTCCATAATAAAATTTATGATTCCTTCTGCAGACTGTATAGAGCTTGAAGTATTTATCAACATATTAACTATATATTTATATATATACCTATATATATATATATATATATATATTTATATATACCTCTCATCTTTGTGATGGAGAGCTTTGCAACTGTGACAAGGAGGAAACCACAACAACTTCAAAGCTTTGCATCATTAAATATCTTTACTTTAGGGCTTTAGTCATTATCACAAGAATATCAGCTGGGCAGAGAGCAAAATTACCTGGGGACAGGTGCTGCCACTGTGCTGGAGTGGGCAAAGAGGCCAAGTTCCACATGGTCTGGTGTTTTATCTGTCCTCAGGAGCTTTTAGCACTGACCTGGGAGCAGAGCACAGCTCCCAGCCTCCCTTCCCAAAATACACAGCAATGCAGGCAAGCCTGTCCTCCACCTGAAGTAGCTCCTGAAAGTAGGTTAAAAGCCCCATGAAATGTTCATGGACTAAGGGAAAACTATTTCTCAGCATGAAATGGATTAGTTAAGCACGGAGATGAGAATTTCTATCATGATACTGACTGCTTTATTGTATTTTGCCACAACTTCACAGTACCATTCATTCAGTGGTTTTCACTGACACATGAGAAAGGCATGAAAAGAGGCAACATTTTTGTAACATTTAGTCATGGAGGGTCCATGAGGTACCATAACTGTGCAGATGAAAAAAGGGAAAAAAATATTAACCTAAAAATTAAAAATATATCTATTTATTTTTCTGATGTAGTACATGACACAGGTACAGCACAATACCAGCCACAGCACTGTGTGAAGAGCCTGTAAAGCCTTGATATCAATCCTAGAGACAGAGGGAGAAAGGGACATTTATTTTGAAGCATCCACTTTTCACTCCTTCAAAACCCCACAGGATCTAGCACAGGCAACATTACCAGGGCCCTTACAAACTCACACTCCTAATGTGTGTTTTAAAAACTTTCCTTTCTTATTCCTCCTTCCTTCCAGACACTCTCAAAATCTATTATTTCATACCACTTTAGGCTTTATTTCAACAAAATTATCAGCACCTCCATGTGCAAATACGTTCTCAACTCCCAGCACCTACAAGCATTAGCATATTCCCTTTTCCTTTTTGAAGTAATCTCAGATATGTGCAGAGCTGCTGTTACCTCAGAGAGCAGCTCCAGTAGCAGAGTGCTGCTCTCTTTGGGCACAGGATTGGTGCTGATGATCTCAGCACTCCAGATTTAGTCCAGACTGGTTGCATCACTCGGTACAAGGAGTTTTCTGAGATAATGAGACAAGATAGTGACTAAAATGTCTTGTTTGGCAGGGGGGAGACACTCAGCAGGGCTGTGCTCCTCTCTGCCTGTGGCTTCAGCTCTGCAAAAGCTGCAGTGTTTGAGCTCTGTGTTCTCTGGCAGAACTCCTGAGGCAGAGAGATGCTCAAGTTTGAAGGCTTGAGGCGCTGAGCAGATCAGAGCTTTGCTGATGGCACGGATTCCAAACCAATCCTTCCCCCACACACGGGTTAACCTGAGCATTTGAGCAGCCCACGCTGATCCCACAGGATGTGCTGAGTGTGAGGGTGACAGAGGGACACCAGGACTGACAGCACAGGAGATCAAGGTAACCCAATCAGCAATTTCAGCTGTCCTCAGGAAGCTGCAGAACAGACCACAGAGCTGGAGCACAGAGCTTGTGCCTACTACAAACGATAGGCTGAAATTTAATTTCTGACGCTGCTAACAAGTTTAGGAATTGCCTATTACTTACTGCAGCTTTCTCTATTTGGTGTGTAAAATAGTGCAGTGCAGCTCAGGAAACAGCTCAGGAAACAGCCAGGAGGAGAATGGAGCACCTTGGCCAGCAGAACGCCTGGTGCTCGCTCAGTGATGGGAGAACTTTCTACTCACTGGAGTCAGGAGTCAGCCTGCCCATAAAACCACAGATTTCCTAGGGCTGAGAGTGCCCCGAAGCAACAGAGAAAAGTCCTTTGTGTTTAAGTGAAATCAGGATTCTGACTCTAAGGAAACAAGCACCCAGCGAGGAATAAAAAGACCATCACGTTCTGTGTATTTCTAGGAAAATTTTGGGATCATCTGTGTATTAGGAAGGAAAGAAATGAATAGAACAATGGAGCCTCAAAATTAAAGTTTTCTAGGTAAATTTATGCTTTTGATAGTGTTGAAGAATGTTATAGATCTTTTACAACTGGTGCAAAAAATTGTCCTAGTCTGACACAGGAGTAGGGATTTTTATTTGAATGAAACAATAACACGCAACCCCACACAGACCTAGGTTAAAGGAAAACTTAAACCTTAAATTAAAAAAGAAAAAATAAATAAAAAAACATATTTCACATATTTTTGATGCTTCTCTTATCATCCCTGATGGCATATTGAGATAAAGGTAACTTTTTTTTGCTCGTTGGTGGGCACGGGGCTGTGTTTTGGGTTTGTGCTGGAAGCACTGTTGATAACACAGGGATGTTTTTGTTATCAGTGAGCAGCACTTGCACAGGGCAGAGGCTTTTCTGCTCCCCAGTGGGCTCGGGGTGGACAGGACAGGTGACCCAAGGCTGTCAGGGGAGAGCCAGGGCAGGAGGAAGGGGAGGGAAGTGATGGCATTTCTCCTCCCAAATACCAGCCAAGTGTGATGGAGCAGCTCTGCTGGGGCTGCTGAGCACCTGGTGCCAGTGGGAAGGAGGGAATGATTTCCTTGTTTCTCTCTCCTCTCCAGCACAGCTTTTGCTTTTCTTAGTAAACTGCCTTTATCTCAGCCCACGAGTTTTCTCAGCTTTACCCTTCAGATGCTCTCCCCATCCCACCAGTGTGGGGCTGAGCTGCCAGCTGGGATAAAACCACAGCACATCAGCAGTGCCCCCACTCTGGGCCATGCTCTCCTTATCATCATCTCATTGCAGCTGATAACAAACACGGGGATAATTGGACTCTGGTTTGGAGTAAACTCGTTAAGCTGTAGCCAGGGGGTGACTCAGCCACCGTGCTTTTAACTCCCTGCACTCTTCTAAACCATCAGCAGCAGTTTCTCAACTCTGAATGAAAAAAAAAAAAAAGCCATAATGAAGGAAAAAATAAACAACAAAGCCCACAGCCAAAACCCCTTGAAGTACTAAAAAAAGATCAGTAACAACCAGAATTAAACAATGTCCAAGAACAAAATCCAAGTGCCATGTATGTTAATCACTTGCAGGAAAATCATAGGGATGCAATCCTTGCCTGCCCATGAAGGGGGGAATGAGATGTTGCAGCTATTTTTTTACACATTGCACACGAGCTAGAAAATAAAATAGTTTGTAAAGAAGCGTGTTCTGTGTGATTTAAAGGCCCCCTTTCCTCCACACACATTCAGCTGTCAAATGTGACAGACTTAATGAAAACTTTAATAAAGAAAAAGATCAGTCAACATGGGGTGAACATTTGGAAAGTTACAAGCAGTAGAACAGATCTAAGCTAAGCCCCTCAAAATACCTTGAAATCAGGACAAAAATATAAGGAACTTTTCCTAAAGATTTTCAGAAGGAACAAACTAGAAGGAATTCAGTTTGAAAAATGGCAACTGTAATTCCCAAAATCCACAAAGAGCTCTTGGGCTAAAAGGTAAGATCACCAAACAAGGCTGGAGTCTGCAAGAACCCCCATGGGCTGCTTTCCAACTTCCACTTCTCTCACATGTCAGGTTTCCCTAGAACATCCCTAAAAATCGCTCCTGTTATCAGGTATTTCCTATAATTGGAAAAATTATGAACAAAAATGATGCTTATGACACCCAAGACTTTGCTAACACCTGGCAAATTAATATCCATCAAATAAAAGGTTACAGGTTCCAACTCCAGTCTGGCAAGGTCCTGTTACACTTTAATCATGCTCTAATAAGCTTTCACACTTTGAGAGTCAGTTCAAATGTGAATTTGCACTGGTTTTCTAAGTATATTTAGAATTAGTGATAAAATACATTCCTGTCAGGTGGCTGTGCCTTGATTCCCAGCAATATAAAGATGCTGAAGTCTTCAGAAGACCAAGGCAATTCTCAAAATGAGAACTACTGGAAACTGGACAGTAAAGGCTCTTGCAAATGGGCTTCAGCTCCTTCGTTCAGGCCTAGCTGTAAACCACGCAGAGAGGAATAAGCAGAGTCATCTGAAATTGTCCTGCTTTCACTACTAGACTGACTGGAAAAATGAATTTTCACACATTTTTCTGACTAGCAAGTACCTGCCCTGCTTGGCCAGCAGTAGCTGTTACCTTTGGTAGCTATGGGAACCACGTCACAGATCTTTGCTGTTATAATGGCAGTTACCTAACCTACAAGATTTCTTTTATATGGTGCTGCAAGAATTAAGAGATTATTCAGCTTTACCGTTCCACAATGCCTTGTCCATTTTTTTGGAGGGTGGGAGAGAGTATTTTGTGTGTGTGTGTTTTGCAGTTTGATTTTGGGCTAGGGTTTTTGTTTTTTCTTTCTTTTTTGGGTTTTTTTTTGGGGGGGTGTTGTTTGTTTGTGGGTTTTTTCCTTTTCTGTTTTGTTTTTCAAAGAGAATTTGAAAGATTTGTTCCTATTTCGAGATGTGATTCAGCAGCATTGTGCGAAGCTCTTTCACAAGAGAGTTCGAATTCTTCCATCCCTTTATAGCAGAAGAAAGAGGCCGTGTGGGAAGGCATGTGGAAAGTGTGGGAGTTCAGAGAACGTTCATTATGTAACTCAGCAGGGAACAGAAACTCAAGGAGCCGTGGAGAAGCCAGCAGAGTGAGCAGTCCAGTGAGCAGTGGGTAAGAGAGAGCTACTGCATCTTCAGAGGCTCCAAATTTTGTGTCCTCCCTCTCCTCCTTCTTAAAGCTGCCACTGCCTCAGATCCAAAGCCAAAAGGGATCCTTACAAATCACTGAAAAGGTCACACTGGCCAAACATGAGAAGTACAAAACCATCCTGAATATCTTGCATTAATCCTTGAAAATCCTGTCTCTGCTTCTCCAGGCTGGCTGTTCAACTTGGGCTTATTTTAGCTGGATATGCATTTGCTGTGATTCCAGGAAATCTAAAAATCTGGATACCACTTCAATATGGATCCCAGTTTTATAATCAGAACTGCCTTAATTATAGCAATGTACAGTAAAACTGGGATGTGTAAGGAATCCTCATCAAGTCAGAAGCTGTGCCAAGTGCAAATTGAAATGTTACCTAACTTCACACAGAGCAGAAGGAAATTTCTTTATACAGGAGCATTTATAGTGAGCCCAGCAAGATTCCTGAATTAACAGGAAAAGCATTAGCAATTGATCTGGATGAATCCAGCATCCTATGGCTGCTCAGCTATCGAGTATTCCACGCCTGTGCACATCAAAGTCTATTGTGATAAAAGAATGAACCAAATGAAACATAATTGTCCCTTGAACCACGATGTGCAGCGAAAGCACAATACAGTTTTACAGCTGGAGTAATATATTTCGTCAAAATTAAATATTCTTGATTGCCTACAGAAGAAATTAACCCCCAGAAAAACAGGCAGAATAGTTCACAGGAAAAAAAAAAAAAAAAAAAAAAGAAAAAGGAAAAAAGAAAGAACTTTCTCACTAATTATAGGTTGGAATCCTGGAGGTGTTCCACCCCCTAAAACATTTCAGTCTTCACAGACATGTTTGCATGTCACTTCTGCGACTTGAATGGGGCAGGGGGAGGTGGGGAAAAAAAACCAAACAAAAATTACTTTTTTCTCCACTTTGAAAAATGAAAACCACATCTCCAGAGACCCAGGCTAAAATGCAGAAGCACAACCTCAGGGCCTGTTTTCTGCAGCACTATGAATGTTTAGCCCACACCTGAGAAACCCCATGGAAATACAACAGAGCTCTCTCTGCCCATCCTGCAAGTGACAGCTTCTCTAAACTTCAGTACCTGGCTGTGGGAAAGCACCAGCAGCTTCTGCATGGACAGAAAATTGCTGAAAACAAAACTCTTTTGTGTTTGGGCTGCTAGAAGAAGGCACCATGAGGTGTTTAAGTTAAGGTACTGCTAATATATCACCATCAAAATGGCACAAGGGGAAAATTAAAGACTGGCAGCACAAGCTCAAGTGTGACATTTCCCATTCAAGGGGAATATTGCTATTTTAGATAAAACACTGGAATCAACCTGTCTGTGCTTTTAGCTTAAAACAGCAAAATGGACTTTTAGTAAATAACTGCCATGACATCCTTCTCTTATATTCTTTATACTTTTTTCTTTCATATTTACTTTTCCCCATCTTAGATTATTCACTCATTTTCCATCCCTCAATCCACTCCCACAGAGCCCTTCCCCTCTGTTCCTCCTCACATATTTCTGTGGGATCTCCTCTCTCCAACATTTATGCTCATTTTCTCGTTTATCTTCTCCCCCAACATACACTGGGTTGCACACAGCAACACTTTGCTAAAGCAGATTAACATGCTGCATCATTCATGGGGTTTTTTGACAGCTTCCAAAGAGTCACAAAACACATTACAGGAGTAATCACCGTTTGGTATTTCAGCCACAGAGTTTCACAGTCTGCTGTTCCTACAGCTCTTAACAGATGTACATTAGCACTAGGACTGTTGATTTGCCCTCAGGCAAATTGGAAAGACTCAGCTGTAGCAGACCATGATGGATTTTGGAGTGATGCTGCTGTGTGGCTGAAGACACTCAAGTGTTAGCTAAGTTCCTCCCAGCAGGGTTTCATCCTTCCCTGGATGTTTGTACAGAACCCATTCCACCAGCAGGGCAAACAGGATCTCCTTGGACAGCAGCTACAGCAAAGGCCACTGCACAAAAAAACAAAACCCCAACATGAAACTTCCAAGGAAACTGCTCACAATTATTTCATTAACTGTAAAAGTTACTGGTAAAAACTGCTGACTCTAAAGGGAAGTTTTATTCAAGTTTAGAAAACACTGAAACACTGTTATACAATCTAGTTTTAAAATAACTGGCTTTAAAAAGAGCAGGCAATAAAACAAACTAAAACCCAATGCACCCCAAAATGCACAATCAGTCAATGCTAACAGCATGAAAAAAAAGCTTCCAATAACCACATTTCTGGCATTTTCCTTTATCCCCCTCCTGGCACCATGCAAAGTCAGAATATAAAGGAACTCCTTTTTTGGCTGAGTGAAAATTGCATTCAATAACTGATTTTCTGTTTGAGTTGCAACCCGTGTACAGAAATCAAAACATTTAACACAAAATTTAGTCGGCCTCACTTTGCTGAAACAAACAATAGTTATGAGAAGCAAAATACTCCAAAGTGGAACAATTCACTTTCAGCACTTAAAAGCAGAGAAAATGTGGAAGCAAATACAGATGAATTCTGGAACAGAGAATGGGTGGAACAGCTCTGCTTCCTTGCAGGAGATCAGGCTCCAGAGTTAGAACATTCTTAGCAACTGTGAGCTAAATCTGGCTTTTCTTCCTTCGCCTGCTTAATTGCAAAAATTTCAATCAACATTTCTCACACAGGCAATCAGGTTCTGGAATGTGCTGGACTGACCTCAGTGTCAGGCTCTGGGGTGTGCTGATGGCAGGTTCCTGTCTGTGACAGCAAACCACTTTGCAATGAAATAGATAAATATTCATGCACCAGAACACCAGGTATGATCTCCTGACGATTTGGACAGTCATCTATCAATCAGTGGATTGAGGTTGTCCATAAAGTGCTTGTTTATGCCAAACAGAAAGAAATTCTAGTGAAAGAATAAAAGAAAGAACATCATCCAGCATGGGGGTCACAACAGTGTCATAAACAGAAAAGATTAACAGCTCAAAATTGATAATGGAGCAAGAAACATCAAGTACAGTTCTTGTGTTTTAAAGGATTGTCCCAGCCCCTGAGTGAAAAGAGAAATCCCCACAGCCCAGCACCAGCTCTGGCTATTTCCCTGGGGAAGAGCTGAATTCACACATCTCTGCATGGAGAGAAGAAAATAAACAGTGAGGAGGCAGAGACAGAGTCCCACAAGCTGAGATCCATTTGAATATCCCTGGTTCTGCAGGTCCATTGACTTACCAGACACAGCCCAATAATTCAGGGACACTGAGAAAGTTATGGAGTAGGATTTTCTGCCTTTAATAGAGAAATCCCCAGGGGTTACACAATTCACCTACTTACACGTGTGACAGCACATCCACGGGGCCCTGTGCTGCTACAGCACTTTCCACATCCACCTTTGGAGAAAGGGCTGGAAATGGAAAGGAGCTTGGAAGTGTTACCAGTTCAGCTTGTGCTGGAGATAGATTTGTGCCTTCTCTAACATCATAATGGGAAAAGGAATTCCCCTCTTTCTCCTCCAGCCTAAGATCTGACCTGCAAACCTAATAAATGGCAAGGAAGAAACTTTTCCTTGAGGCTGCTAGAAGAAACCACAAATTTTAGTTTGAGAATAAAGCCTAAATTTAACACACGTGTCATTCTGGGTAACAAATCTATACATAAATAAAAATAGAAAAATCCACATGTCTAAGATGGAGGCAAAATCTTGCATTGACAGAAATATCATGTACATAATTTCCTTTGGTGTTAGAGTGCTATTAACCATAACAGCCAAAGTCAGCTCTCAAACACAGGGAAGAATTCTCAGAACATCATTGTGTACACTTTTTGGGTTCAGATTGTTCAGATAAAACTCTCTTCCTTCGGGAAATAAGTAAAAATTAAAAAAAAAAGCAATTTCTGCTATACCTCAGTATCACAGTGCTCTTCAGATAAGTGAATCTCCACTTTCCCCAAAGAGCAATGCAGATAATTGCCTTCTGCTGTTATTAATACAGAAGCATTTGTTTCCAAGTATTTTGGTTTGTGCATTTTGTGGCTTGCCACTGAATTGCTACAACCTCAGTGAAATTCCAAAACCAGATTACCTAGTCAAGTGTTGGGCAGAAACGGATTTCCAGCAAAACAATGACTGCTTCTACTTCTGCTTGCAACTATTTACACTTTATGGTATTTTTCTCAAAATACATTCTAGAGTGCTTGATCACTCTTCATTGCATTCAGAGAGATTCTTCTGCTGAGCTCAATACAAAAAGATCTGCCCAGTGAAAGATTGTGTTCCTGAGCTGCTTGGACTGGGGCACATAAAACACATCTTCACTGAAGCACAATTGGACTTCAGCACCAAGAAGGTTCAGTCCATGAAGTCACTTCAGCATGACAGTTTACTTGTGGATGATCAAAGCAATTTGGTGAAGCCTAAAGCAGTTTTTATTTTCTCTGATTATATTTTTAGGTTTCTAGAAAACATCACCCCTTTACCCACCCCTAACAACTTCTATAACGTTTTCCAGCTACATAGCTAGAAATTCTTTAGGACTAGGAAGCAGCCACAAAAACCTTATTTTAGAGTGTGCAACTCCTTAATAGCAATTTAGTGGTTTCATAAAACTGTTGTCCTAAGAACAGCAGCCTCTGATGACAGGCAGAACAGTTACTTTCTCCTTCTGGTGATAAAGCTGGAAAATATTAATTAATTTGGGCCATTTGCATACAACCCAGAATGAGCAGAAACATGACTGCTTGGTGACAGTAGAATAAAAAATAAACCCACACTCACAAAAACCTGAGAGTGAGGTACATAATGCATGAAGGACAAGAAAAGAACAGAGAGCAGGGAAATGCAGCCTGACTCAGGCTCTCCTGAACAGAGAGAAACTGGAAGGGCATCCACACACAGAATAAAGTATCAGGCAGTAAATGAGGAAAAAAACCACAATTGGTGGATAAACCACTCATAGAAACATATCTGAGCTTCTCTCACTAAAATAATTTCAGAGAAGATGTTACAACTTTGCTGCCAAAGCCCAAATGTTTGTCTGACCAAAGACACACCAGGATTCTTTGATTCAAGCACAGAGGACCTCTGTAGCCCCAAAGTCAGTGTGCAGGGACGCTCCCCAGGAGATTTAACTACAGCAATTATTCAGCTCTGAGCAGTTTCAGGAGGTCACTCACAAATGGGGTGTTTAACATCCCTGCACTGATAGTACAACACAGGCACAATATTTGTTTTGAGGATCTCAGGCTGAGAAGCCTTTGGGAGTTAAATTGCCTGGTTAGTGAGTGTGCAAGAGTGTGTGAGACGGTGTCCAAATGTTGGCAGGCAGCAAACAAAGCAAAACATCAACATCTAAGTTTTTGTGCCGTGTATCATGGCTTTAATTACACTGCTGATTCTTCTCACCTTCTTCAAGATGATGAAGGGGAAAAAAGTTCAAAGGAAGAAAACAAACAACAAATCATTTATTTGAGACTAGGATTCAACACAGGCTCAAAAAACTGTAGCTGCAACACTTGCAATTTGGTTTATTAGCACTGCAGAGCTCCTTTTGTTTCACCTTCCATTAGTGAACAAGCACCTCTATTCTTATCCCATATCAATATACCTGCTGATAAGTTACCAAACTAACAGCTCTTCTCAAAGACAATAATTAAAAATACAAAATAATGAACAGAGAAAAGGGAATAGGAAAAAAAAATACATAATATAATGGCAGTGATATGTCTCGAACAGCAATTTTTCATCAATATCTATTTTTCATGCAGTAATTATAATGCTAATCCATTCTTCTGTGACAAAAAAGGCACCTCCACATTATTAATGACAACTAATATCTGTAATATTAATTTTAAATAAATAATTCATGCAATAATTTATATACTAATAATGTAATTAGACCAAGGTTATGATCTCTGAATAGTAGATCAGTGCTCAGTTCATGTTGGTATCTACTCTCCTCTGACACTATGTTTCTGGAGGCTTAATTAAAGCCTACAATATGTTTCAGCCCTTTTTCATTATATAAATATTCTGCTCCCTCTCTGGATTATTCTTCCTCCTGGTATTTATCTTGGCTGAGCAGAGCAGAGGTGCAGGTGCTCATCAGGAGCTGAGCAGCATCCAAACACCCGGAGTGTCCCCAGAACAGCAAGCTGGGCTTTCAGGGACTCTTCATCTTGGGTAGCAGCTCTGTTCTACAAGAGTTTTTCCCTGTCCACATCAAGCCCCCTGCAAAGTTACCCAGGGCTCAGAGAAGCTGTCTGAAACCAGAAATCATCAGCAGATGCTGTGGGAACAAGGGACACTCAGGGTGTGCCCTGCCTCCAGGCCCCTGAGCACAGACACATCCTGCACCCAGTGCCAGGCTGGGATGGAGCTGAGCTCTGCTTTCCCTCCCGGAGCTCAGGATGCTTCCCAAGTCTCACCCAGAGCTCTGCAGAAACCTCCACTCCTCAAGCAAGCTGGGGGAACAAAACGATTTGTTTTCCTGCTTTGGAAGTAGATCTTGGTTTCTAAAATGTGGGGGTGGAGAGGAAAAGACACGAGAAAAACAAAACAAAAGAAAACCCTAGGACTGAGCCTCTAATTACCTTTTCTTAGAAAGGCTCTTTAGAGCCTTCCCTACTCAATGCCATTAACTAATACTTGTTCCATAGACAAACCCCATTATCTGTTTAATTAGTTCTGATTAAGTTTGGACAGGAGCAGCACTGCACAGAAATGTTTTCCCAGTGGCCCATAATGGTTGTGGTGCTGTTCCTTTCCCATATCACATAGCCCCACTATTCATCAGGAACCATCTGTGCAGCTCAGACTGCAAAGAGCACAAACAGGAGGGGCAAACAGTGCAGTGTTTCCCCTCCTTATCTGTGCATTTCCATTTGCTTCCTGGATAACTCTTGGCTGATTATTCTCCTCCTGGTTCCCATCAACAGGAACCAGATAATGCATCTGCTTTCCATCCCCTGGACTGACTGTGCAAAAAAGTATTCTTGATTGTCTGAGAGCATCCCATCGTGCTGAAATAATGCAGACACTTAGATTACTCTGGAAACATTCTTTCTGCTACAGAGCTCCAATTTCTTAGGAGAAATGGCTTAAGTGCATTGGTAGTGTGGTGCTCAGGACTGCTTGGCACCGATTTTCTTCTTTCTACAAGCCTATTATAATAATTTATGATGGGCATTTGGAAGATATTTCATATTTATAAACTATTCTGAAGAATAAAACTGGGAAGATATTCAGGGTTTCTGCATCTCATCTGGTGCTAAAGGACAATTTTACAGTAGTGGCTCAAGCAACTCTTTCAGAAATTCTGGTCAGGTTGGACCCCTGTGGTAGGGGGAATTCTGAATCCCTTCATGCAAATCCCATCCATTTCCCCAAGACCTACCACACAACTCTCCTGGACCAGCAGCACCCTGTGACCACTCCTGCACACAGGAACATCTGATATTTACCCCCTTCTCACCACCACTGCCACCTCAGCCCTAAAACCGGGTACCAGAATGACTGACAGGTAACAAACATGCAGCTACACCTAGAAAACCCAAAACACTTTTTAACTGCACACTGAACACTGTATTTTATTGGGGTTTTTCCCCCTAGATTTAGGGGTTATTGATGTTTTAGAGACCCCAGCAGAGACCACTGTCTTTCCTGACTGAGGTGATTATGTCATTTGTTAACGACTCTTGCTAACACAACTCAATCTCTGAGGCTGATGGTAAGGCTCTCACAGAAGCAGCAAGCAGAAAACAGCCAGTGCAATCACAAATTACTTGCTTTTATAAAGCACAGCATAGTTAAAGACCTAAACAGTGAATTATGTTGACTAATGCATTAAAAATGGAACATGCTTTCACAGAAAGGTTGCAGAAGTCACTGTATAGTAGGTCTGATAAGATTTCGCTTAAGAAAATACTAGGAAGGAGAAAAAAAAGAAAGAGGCAACATGACACTCTGTAATCTAAAGTTACATAATTACTTATTGACAGTGACAAGTGCAACATTAAGGGTAAGATATTACATATTAAACAAAATGAGTAATTGCTGTACACATCTATTTAGCAAGCATTCAACAACAAGGTGAAAAAGAGGTCTCTTCATCCCAGCTAAAAAGTCTATTAGCCTAATTTACAATTACCCACACACTAGAAAAAAGCTGTCAGGGCACAGAAATGTCACTGGTGACAGTTTACATTACACCAGTGCTCAGATCACAATGGAACAGCAAATTACCAGCAACTCAAACACAGAAGTGCAAGATTTGGAACAATGTAAATCAATCTTCCAGCAATTCCATTTTTTTCCCAGATGTTTTATGAAAGCTCAAATAAAAAGTCACACAATGCTAATCCATTCTGGTTTTAAAAAGGATTCTGAGAAAATTTAAACATTCTCTTGTGTTTTTAGTGCTAGAGTAAACACACAGGGAACATTTATATAGGGCACTCTTGCACAGGAAATTAACATACAGAAGTAATTTTATAATTAAAGTTTGCTAGGAAATATTTTAAGAAATAATGTTACTAGCTTAGTCTGCAAAACCTATTGCAATTTTGCCTTTATAGAAATGCCTCAATCTATCTAAATTAAACATCTATCTAAATGTACTGTAATCACATTTTCTGTCCCCCACCTTTCATCTTTTGCTTCTTCTACTTATAACTAACGATCACCTTTCCTTCTTGAAAGGAGTGATGATTTCCTATTGCCTGTGGCGAGTTGTGGTTTTTTCCTTTTATATGATACTGGTGTAAAATAACATTACCAGGTATGCTCAAACTTCACATCAGATTTCCAAGAGGGGAACAAAAAAAGAAAAAACCTTGCACCCACTCCTGTCAAAACTGTAATGGAATCACACGGGATCTCCTCACAAAGCTGAAATCACACCATATTCAAACCAGGCAGTCAATAAACAATATATTCCATTTCCACCCTGAGATAACTGTGTAGTTCATGCCAAAACTACTCTGAAAACTGATAACAGGGTGACCATGAGGTTAAAAGCAGAATACTTTCAGTGAGCTTGCTAACATCCATGGTAAGTTCCCTTTTAAGAGTTTCTGAAGAGTAAGGTCAAAGTCAACTGCCCCAGCCAACCTCCCAGTGGAAAACTTCCATCCAGGCCTATTTTTCCAAGTTAAAGCAACTTCTCTGAGTACCAACAATGGAATTGTACAGCCAGCAACCACGCTAGCCAGTAAAGAGTTCAATGAAGACATTTTGAACCCAGAAGGAATGGTTAAAGAGATGCTGCTGCGTCAGTGACAGGTAATCAAAGGAAAGGTTACTGCCTGAAAGAACTGGGTTTGTGGTGTGGGGGTGTTGCAGTTACTGTAAGCTACAAAAGAGAAGAAGAATTTGAAATATTTTGAGAATAATTAACCACAGTGAAAGAGTGAAGGGCTTGGTGCGCAGGACATGGAACAAAGGTAAGGATGGAAGTGACAGGCTTTATTAATTCCCAGCAGGGGAAAGAAACTACTGTGGTTTCTTCTTTACTCGGCCAAAGCAACTGTCCTTTCACCTTTCTGAAGTTGAATAAGTGGTTAAAGTACTTGTTCCCATCTCTGCTCAGCTCTGGGGCACTCTTCCACACTCATAACCCTTAACAGCTTCATTGATCCTGAAAAACTTATCATTTTGGGAAATCATTAGCATAAAGAGATATTTATAAAACACCTGCTACCAGCCTTGCAATTCACATCCAATTGCTGACTCAGCGTTGTAGGAACCAACACTGCCTCAGCAACTCTTGCAGTGACCCAGCCCAAACCATGGACAAGTTTGAGAGTCCTCAGATGTAGATTTTGCTTTAGAAGTCACAAAGAAAAGTCTGTTGTAAATAATTATGGACGCTCCTTAGCAAGAGGAACAGTACCAGATGTTCCACAAGGATGAGCTCTGATAAACCCGGATGGGGGAGAGTCATATCACAGCTATAACATCCAGCATTCAAGCACCTTTGGCCATTACCTGTAGCTGTATTATATTTTAAATCTGTCAATTTGTATTTCTTTCCTGTGGAGACATGCCTGTGCTTAGAAAACATCGCCATTTTTAATGACCATTGGTAAAATCAGCACCCCTAAATCTCAGCTTAAGGCAGCCCTTAATATATAAGATATGAAGCCAGAGCATGTGGCCCACAGCACCAGAACAGAACCTCAGGAACAAGCGTGGCAATAAAGAGAATTAAGGAACTTGTTTTTTAAAATAGAAAACTGCAATAAAAGCAAATGGATTGAAAGTCTAATGGTGGAATGAGAATTACGTATTATAGCTCAGGGCACACAGATCAAGACAGTAACAGCTCACTAAGCTTCTTTATCTAGAAACAATCTGTGCAAAAGCATGTCTAAAATGGGATATTTGTGAGTCAGGCTGCTCACAAGCCCTCTGTAGCACAACCACCTTCTCTTAGACCGTTCTGACCTGACCACTGCTGGCAAACTACACCCTGCTATTTTCCCTCCAGCTACTCCCATCTAATTTCTTTACACTCACATGCAAATCTCCATTAAATAATTTACAATTATCACCTGCTCCATGTTGTCTATAAAACACTGCTACTCCACACCTGCCCAAACTGAAGTCCAAGGGAATTGAGCAAAATCCTAAGTTTGCCCATGTGAAATGCTCTAGGAGACCTAACAAAATTACATCCCTGGTGACTTTCCCCATTTCCCTCATCCTATGAATTACCCTGCTGGCTGGGAACAGAATTTCCAGCATGCAGCTGCTGAGAGAAGCATTCAAAGCTGTGACTCACAGAAAGTTTTTATGTAAAAGCCTGAAGTCTATGGGGAAACGCTGAACTATCGTGGCTGCAAAAGCTGTGCAGGCATTCGGGTCTCAAAGACAATCCACGTGTAACAGAATTAATAACATTAGTGCAGAATCAGGAATAGAGGCTGATGAAAGATGCACTGCTGCAGCTACCATGGCTTTTGCCAAAGCCATTACAATTCACACACACACAAGGGCAGGAGCAAGGCCAGACCTTTACTTTGTTATTTTAGTCCCCTTGTGCTCCACAATTAAGCTTTAATAGCCATGTGATATTTTCAGCAGTTTTGAATGGACTGCTGTTGCTATTTTTACAAGTACCACCATTAAAATGTTGATATGTAAAATGAATTTTTGCTTCTACTGCTCAGGGTAGACTCTTCAAATTACTTCAGGAAAACGAAGCGTTAGAGATGAATATCTACTGCTGTTTTGGGATTTCTTTCCTTACATTTGATAATTTATGGATGTAAAATGAAATACAAACAAAAGGAACATAATAGTACCAGTGTTGAACTTCTCCTGGGAGGAGAGGGGCAACACAGAACTGATTATTAAATCTGGGGGGAAAAACTTTCTTAGCCTAAAGAACTTACTCGACCTTGAGATACCTGCAAGAAATCAATTTTTGTTGTAATTGTGGCACAGTTAAATATTAACACAAAATATTACCAGCTCAGAAGAAAAGATGATAGAAAAATCCCAAATGTAGCATCTGTGATAGTCTTGGTTTGCTGTTTTTTTAACACTGGTTTTGGAATGTTTATGGTGACATTTTTCCTTGTTATGGGCAGCTGAAATGCCTGGTCTGCCCTACAATCTGTCCAGCTGCTTCAGTCTAGGGGCTGACATTCCCCACTTCCTCCTGCACCTTTCTCTCCATCCTCCTGCTTTATTTACAGTATTTGATGCTAATGTTTCCTAAACTACTTCCTTTGCTTTTCATTTACATTTCCAGCTCAAAATCTCTCATTGCTCTTACCCTGTCTATGGGCAAATAATTCCAGCACCCAGCAGCACGGTGCAGATTTCCTCTGGCCAATTATCAATCTTCACAAGTTTTGTTTGAAGCCACCATGAGAATTGTAATTTATAGTTTCACACCAAGGCAGGGGCTTGAACAGCTGGAGTCTCCAGCCAGAGGCCTGGATTCCCATTAAAGTGGTTTTACAAAGGCTCCAGTCTGGGGCTTGGCCAGGACAAAAACCTGTTTATAGCCAGGCTGCTACACCTGTGCAATTACTCACCTGTCTCAACAGAGCCTTTTGCAAGCCCCAGCACACTCCTGGACCAAAATATTCCTTATTCCCTGAGAACATTGTATTTCCTTTTACTTAACATGGTTATTAGAACCCAGAATTTCTCACTGCTGTCTCTAGAACCATCCATGACAGCACAATGTTATGCCCTTGATTTGTTACTTCACCTGGCCACTCTACTTCAGGGTGTTTTTCACAGCCTACACTAATCACTTTCTCCTTTTCATGCACACTGACAAAATAACTTTCTGTGGCCTGTTCTGAATTCAGAATTGCAGCAGCAATCACTGCTTGCATTCCTACTGATAGCACTTGAGGACATGGAAGTTTTTCACTCTCTAAAGACACACACAAAGCAAGTTCCTGGATTCCACACATTAAATAAAGCAAAGCTTTGTCTTTCCCTTGACGCACAGTGAGCGTTTCCATGAACTGAACCTTTCTTTTTGACTGATTCAAAGCATTTCATGTGCTCACCTTTGTATGGTTTAAATAATATGTGCTTTTCAAAACAACCACCAGTGACATAACCCTGAAAGCAGAAATCTGCTCCTCCTGATGCTCTACCCAGAATTTTGGGTTGATCCCATTAGCAGAAACTCCACTAGAAGCAAGATTTGCCAGTCAGTGATAGTTTCATAGCTGGTGTAAAGAATACTTCTCAACTCAAATAGTTTTAGGGAAAATGTTTATTGTTTTGGGTTTGAGGTCCATGAGAACAATATTTACTGCTCTAAAACATAATCTGTAGAGTGATCCAGCAAAAAGCTCAGTATTCTCTTCTGAAGAACACTTAATATTAGGACAAAGTAAAAGGAATAGACTTCTGCTGAGCTTCCCACGCTCAGATAAAAGATGTCAGGAGTCCTCCAGAGCACAGGTGAAATTCCCAACTTGAATAATGCATCTCACATATTTTCTTTAGTAAAAAAAAAAATTAAAAAAAATAATAATTTTAAAATTCTCATTAGACAAACTATTAGCAAAGTAAAACAAAACCTTCAGGGTTTGTTTTGTTTAAAAGCTGCTCTGTTATCATGTTTTTGTGCTTCACACACAGCAAATGCCTGCAGTGTTATGTAAGAGAAACTGTTCTGCAAGGAGGCAGCAGGTTGCCATCAGTGCAATTGGCAGTGAGGTCTGACAGACTGAATCCCTTCCTTGCAGTTATATTAATCATGCATTCTGTATCACACAATTGGGTGTTTCAGGGCCCGAGTGTTCACAGCACCGTGTTCTCCTTGCTGACTTTCTAACACTTCACTTATTGGCAAGAATATTCAACCGGGGCTTGGATTACCAGCAAATGTTCCTGAAAAGAAATTGGGGAATTTGCACCTGCACCACAATCCTGATAGTGGGAGTTCCACGCAGCCTGGGAAGAGCATCAGAGCACCAGCCTGGCACCAGAGCCTCTGATCAAAAAAGCTATTGTTAACTGCTGACAGGAGTAATAAATTAGCACCCAGAAAGGCAGAAGCAGGGACTGTTTAACATGCAGCAATTAATATGTTTCCAGTGACAGTTTACAAATTAAAAAGCAAGCTAGCCAAAAGTTACCTAACACAATTTGGAACTTGTTTCAATCATTTATTCAGCTCTGACAAAGTTTAAGACTCTGTTAATTAACAGTGATACATTCAATATATGCCATGGCTGTCATTTTCCAAGTGTTCCTTCTGCTAAGAAAACAATAAATAAATGCACTAAGACCAAGTAAAAGCTTTAGGTGTAGTAACTGTAGAAACAGAACTCCTGTACAATTATTTCCACTACATTATTTTCCATATTTCCATATATCACAGTATTTTGGGACAATCTCCCTCCAACAGAACAGCAGCCAGGATAAACAGTTTCTCTGGAAGCAGATTCCTTGTGCAATGGAAACAGTAATCCATGATTTAAGATCTTGATTTGTCCATATGTAAATGAGTTGGAGATGTCAATATGAGCTCCAGATCCCTTTTTTTCCCTAAAGTTGTTTCAGATGTAAAATTCCCTATTATCTGATCCTTGGACAGCCTCATCTCCCAGAATAACTTTAAAACAAGATCCTCTGCAGCTTAACTAAAGGTGGAGATGAGAGGTTATGGAAAGAAAACAGATAATTTCCATTTCTCCCTCCCATCCCAAATGAAACACCTCAGCTGTACAAGCCAGCCAACATCTGCTGGACTGCCCGAGGTCCTGGAGCAGCCTGCAGCCAGCAGAACAGAAAGTGTTCCCCATCCTGTTCCCTGGACATCTCTGGAAAGGAAAGGAAAGGAAATAATAAATAAATTTAGCCCTGCACAGCACCAGAGGACCGAGCTGGCTGCACCTATCCAAGGAAACAATGCACATTCCCCAGCGTTTATTGGCTGCTGGGATTTATTTTTCACGCTGCAGATGGATGATATTGTAATTAGTTATGACAGGCAGAGCAGAAAGGTCAGACAGAGCGCTCAGGGGAAGGCAGACTTCTGGAGAAAGGGAGAGATTAAAAACCAGGGGGAAGCAACAGCCCACCCAGGGAGACCTTCTAAAGCACCCAACTGATGCTGGAATGCAAATCCATTTTATTTCCCACTAAAACTGATGGAAAAACATCTCTATTCCCTAACTTCTACAACAATAAAACTGGCTTTTATGAAGACAAGCTCAAAGAACTCTCATTGTGTTTTGTTTTTTTAAAAAGCCTATCATAGATTATTTTCCCCTCATTAAAGTTCAATCCAGAAAACTGAAAAAATTATTTCAAATGGACACAGCACAAGAAAACTTCTCTCAGAGAAACACAGGAATGTTCAGGGAAGCTGAAGACCAAACATTATTACTGCTTTTCCTTATTCTCTCCTTTTCTGTTTAAGAATACATGCATTTTTAGGTGAAAAAAAAAATCATACACCATTTGCTTTTCTATCTCTGTGGAATAAGAAGGACAAAAACAATATAAGAACGTAAAATAGAAGTCTGAAAGATGAATGGAATTCAAATATAAGCTAAAAATGTAATAATTTTGAATTAAGATTAGCCATGTTTTATAATACTTTCTGCTAGTTTTACACTGGAACAACTTTATCCCATCTCTGCATTTTTATGCCATTAAGATCCATTCAAATGAGTTCTAGAAGTCAGTAAATAGTCAGAAGATACTTTATAATTTTCTGTATACTTGATGGCATTATAGGTATGCTGCTGTTGCGACATCCAACTGAATATAAAGCAAGATGGAGGTGAACATTGCTCATTTTCAGATGAAGTCCACAAGTCACCATCAGCTCATTCAGTTTTCTGGATACTCTGTTTTGCCACACTTGATCTCTCCTACTGCAATAGTTGTATTTCATATAAATAAAAAAATATATCTCTGAAATAAGGAGAAAATACCAGATAAGCTTCTAAACAATGGTCTTCAAAGGCAGCCTGAGGTGGTGTTTCTATTTGGGTACTTATTTTTTTTACCACAATCTAAACATTACCAATCCAGTTTACCCAATTAGTGTCAAAAAATTATTTAACTAAATCCTGCCACCTTTCAAAGCATTCCTCCAGCTTAAAGCTTTCTGAGTTGGGTTACCTTCAGTTCTTCTGAGAAGAATTGTGCTACTTGATACAAAACAGATGAATATTCATTTCAGGGAGACTGGGAAATTGGTTTAGGCTTGCTTGTTAGAATATCTGCCCAGTCCCTTTTGATTCTAGTCTGGTCAATAAGTGTTGAGCTCATTTCTTCTAATGAATAACCAAACAATTAGTGCTCAGGTGCACTAACATGTGGAATAACAATCAGAGTGAGGGCAAAATACCCCACTCAGACAGCACTTCAAGGATATTTTATGTTCCCCTGATAGCAGCAAACAGGTTTTCTGTCATTAGGGCAAAGCAACAGAAATCCAATTAAGGCTTCAGAACCACATTTGATGTAAATCTGTTTACCCAAAGCTATCTTTTGGCTGAACTAATTACTATTACCTGATATGTCCAGTTGTTAGGGATGGCTCTAAACTTATCCTGAGGCCCTTCCAGAGCCATTCCTTAAGTGACATTTCATTGTGGTGAAGCAGAGGTGAAGTGCATCAGAGAGTATCAGCTCCAAGACACACATCAGTAATATTAAATATTAACTCCCCTTCTGCTCTCAAATTTCTTTAAGAGGGCTTCACTTTCCTAACTTTAGGTAAGACAATTCACAATTTATTTATTTCATTTTTTGAGGACCAGGACAAATGTGCTTTTATTTTGTAGGTAATGGCTGGGTTTCCAGAAATGGAGACTTCCATTTTCGTTGTGACCCTAATTCCACTAGGAATAGCCTAGAATTTCTTTATGGATACTTGGAAAAAGAGAAGAATAAACTCCTCTAAATACCAATTCATTTGTAGAAATAACCTCCCATGGCTCTCAAGGGACCACAGGGAGACGACACAGTTTAACTAAATAATCTCTCAACCCTGCTGAACCATTTGCTGCCCATGCTCCTTTTACCACAAATATCTGCAGATTTATTCAGTTTGTGTCAAGCTGACACCAGCTCTGGCTATCTGTACTGCTCTTTCCAGCCTTTTCTTCCCCCATCCTTGCCTCACAGTTTTATCTTTTATGTATTTATCTTCTATATGTTATTTTTCAGGTTTTCAGTGTTTAACTATAGCAAGTTTTTCTATCACCTTCACTAAAACCACATTGTAACAAAGGTTATTATTAATTATTAACAATAAATTATTTAATTTATTAATAAGTTAATTATTAGCAAAAAAATTATCACAAGTAGCATGAGTTCTCTCATATTTCTTTTTTTTTTTCACTAGGTAAGATACAGCAGCAATTGCAAGAATAAAAAAAATAAAAAAAAAAGGATACAGCAAAGTTGGCTATATAAATAATGACGTGTCTAAAATGACATTCCCTAATTCCTGTTTACAAAGGTGTTTTATATTTAAAGCAGCCCAGGTGCTACTAAAAGCCATTAAGATTGTGGTTCCTCATATTATGTCTATTCTAAGAAAACCTTATCAGAATAACAATCACAAGTGCCCAAGCTGCCACCTATGAGTGCATTTCCTACTCACACACAAGATATTTTAAGTATTTAATTTAAAAAGTCTGGGCTTTATTAACTGGGGCCAAACTTCTTCCAGATCTTTCATTTGGATCAATCATCTGGATTGGAAACCATGACCCATTACCATACAAATTCTTTTGCTACTAAAAGTAAATGTATTCTTACATTCAAAACATGTGTCTGTTAATTAGTCATACAATTTAAGCTTTCAAGTGATCTTTCATTTAATTTCATCTGAATCCCTGTCCTACTGCGAGATAATGGTTCTATCACACACTTTTATTACTTTGGGAGAAGCAGGATTCAGGTGGGGTGGAGAGCAACAGTAAGTAGGTACAGACTCCCCAGTGGCTCTGCTTGTCATTTTTCCTTGCCTCAGACACACTGTTATAACTGTGACACATTATCAAAAAATTAAATCAAAAATTAAAACTTCAGGGAGCCTGAATGTCTGGTTCTAGTGACACAACACCTAGTCAATATCTATCTCTTCAATTTGCCAGCAGAGCTCGCATTTTACCTCAGCACATTTAATAGCTTCCGTTTTAAATTACATCCGAGTAGAAAAGGCCAGAACAACAAGGCTGCTTTGTAAAGCAGAATTTGCACCTCTGCACCCCTGGATCCATGCACAGGTCAGTCAGACCATCAGTAAATCAAATGAATGATGTACTAATAATCTTTCTTTCTTCATTAAGACACTCCTTGGTTTTGAGGAGAGGAAGAAGTTCAGATGGCATTAAAAAGCCTTATGGTACCACAAAAAGGTCAACACAAATGCAGATATAAAATGGGTACTTGGTTGACCGAGGTAAATTTAATCCCAGTAAGAGAACCATTCAGAGTTACATGCACATTTCTGTGCTGTTCTTCTGAGGTGCTAAAAGCCAGGGCAAGACACCCAGCTCATCGTTCCTCCTCCTCCCAGGGGAGCTGCAGCTTCACGTGCACACACACCGAGGACAGAGGGGAAAATTCTCATGCAAAGTAAATTTAAAAAGACTAAGTAATATAAAGATAAAATTACTAAGCCAAGTTTACATGGTAGTAATTGGTCACTTTTCCAGAGAGACAAACTGTTTTTCTAACCCTGTGTTTGATTCTTTCCATAGCAAAGGAACTCGACAGGAATCTTTTATACCAAAGCCGAGGGAAGTTTAAAATCAGTAAATCAATAAGAATGGCTCTAATAGGCCACCTTCCTCTCTAACCTTTTTAACTTCTATTTTCAATTAATTCATGCTTTCTGCAATATTTGTAATTATCTAACATGCTATTTTGCTACCACAAAAAAAAAATAAAAATCTTTGATTAGTTACTCCCCACAGCTCTGCTCCCTCACAACAAGCTTCGTGTGACCTCGTAGCCACTCCCAGGAGCTCAGCAACCCCAGAACAATGGTTAAACACACACAGATTGTCCTGTTCTGAACAGCTGAACCAGTCAAGAGTTAATTCTGTCTGGTCACACAGACTTTGTGAAACTTCGCTTTCTCTATAGGCTTGGAGGAGTTTGTTTTTGTTGTCCTTCAGTCTGTCATAAGTGACACGCAGTAAAACAACCCATATCCATCTGAGTGACACACTAATATCTAGGGATGAAAACATGACAGCAGAACAAGGTCTTCCTGTCCTCCTAACTGAGCTCTTTCCTGGCCACGGTGATAAACTGTTATGGAAGAAGGAAGATGAGAGACAGAGGTGGAAAAGCAAAGTGCTGCACTCAGTTTAGCCTGATTTATAGCTGACAAATGACTCAAATCACACTGAATCACCTCAAACAAACCAACAAAAGAACCTCAAACCAAAACCCCAAAAGGCTACTAAACATTAGTCCTGTGTCACAGAATAAAATGTGGCTGCTCCCTCCCACCCCATAGAACTTCATTTCTCACTTTTGATCATTACTTAAGGGCAGAAGGCTTTCATTTCATAAATGTTTTCATTTCATAAAGTTTTATAAAGTTCAAAGCAGTATTTCAACTAGAATTTCTAAATAAATATTTAAATGACTCACAGACACTTTTACCTTCAAATACCCTAAATGTATTGAAGCACACAAATACATTGTTTTCTATAGCTATGATGTCACTACTTAAAAATTAAGTCTGGGAATTGCAATAAGGTGACCTCACATACCTTTAAATGTGTAATTTTAGATATAAACTGTAGAAGTTCTAAGGCTGTGCTTGAGTGTCAAATACAAAATCTTTTTCTTTCAGCTCATGCAAAAAAGGGAGAATTTCCCACAATTACATGAAATTAGGAATCACGTGGCATTTCTAGAGCAAACACCTCTTACACATTTCAAGTCAGCATTTGTTCAACAGTGAAGACATAGCCAGCTAAAGACATTATTTCCATGGCATTTGATCACAGAACCTCACTCAGTGCCCATCTGATTCTGCAGACAGACTCCACCTGGCACAGAAGCAGGAGATGAAACCCAGACAAGCTTTTCATAATGCTGCATCACTCATGTTCCCTGGATTAACCACTTCATTGGGGAATAATGGAATTAGGCTAATGGAACATAGTGTTTTCTGTAATTGTATACTGTGCAAGCACTTTGCACATTTCAAACACAGACTTCAGCTCTTCTATTCTCTTACTGTATCTGCAAAAACATCATTAGGGAACTGCAATCTTTGCTGCTTGCTCTTCATCACTCCAAAGAACGCAGCACAACGTCTGAGAGAGGCAGACAATCCTTTCACTTACTTTTCTCAAATTAGATCTCATCCACTCTTGGTAAAAACCTTACAACTGAGGTTACCTGGGCCACTTAAGTGTTGAAAAGCAGGCTGGCTGTGTCTCTCCTCGGAGATTTCCAGTGTAAAATTCCTACTACTTTGAGGTTTCCAGCAATCACAGAAGAAAATTTGTATTTGTATGGAATATCAGGTACTGCATGACAAACTAATTGCTATGCATTTTGTTATAATTTAGGAAATACATTTCTGGGAAGATTGGATGAGAATAATGAGAAAAAAATCCAGCAGCAAATGCCATTATGAACCAGATCCATGACAAACAGGTAATTTATTTTGCTTTTCTCTAATAATATCATTTAATCATTACATTTGGCAATACCTTACACAGCACAAGCTGTCACTGTAATCAACACCATGGCATTTACAGTGAGGGGAAAGGATCCACATTCTGGGGGCAAGTGAGGGCTGAAAAGGAGTTTCAGGAAATTCAGCACTGAGGTACAATCTTTTTTATCTGCTCCACCCTCCCACCGCCTTAAGATTGTGTCTGCCTCTCATTACAGTGGAAGTTATGAGCACCCACAGTGAGATTAGCAAACACCCCTAAATCCACAAATTCTTCAAGTAATGAACTATAACATGAAAGGAGACAACAAAAGGAAAAGGTAGAACCTAGCAGGGATTGGACAAAAGTTCCGTAGCAACCCCTGCTTAGCAAATTCTCTGCCAAGCAATTTCTACCCACGAGAGGTACATTCCATTCCCTCAGCCTCCAGTGGCTTTTAAAACTCCTGTCTTGCTGCAGTTTATGGCACATTTTTACTGTGTGTACTTAGGAAGCAAGCAAGGCCGACTAAACAGATTTCCTCCATGACCTTTACTACTGTCGGCTGAAAACAATTTAGTCCATTTTAAGTCATTTGAGAGCACTGTAAACATTATCCAAGGGGCTTAGGACTGACTGCCTAAAACATGACCTTTCAAGCTGACAGCTGACAAAAATCCTCCACTTTAAACCATTTTAAAAGATATGATAAAGGTTCTCATCCCGCTGAAACAGAAAGGAATTTTCCTTTTACCACTAAAGAATAAAGATGCCTTTCATTCCATTTAAGAAATCCTGGGGTTTTGTTTTGTTTGTGTTTTTTTTTTTTTTTTGAGGGACAGGGAAAAATGAGGGAAATAAAGTACTCAGATACTTTTTCTCTTGAATAAAAGTTCTAGCCACACAATTAATATAAAACAAAAAGTGAAACTAAGAGGGTAAGCAAGCAATGAAAGATGCAGGCCATGCAGAAACAGAAATCCTTACATAGGAAATAGTTGGGCTGGAAATTAAAAAAGAGAAATAAATTATGCAGTCCAGTTTTGTTAGCACTTGGTGCATATATACACACCTGTTAACTCACTCATACACAAGGGAAGATGGACATAACTTTCCACACAACCAAACTGATGTGGGAAAAGCTACATTTTGATTCTCTGGCTGCTTCAGAGCACAGGAACGCTCTGCTCATCATCCCAGCTTGGTGCAGAAGGCAGCCTGACTTAACCAGAAGTACCCAGAGAAAGCAACATACATGATTGATTCCATATGGCAACAGAGATGATCCCATTCGATTGAAATGAAATGGATTTCAGGCTACATAACACAATGAAAAGTATTCCACATTTATTTGGCCTTGTCATCTCACAGGACTAAAAGGGAAAAATTCTTATGAAGAACATATTCCATTACCAATTTTTAGAAAGTGTATAAACGTCATGACTACCAGTTTAGAATCACCATGCCTTCCTCTTAAAACTAAAATAAAACCAACTGCAAACAGGCTGGAAATATACAATGAGATAGTACTTACTTCCTGTGTAATTGCAAAATAATTCTGAAAATGGCCAAAAATATTTTGAGATTCACCAGACATTCTGCTATGCAGATTTACTTGGCACTCTGAGGTACCAAGTAATTTTACACAAAAACCTCTAACAGCAAGCTAAAAAAAAAAAAAAATAAAAAACCCTATTTTAATCATCTTGTTCCTTTTAAAGTTACTTAGTTTGATACTGTACCAGTCTTTGTAGCAGCACCCTGTTATGTGTGCTATCTAAAATACTCTACTGCAGCCTAATCAGCTAAACACACTTCAAATCCTAATTTTCCCCAATTTTTCCCTAACTTCTAACATCCAGTGGAAGCTCCCAGTTATCCTTGTGACAGGGAAACAGAAAGGATGAGACATGGTGTGTGTGACAGAAGGACACACATGACTGAAACCTCAGAGGATGGCCACCCTGCCCATCTGGATTCTTCCTCTACCCCAAATTCTGTGAAAAGAAACTCAGAAGATAGCATTGAATTGTTTTGTTGGAGTTTGAGTGAATAAAAACACATCTCCATTACTGAAATACTGAGCATCACTTATTTATCAGGTAAAATGAAGCCGGGAAAGGAACACAAATCTACATCTACCTGTCTTTCACTCATTGCATACTGGATTTCCAGTGTGGCCCATTTTTCTCAGGTTTTAATTCCATTACCTCTCTCATACTGGGCACTGCTTCTTCCTTTGCAGAGATCCAGCCACTCAAATAGAAGGATTCTACCCTAAAAGCAGAATGCAAACACACTCCTGCAGAAAAGCTTTATCAGCTCACACATCCTCCACAGAACAGTGGGATTTAACCAACCACCTTGCTGTTACAAAACATTCACTTGCTTCAGGGCTTTCAAAAGCTTGTTCTTGTCTCCTGTCATACCATTTTAAGCTACTTTGTACCTCAGAAACAGCACAAGAAACGCTCTTTTTTCCCCCATTCCTTTGGCACAGCAGCACTGCTGGACTGACACCTCTGCTTCCCTCACCCTGCAGGATGAGCAGAGTGCCCTGGGCTGCTCTGGGCATCCACAGGAGTGCACAGGACACAAAAACAAACTACAAATGCACACAAAAATGCTGCAAAACAGCTCAGATACCAAACAGCTCTGTGGGTTATCTGCTACAAAATTACTCCCATTTCTCAGAAAGCTTAAGATTGGTTTGATTTCATGTTCAGAAACTAAACCCACTAAATAGAGTTTCTTCACTAAAAATAGAGTCAGATTTTCCAGCTTAGTATTTTTTCGCATTCAATTCTTTCTTAAATTCTTATTGACTTGAAGAAGAAATATTCTCACTCGTTGCATTAATTTATTCAAAAGCAAATTCTTTATCCTAAATACAGTCCAAAAGGGATAGAGAGAAGATTCTCATCCCATGGTAGATTTTTTCACCATGTCTTGGTAGTCTTGCATGGAGAAATACCATTATGATTGATTTTCTTCCCTTCTCCTTTCTTGCCTTTTTTGTCTAGGCTTTTCATGTCTCTAAACATATTATGTGAACCACAGAGATTTTCCTCTTTATTCAAAATTCACAGGTTTTGAGAAATCAAATGAAATCTAGAGAAGTTCCAGATTACAGATGGCAACTGTCAATTTTGCTTATGCTTGTAAGATTACCTTTAAGGGAAACATTCCTTAATCAGATTTCATGTGCTTTGCCTGTTACATCTCTGCAGTATTGCTGATGTGGGAACTCCACTGGCAGGAAAATTTTCTCCTTCAAACAAAAAGTGGATTTTTTTATTCTTTTTTTTTACACAAAGTTCCTTTGTGCAAACTGTACAACACAAGCTTTTGAATGATGGTAGAACCTTCACAATATTTTTGAAAAAAACATTTCAAGAGATTGCAAACATGATGCTACAAATAGATCAGCAGGGAATCAGAGAACAGCCTGGGTTGGAAAGGACCCTCAAGGCTGTCTGATTCCAACTCCCCATCATGGCAGAGACACCTTCCACTACCTCAGGTGGCTCCAAGCCCTGTCCAGCCTGGCCTTGGACACTTCCAGAGATCTAGGGGTAGCCACAGCTTCTCTGGGAATTTGTGCCAGAGCCTCCCCACCCTCACAGGGAAGGATTTATTCATAATATCTAACTTAACCTACTCTTCTTCAGTTTGAAGGGCAAGAAGATGGGCTTCTCCAATTGCAGAGATAAACCAGGCAAGTGCAGCCTCACCAAACAGGGGACACAGTCCCACAGGATGAAACAGGACACAGCTGGAAGAGGGGAAACCTTCCCCAGAGATCAGACAAAGCAGGGTCAGAGGCAGGACTGGGCTCAGGCCAGTCACAAATCCCACCTTCCTGCTGGAGACTGGACCAGAGCTAAGCCTGGAAACAAGGAACCCACAAAGCTCCGAGGTTCTTCCAGGAGAAACAGTCCATAGGCCAGGCCAGCAGGAGACGAGTGAGGTTCAGGTGTTTCTGTGGCATGGCACAGGCAGGAGCCCCAGGCCATTCTGCTCAGGACAATAAAGGCTCAGTGGTGCAGCCATGGCCTGACACAAACCAGCGATGCTGCAGCCCCCAGGGCACTGTTTAACAAAAAGGGAACACGGAGCAGGGACTGTTCCCTGTTTCCCTGGCTCTCACACCAACATCTGTTTCAGTTTAATGCTGTATCAGTTTCCATCAGCAGGATTTTAACTTGGAGCTCTGGTAGGGTTCAAAAGGAGCATAAGGAAACTCTTAGCATACTTTTAAGAGCAGACACTTGATCAATCAGAAAACTAATATAAATTACATAACTGGACAGGAAAACAAATTCCAAGCATTATAATTTATCCTGCAAAGGATCTTTAACACACTCGTCATCACAAGCGAGGGGAAAGAGGAAAGCATGACTCACTCACCACTGATAATATCTCAAATCAGGATTGAGCCCAAGTAATCACTGAGGATGCAGAGCAGCCTGAAATATTAAACAGAAATGCTATTTTCAAATTATGCAGTACCAACTGCAGCTGACCAGCCATTCTACTGCTTACACATATTTTCAGAATTAGCTTTTCTACAGTATTTTCTGTTAAATAATTTTCTACAACAAGGAATAAGAATGACATCAAGTAGCACACGTGTGTATCCTGCTAAAATATCATTAGAGACAAATAAATTAATTCATTAGGCAGAAAAGGTGTGAATCTGTGATGGCCATTTCAAAGCACAGATGTTGTGGTAAGACAAGAGCAGGTCAGTTGTAAAATAAAGGCTTGTTGAGGATATCTGAGTACCAAAAGAGTTTATAAATAAAGGAAAGCACAAAATATCCATTATGGAATGGGCTCATTTTTCTGTCTTATCAGTAGAGAAGTTGGTGACTAATAAAGTCAAAGTATCAAAACAAGGAACAGAGGAACATTTAAATTCTGTGGTTCCCAGGCAGGTTCCTTTCATGCAGACACTTGTTCAGTTAACAGGTAATCCCTGTCTTCACACAAACCAACCTCTGAGCAGGAGAATTATCCCAGCTGAAGTCCAGCTCCCCAAACAAAGCTCTTCCCCGAGCTTCCCTGTGGTTTCCCTACCTTTACGGTGTCTGTAAGGTTATTAAAACACAATAAACTCTCCTCTCAAACCCTTCAGTTGCCTCAGTCATTAATAAAGGATATTAACAAAGACATTTTGGAATCCTAAGGAAAAAGGGACATTTTCTAAGAAAGATGCTGGAGAAGTAACACAGTTTATCTACACTTTTGCAGAGCTTTAGAGGCAGCCCATTATAAAGAGCAAATCTACAAAGTTACCTTAAAATATCTGAGTTGCTGGAGTAGATTAATGAAAGCAGATTTCAAATCAAAGGAGACTTGCAAGTGGGAATAGTTTTGAAGGAGTGCAGCAAGTACAGGAGTGCCACAAGAATCAATATTAATACTATTCCTTTATCTACCTCTAAAGATTTATACAATGCCACATGGCATTGTATATATATATATATATATATCTAGTGACAATATTCACATAAAGGACGAAGCTGGGGCAGTCAGCACCAAGCAAGATTTACAATTCACATGCAGAGAGGGTTCACTCTGCTACAAAGGGGACAGTGATGGAAAACAAAAAGGAATGTAACATTTTAATGAGTTCTATCCTACAGAGATGTGCAGCAGAAAGACTGTTCCAGAAAAAACAACTTTATTATTCTTCTAACTTGACTATTCAGTCACCAAATTCTTACCAAAGGGAAAGAACATTTTGTGATACATTTGTGAAGCTCAACTTACATACTTGTTTCTTTGTTTGAAATAAATAGATTAGAAGTCAGGAGAGCATAATGCAGGACTAACAAGTAGTACATCAGTTTTGTATGATAGTGACAAAGAATAAGTATAAAAATTAGTATTTATAGCAAAAATATGATTATTCATAAGAATATGATTAATTTAGGTATCACATGTCCTGCCTGAAATGCTATACCTTGGATTTAATGTGAGTTTGATGACCATTGACATCTACACAGGATTGTGGTTCATATTCACAGCTTCTGGAAGCAATGAACTCATGGACAATGGAGGGTGCATATAAAAACTCCTTAATTACATATTCAATGTACAGTTTGATACACACACAGAACATACAGAGGGATTAAACTGAATTCTCATGTTGCAGTTGCCTGAGCTCTCCCACCACTACATACACTTTTTCACCATCACACACTTTCTTTTACCCTCCATAGTCACTGCTCATGATGTTGAATAATCTCACCTGTCTGACTTCACCACATCTGTCTGGATCAGCGACCCGGCCTCTTCATTATCTGCCTGGTGTAATCCACAGTAATTATCTTGGATGATTTCATGTTTTCTTCAAGCTCATTGATAATGTGTCAAGCAGTGAAGGACAAAGAACCAATTCCATTAGGATCCTATCAGAAGGTTTTCAGTTGGATGACAATTTCCCTCTGACTTGCCAGTTACTAATCCCTTAAATGTATTGTTTTAATTTCTTCATACATCACCGCCTAGAATATCATGATTCCTCATTAGAATATTTTTCTCTGAATTAAAATCTCTTAACTTTTACTTATGAACTGCTAGAAAAATAATGTAAAGAATTTACCAAAAAAAAAATCTGATTTTTAAACTAATCCCATAACACTGACAAGTTAAAAACTCAGTTACAATGTTACTTATATTTTCTTTTTTATAGTTTGTTGCAATTAATCAGGAATTTCTTACTAATTACAAGGAGATTGTGATTTGTAACGCACAGTTGAATATTACTGTCTCCTACTTAGCATAATACTAATTTTTTTATTATAACTATATAGAAGTCTGGATTCAGAAGACTGACTATGCAAGCTAATGAAAAACATTTCCAACACTTTATATAAAAAGTAAAATAAAAACATTATTTCCAATGAGTAGATAATCTGTTTAAACTGGGACTGAAATGATTTCTTTCTGAGGTGACAGGATATGATACAGTTTTCCATAGAATGAGGGAATATACATTATTTTAAATAAAGTCAGGCAACAAGGTGGGCCAAACTGTGGCCTAAGCAGTGCACTTGTCCAGATGTTAAAGTTGAATAAAAATGTCCTCAAATCATTTAAGGGTTATTTCCAAGTTAGCAGTTTTATATTCCCCTTTCAAGGGTGTAACTCTTTATATCAAAAACCAGGACTGTGCAGGAGACCCTGATGGACTGATGTAAATTATTCCGTGCTTTCCACAAGGATGGAAGCCTGTGTAAGTGTTTGAACAAGAGCAGGAACAAAAATGGTACCGGTTAATATCAGAAGTTTATAAGTTACACCTACACGCACATAGTTCTTCCATTATATTCCAGTTCCTGCAACATAATAGACTGGCAGTAACAACATGTCAAGTAAATGCAATAATAAATATATCCCTTTTTCTGTTTCTTTTAGAATTAATCACATTTTAAGCATTTTGTGTTATTCCTTGTTAGGTGAAAATTAAAAAGAAAGCAAAAGAAAATGATTGAAATTGATAACAAAAACATCCAAGCCAAATGTTGTAACTTTCAGTTTTTGACTGCTAATTTTTTCCTACCTTGTGTACAAATGTTGAGTGTAACATCTGCGAGAGCCCCACAGGCTGTTTTCCCAGCCACTTCCCCACAGAAACCACTTTGCAGATTTTCATTGACATGAGTAGATTTTTCTTCAGACCCAGAAAGCCTGAAGGACCAGACCTGTCATCTGCTCAGAAATACCTTTTGGTTTTTCATTTACAGGGACAAACTGTGACATGAAATTACTGGGAGACAAATCCATACCTCTGTGGCGGCTCTCCAGTTGCTCACTGCAGGCTCAAAGGACAGAGCAAAGTTTGGGCAACTCGTGTCTTTTCCACATTTCTCGGGCACAGAGCAAAGGGATGTGAGGATTTTGTTTTCTACACAAATGTGTCAGCCAACAGAGGAGGGAATGAATACAGATTTAATAAGCTTCTGGTCTAAGCTCAGCACAGCTCCTTCTCCTCCTCTGCTGATTAACACAACTGATCTTAGGTTCTCATATATAAAGAGAGAGAGAAAAAAAAAAAAAGTATAAAGTTGTGGTACCCGGAATAATTTTTAAATTGATTTCAGTGTCTTACAGCATCATGTTTTAATTTGTTTCTGCTCTTACTTTGAAATTAAGTATTAACCAAATTACTTGTAAAGAGAGTGAATTTTGACAGAACATTCCCTTCAAAATCCATTGTAATTCAATTTGTTTTTCATGAAGACCATAAATTAGTATTTACTTCATTTTTGGGAGGAACAAGGAGCAATGCTGTTAATAATCATTGTGCTTTCCTTCACATTTTGAAGTGTAAAATACACATAGTACCAGCCACAGAGCAGCAGGAGCTTTATTCAGACTTGTGGTGGTGGTGAACCAACTTACATTTGTTTCTTACAGTTACAAGCAATGCAGATTGCAGGTGTTTGCACTGACATTTACTTGATATGAAAATATACTTCCAAGCAAATATGCACTATCAAGCATCTTTAGCAGTCACTCTCACCATTTTCTTTCACATTTAAACACATGGGTGCAGGGAAAGAAAACATAATTGAGCCATATTAGCAATCATTTTAAAAATGGCTTTAGATGATGAGGATGTTCTTTGACATTTTCTAGAAGAGCTCTCTCAGTAGCAGAAGCGAGTGGTGCTGTTCACAGCTGGCTTCTCGCTCTGCTCCTGTTTCCTTCTCCTCACACACCTTCAGCTCAGCCCCACAGCAGCGATTCTTCACACCAGCCCAGCCAGCCAGAATTCTCTCTTTGTTTTCCAGCACACAGCCTGTCTCTCTGCCACAGCCACCGCCTTGTTCCCACACAGATGAGATCCAGGTCTCAAGTGACACCAAACAGCCGAGTGCTCCCGTTCCAATTCCGTACACAGCGCTCCGCTGCAGACGCACTGCCACGCACAAAGCCAGAGAGGAAGTTAGCGGTTTGTGACAAAATTTTACTGTTATTTCAAAGCACTAACAAGTTGTGAGTTTTCAGCCAGTTTTACATTACATATCAGCATTAAAATGCAGTAGCATTTAGTATAGTGATGTATTTTTTAAAGTATTAGCCCATGCAGCCTTACAGTGAGAGCAAAGCTGATCACACAGCTACCTGTGTGAGCAGAATTTTAAGTAAGATTCTTTGCAAAATGTGTCCCTTGGCAGTGTAACCCTAGATTTTTCTTTACTGGAAGACACTATGACCGAATTATTATTTTTTGCTCCTTGCTGTACTTATTGTGCCTTGCTATCTGTCTTGTCTTCCACATCTGTATCCTAGTCCTTGTACCCTAGTTCCTGCTCCATTCATTTACTACCTGTCTTACTGGTCCCATTTGCCCTTACTCTACATTTTCATTCTCTTCATGCTGCTTGCATGCTCTTGCTTATGTTCTAGCACTACCTCCTCCTCCTCTTACTAAGAGGATCTCAAGTGTGTTTAAATCGTTCTTGAGCATGTCTCTCTTTTTCTCTGAAATTTGGCTTCTTTATTTAGAAAAGACTGTCTTTGCTGTCCTGTCATTTACATTATTTTTCATAACTATGTTTAACATAGAGCGCATTTTAAGGAATCAAATAGAAATCTAGCTTTTGATGCAATGGCAGGTTTTGCTTTTAATTTGTACCTACAGACACATCTGTACACCTCTCCTTCACAAAATCACCTGTATATCTGTAAACCTCTCCTTCACAAAATCAACTGGCAGAAGCAAATAGCTCTCCTAAGTGCTGTTGCTTTTAAGATCCTTTTCCATAATGGAGTTGTAGCAGAGTTTTTTTCACAGAGAGTGAGAGAGACAGCAGCATTTTTGCTATAAAGAGACCTTTATTAGATTGGGGGAAAGAGAAACTTTGGCTGGTACACGATTTGGAGATCTCAGTGCTCCTTTCACAAGAATGGAAGATGATAACTGATGAAGGGACCTTAGAGGGACTCCAGAACTGTGCACACCTCTTATTTCACCTTAGTCTAATAAAAGTGTAGCTGCTTCTACATTCAGCTGCCGAGTTCGCTTGACAAGAACAACATTTTCCAATAAATCATTTTCTAGCTCTTTTGATATCAATTCCCTTGTGTCAATGATAGGTTTCTGAAAAAGCAAAAGAACTCTCCTGGGCAGTTTTTCAGTGGCAAGTACCAGACACAATGGATCCCAAATGCTGCTGGGCACTTACCTGTAACTGTGTAGTATTCTCATAGTAACAGAACTCCCAGGGCTGTGCTGGCTCAGAACATGGCACAGTGTTTGATGTACAAGTTGGAGCAGGGGAACCTGAGTCTGTGTTGCTCTTGTTCTCTCATGTGTGGACCAAGCAGGTCACTCTGAGCCTGTTTCCTGTCCTGCTCCCCTCCTGCTTTGTGTGCAAGTTCTTCAGAGAGAAAAATGTGTCTTACCAAAGTGAGGTACTGTTATTGTTTGAGAGCAGCATTCTCTTCCACAGTATTACTGAGTAATTCAGTGCTCTGTGTATAAGATATATTTCTTAGCAAATTGTACAAATTAAAAGTTTGACTTTCATAGCCATCACTATTTAATGGCCATCTTCCTGGGCTCCTCATTCCAAAGTGCTGCCAAAGGGTGGCAGTTACAGTGGCATTTGGGACATTTGTCACCACTGCTGACATTTCACCCTTGTGTATTACCAATGATCACACAACTCCAGCATGAGGGACTTACCTCGTGGTTTTTTTTAATTTGACACAGTTTTTCCTCCTAAATTTGGAATGAGAAGTGAGATTCCTTTAATTTGTAATAGCATTTGTTTGGTTTGTATGCTTTTATCATGTCTCATGCATGGGAGTATGACCCAAGTTTATACAGAGAGACTTTTTATAAGGGCATGGAGTGCCAGAACAAGAGGGAATGACTTCAAAATGACTGACAGAAGATTTAGATTGGATATTAGCAAAAAAATTATTCACATTGATGTGATAAGGCCCTGGCACAGGTGCCCAGAGAAAATGTGTCTGCCTCTGAATCCCTGGAAGTGCCCAAGGACAGACTGGATGGAGCTCTGAGCAACCTGGGACAGTGGAAGGTGTCCCCGCACATGGCAGAGGGTTGGACTTAGATGGTCTTGCAGGTTCTGTCCAACCCAAACCATTCTGTGGTTCTGTGACTCTGTAAGGATCATACATGGAGCCCTTGATCAGGTTACTTCAACTTTCTTCATCTACCTATGTATAAAAGAACTATCATGTTAGGCCTCATCCAAGAGTATTGCAAGCCTCAGCATATCACAAGCTTTAAATAAAAATTATCTGTAATTGTCATTATTGCTAATTACTTTACTTGATCTTGTAATGTCACTCATCCAGTCCATTTGTGGCACGTCCATTTAGCTGACCCAAACTCAAAGCTGTTAAATGGAATGACTTTATAAAAGAGCCTCTAAATACAAGCATACGGTGTTTTATACTTAGAACAACATAAACATGCTGTCATCTCATCAGTCAGCTCAGTATAAACGTGTTTTTCACACAAGGTTTAATGTTTGGCATTGTGCTGCCTCCCTTGCTGACCAAGGAGTACTTTTACATGCAATATGTGCCACATTCATTGCAAGCTAATGCATTATACAAAAATAATTTTTATAAAAAAAATTAAATATTTACATTCCTTTGAAGGTTTAATACCAGATATCCCTAATGGCTGCATTTTCTCATTTCTGCATTTTATAGTAATTGCTTCCCTCACCATGTACTCTTTGGTGATTTTCCAATTAATTGCCAACCCGTCTGACCACCTTTACTCTGTGTTTTATTTCTGGCTTATAAAAGAAATTTAGCAGCTGTTAAGAACATCATGGTAATGTTTTTGACTGCTTATGAATCTGAAAATGCTAGGCAGGCATTAATTAAGTCACATAATGGTATTTAACAGACACCACTATGATTGATGGGATTACTCTGTGCACTGTATATGTGTAGGCAATTCAAAGCAGTTTCATAGGGATTCCCAAGCCTGGGTTTCACTGCTAAAGTCCACCTAGGGATTAATAGGAAACTTAACTCGTAACATCAACAATATGACACAGTACCCAAAACCTGTGGCAGAAAAGAAATGGCAGCCTGACAAATGTTAAATGGTACAAAAAGCTACAAACATTACATGATACACAAAGCTACACATTCCACTGAGTCTTCACACGCTTTGTATGTACAGACTTTACTGTACTGAGGGTTTAAAGCTATTTTTCTCTTCAAAAACCAGGAATTAAGATAAGGAAGGGTGTCACGCTGCAATGCCTTCCTGAAGCAAATAAAAAAAAACCACAACAACATAGAAAAGAAGAGAAAATGTTGCCAAAAAAAAATAAAATAAATAAAAGCTCAGCTCTATTGGCTCTGTTTGGTAGGGTTTCACTTGAGGCCCTAATCGCAGGAACAAGATTTGTTCTAAATTGTTTGCATTTGCTTCTGAATATCTGGAAATTTGCTTTTTAAGTGTTCAGGTGGAGGAAAAAGCCTTCTCAGGTGCAGAAGGAAGTAATGCTGTGCAGTCAGTGGAAAGAAACATTCAAACAATTATACACCCTACTGCTCCAAGTCATATTAAAACAATCTATAAGCTAATTCAATGCTAACACAATGTCTCATAAATGGTAAACGGGCTGGATGAACACCCTGGCTGAGCAGGCTGATGAACAACCTTCCAAGTCAAGAAATGCAGTATCATTGCAGTGTTCAACAAGGTTTTAACTGCCAGTTACACTTTATACCTGCTGCATTTAATCAGTGTTGCCAGCACAGATTTGTTTCCAGAGTGTGTGAAGGCAAACCAATAACTAGCAAGCAAGATTCTGAAATCTGATGATCTTTTACTTTTCTTATTTCATTCCTGTATTTTCTCATACAAGCTGGTCAGTAGAAGATAAACAATGAGATTAAAATAGAGCTTTAAGACAGTTCCAGGATGAGGCTAACCCCGATCCCTTCTCCCCTGCTCTACAAGTTCCTCCCACAATTTATGTCTGACTCTTCAAGGTGAATAAGGGTGAATGGGTGTTTTTGAAGTTCCCAACTTTTTCCTGCTGCTTTTTACCTTTTTCTTGTGAGGTAAAATTATTGGATCTAATCATCATAAGCACATTATCCACTTTTAGAATAAACACTGGAACGTTACTGTAATTCTCTAAAAAAGTAATGATGGGAAACTTAAATTTGAGGATGATGCTTAATATCACCTTGCAGGCTTAGTCATGAGCACTTGGAGATCTTCTGATTGAAACTTCAGCTGGCTGCCTAGTCCCCGAGACAACGTTAAATTAATACAACTTCCAAATGCTTTCTTTCTTCTTAATTTTTCATGATGTTTCTATTTGATGAAAAAGTAAAGCAAAGCAAAGTGTGAATATAAAGGTAAACATGAGAATCCTGAATGCTGTAAATCCAAGGAACATCACTAAGGGTTCTCCAGTTTGCAGATGAGATGACAACTTTACCTTCCATACCCTGGAGTAGCAGTAGGATCAGCTGCAACATTCATCAGCTGGGATACATGAAGAAAAGTACTTTCAATAATGTTCCTGGTGATTCTTACATTACATTCATAACCTTATTGTCTTTAAAATTGGAGGCTACTCTAGATCTGACAACCTACAGATCTGATAAATATTTTAAATACTTTAAATATAAAAAATAATTTGGAGGAATGTTTGAATAGTAGAAGAAACTTTCAACTTTTTCACATTGCTGTCTGCAAGCCAAAGTAAGTTCATTTATCTCATTTTTTTTGCCCCCACCCAAAAAAATTATTTTAGTTCTGGAATATGTCTTGAAAAGCCAAGACAAGAAAAGACTGCCCAAAAAGACAAGGTGGCACATACCATCTGTCATGCATCCCCAAATGTTAATTACTTATGACTAAGATTTAAGATCAAAATGGAAATGAAAATGATCTTCAAAGTGTAACTGAAGAGCCATGGCTGCAATTCAGCTCTCTGTACGTCTTGATCCTCTTTTCCTCACACTTCTATTGAAGTAAGATACTTGGACTTTTCACAGAATCTATATTGCAGCACACATTACTAATCTGGTACAAATTTCTGCAGCACTAAAGGGCAATATCTATTTGGAATGGCTGCTACAGGAAGTTTTGTATTTATAGAAAATTCAGATTGTAATTAGAGATCTTTAAATAGGCTTTTCCCCCCCCTCCATTTTTGCTACTATGCAAAAAGAAAGAACAGTGAATTTCTTCATATTCCATTAATATTATTAAATCTACAGAATGGCAGGGACAGAGGAAAGGAAGGCAAAATTATTGATCTAATTTTGAACCTCTAGATGTGAAATGTTGGTTACAAAGCAGCTCAGTAATTTTGATTCCAAGCTACATCCAAAACTGAACAAAGTCTATTCTTTTACCCTTAAGATATAAAATAATTTTTTGGTAATAACTTCTGTTCACTGAAGATTTTGCCCTGAGAGGAACAAAAGCAGCACAAAAATACCTAATCTTCAGGGGTTTCTATACCTTACATGGGAAAATTCCTGCACAGAGAATAATCACTTGAAAAGAACTTATTTACTTAGCCCTCAGGTAGAAAAGAGTTTATGCACACATAGAAAATCCAGATAGTGTCTTAAACAGAGTCTTGGATATCTCACACACAACCTCTATTCACCGCTTTAAAACTGAGTAACAGCTTCAAAATCGCTCTTTGCCAGCATCTCCGGGGGAGGAGCTGAAGCTAAGCACAGCTATAAAATGCTTCCCAAAAAGACTAATAACATTTTGCAATGTAAGAATGGAAATCCTAATGTTCGGCTTTTCTTCGAAGAACAGTTTCTTTGTGTCCTTTGCTCAGAGAAGGCGAAGTGGCTGTTCAAAGCCCCTTGTTTTGCTGAGGAATGTTTTTGTTGTTACTGCCCCGCAGTGGCTCATTGGAATATGTATGCAGGGTGGTTGTTTTTTTCTGCCTGAGCAGGCATTTGGAGACAGGGAGGGTTGCCAGGGAATCTTTTATTTTCACTCAGCCTGCCTTGCAAATGATCTACAGTTATAGGCAAATACAGCTATAATCCAAGAGCACGTTTTCCTTCACATCCTTATTACAGAGCTAATGTATTCCTTCCCTCAATGATTAGATTATATTTTCTACTTACCGATGGTTCTTTAGATTGGATGAAATGGAAAGATTTAGTAGATAAATGTGGGACTGATTTGGAGAACAGGCTTTTCATTCAGTGCTCCCACTGACAGTGAATCCTGAAGTATGACATGAATGGTAAAAACCTCAATGAGTGTAAATACACGTCCATGTGTGTAAATACTCTTTTCTCACACGCTGATCCTCTGTGCACACTTTCACTTAACATGACTTATTCTGAGAACAAAACCAAAAACTACCTTACAATGTCAATAAAAGTTGTTCTGTATATTTAAGAGGGGAATTTAGCAAGCAGGAGCTCCTTTTTAGGTTAGTGGTCTGAGTGTTTCACTACTGTTATGATTTGGCACAGTGAACACATTGCACAGTGACCCAGATTCTCCCAGTGCTCTGTGGCTTTGCACTGCTCTGCCAGCATCATCCATCTCCCAGAGCAAAGGGGAGCTCCAGCCACACATTCCCAGCCCAATGCAACTCTTTGCTGGGACTGTAATCAGAAAAAAGAAGGTTTACACTGGAGAACTCCAGTGCCAGCTCAGCCTCCTGCCCCCCTTAGCCATGGACATGGTACCCCAATTCTGACGCTGGCCTTTGTGCACAGCAGCAGCAGCACTGGGATACAGTAAGAGTAAAATTACTTTCCTTTGACTATTTTTTCTAACAGTTCTTGCCTGTTTGAGTTGAGATACATTTAGTTCTGTAGTCAAATACATTTTCAAATTACTATCAGATTAAAAGAGAAAAAAGCATTCTGGAATTCACAACTGCTTTCAGTCAGTGAAGCAGGGAGAATATTACAAAATACAAAATCACCCTTCGGTCTGACCTTGATTTGCAATCTACAATTTAGTGAATCTCACATCACATCAGATGTTCACTGGGTTAAAAAGATCAGTGAGCTTACCTGCCAGTACATATGTAGCTTATCTCTTTGTTTGGAGTTCAGCTTGTCAGCACACTAGTGATCTGTGCTCCATCTGCACATGGAAGCAGAAATATTCCGGTCTCATAATACATAGGCTAGCACTGCCCTGTAATTCCTGTTTCAGCTGAGGAATGTTTATGGGGATGAGCATACTGGTGCTGTCATCCTAATTTTTCTACGTTGTTATTGTACCAACACAAAGTTCTTGCAGTGTGTGGTTTAAAATGCTGGCTGCTCAGCAAATGAGCTAGTGCATGCAGCATTGTAATAACACAGAAATCTGCATGTTGAATTTCAATTATGCTTTAAAGCTTTTGAAACAGAATGCTTACACTTTCTTTTCAACATGCAATGAAATGTTAGTAGGTTGTTTGTTTTTTTTTCTCCTTTCTCTACAAGCATCAGCACGGCAGGGCACCAGAGAGTTTCCTTCTATGTAAGCGATTGTTTACTTCAGCTCCCGTGCCCTGTGGAAAGCCTGCCTAGTGAGTGACCATGTTAGAAAAGAGGCTCACTCTTGTTTTCAAATCAGTTAATGCATTATATCCCTCTCATGAAAGAGAGGAAATTAATTCTGTGAGATGATTTTTACCTTCCCGTGTTTAAATAGCCAGTGCAGTAATGCATTTTGGGGTTGGTGCAAAGTAGAAGGGTGCCCAGTGATGAGATTTATTTGCAGGAATTTGGCACTGGTGCCTGCAGTCAGCACATGTAAGGGATCAGCTGCTTAGGACAGGAAATAAGAACCATTATTTCTTGAAACTGAGGTTTGCAACTCGCTAGCAATTACCTTTTTTATTCTGGGAAGCGTTTGGATTCACCACCCTCCGGCAGGCTAGATTTCATGGTCACTCTCGTCGTGCCAAAAGAACATCTTTAATGATTTTAATAGAACATAAAGTGGAAATAGTGCAAGGCTGGATTCAGCCATGATGGCATGGAGGAACTGGGAAGCCTTTCTACTATAGCAGAGCATTCTCACTGTCACAAAACATGGTCACCGAGAATTTAACCCTGGAATGTTGCAAAGGAGTTCTCACAGCCTCAGAAATGCAGAGGTCACCAAGCAGGCAGGTCTGCACACCTTAAAGGCAGCAGCATGCAGAAACACAGCAATAAAGCCTAAAAGCAATACAATCATGTTAGAGTGGCTGAACACAATTGTGTCATCCCAGTTTGGAAGGCAGAGCTAATCTGCCCAGCTGCAATTTGTTTTGATGAAGCCACACTGCTCGAGGGATCTCTGCACTCTGCTGCACCGGGCTGTGGAGAAAAGTCCACAGAAAAGTCTGGAGAAAGAATGGTCTGCCAGGTCAAGCTAAGTTGGGTTAAGGTAATGGCATCTCCCTCACCATTGAGCAAAATTACAGGACGGAACAGGAAAGCATTTTAAAGTTAGAGATAATTGAAAAGAACAATTCCAGGTTTGAAAAAGGTGTAAAATAAGAAACATAATTTGCTCGTTTCCCTTCTGTAAGAGTCGAATGCTTTATGGTTCTTTAACATAATGGACAAAGAAACAATGAGAACCAAAGTTCTCATTAAGAATAATCAAAGAGAAGAATGAAGTTGTAAACTCTGAATAACTACTTCATAAACCTCTTTTATAGAGGGGTGCAAATTAAAGCCTACTACTGGTACTTTACTGGTGTAAACTACTGGTTTACAGAAAAAAATAGGCTCAAAATGTAGATCCAGCATATAAAAATCTTGTTGCACATAGTTCTAAGAAAATAGAAAGAAATACCTTGTACCCATGGTAGTTTGTTATTGATCATGGCACCCATCGTTTGTCTCTATGGCGACCGTGAAACAAGAGGTGGAGGAAAAAACAAAGGAAGTAAGATTTTAACTTTCTTCCTGCGCAACATAAATTAAAAATGTGAGTACTATACTATGAGAAAGGTTCTAAGTACATTTCAGGGGCCCTAGTGACAGAACTAACCACTCCAGCTCTGTTTTTCAGTTTAGTACAATGTCACTCAAGTCCCTGGAGGTGAACAGCTTCATAACCCACAGAAACTTCCAACGCTAATTCTCAGTTCATGCATGCATGCATTCTGCTTTTAGTAAGCAAGAAAACCAAGAGTAAAAATCTGTATTTTTCATAACTAGTGAATTCAACAGTAGTCTTGAAACACTGCAATAGAATAAGATCTGTACTGGTTGTGTTTTAACATTTAATATATTGACACAGCTAAGATGATGATAAGGGGAAAGGAACTGCTCCCCATTGTCACAAGACAGTACCTCCAAAATTAGCACTGAATTGTGATGGAGCCTCTTCTTAGGGCCAGGAAGACAATCACAATGCAGAGATGATAACCACAATGATTTGAATTATTATCCCATATTTTCAAGTAGAACTTGGCTCCCTGACCAACATGGGTGTTAAAACAAATGACAGAAGGAGCTGTTTTGGTAGCAGCCAGATTTTAAGATGAAGTGATAATGGAGAAGACTCCAAAGTAAAAATACCAGATAATGGAGAAGACTCCAAAGTAAAAATACCAGTCTACCCAGCAGCAGGAGGGGAAGAACAGGACCTGGTCCCCTGTGAATTCACTGTGACAACAGAGTTGCTTACAGCAAAGGCCATGAGGACTCCACTGCTCCTTTCCCATGTAAGCTTCCCACTTCTCAAACTATGCATTTCCAGGGAGATTTATTTACTATAAATGCCAAAGCAAGGGAAAGTAAGCCTCAAAGAGAAACAACTATTAAAGATACAGCATTATGTTTTGTGATTCATCACTCACATGCTGATTTTTGTTGATCTCATTCAAGTATAACTTCCAGCAACAGACTGTGCAACACTCCAATGAGAAACTTTGCCCTTCACCTTTTTTTTGTCAGAGATAAAATTGACTCTAGTAGTATCTTTTTTCTGTGTCCTTGCTATTTTATCAACATGAAGCTGCTTGGAATTTGCTCCCTGCTAAGACAAATGTAGCTCTGTAGAAGAACAAGAGGAAGCAGCTAGAGCTGGTGGTTCTGATCTGAAGTTTTCTTCTGAGGCACAGCTCTGGTTCTCCACATGTGAGAAATAAGCATCTTCCAATCCAATATTTAAAATTACTAAGGCTAAGATAACTGTCTGTGAGGACACGATATTTGTATGGCTAGCTCTTACATGTTCCGCCAACAAGTGATAAGTTAAAACAAATGGGAGCACCTGAACAAGACTAATTCAGGCTCATTTGTTTTTGTCACTCATATATGTATGTGTCAGTGGTTAGTGATTCATTTTTGAGGAAATGACTGGTAAATATCAGTCCAAATTACTGGAGGAAGTAGTGGATAGAGAGGAAGACAGCAATTTCTCATGCATTACAGGGTTATGGAAGCAAGTTAATGTTAGGGGGATTTTGAGTGCTGGAACACAGACTGTCACAAATGGGATAATACTTGGTTTTGTCTTATTAATAGGCAAATTCTGGAAACATTCTATAAATCTATCAAATAACTCTAGAAGAAACTGAAAACTAGTCTGAAAAAACACTCAGCTTTGCTTTCATTTCCTGTTAGTCATTGTGAGAACTGTCTTCCGAGATACTGAAGGTATTATCATGGTTGACTACGTTACACTTAAAACCCTCAGGGCAGCACTACACTTACCTGTGCATAACCTGCAATCAAGTATGAAAAATAAATATTAAGGCACATTTTGGAATCCCTGAGGCCTTGTTTGAGTGGCTTATGCTGTCGACTTTGGTTTATATCATGTTTTAAATTTGGCAGACATATCAACAGCAACGCATACTTTATTTTCAGTTCTGACAAACCATTTTGTTTAACTATGGCTGGAAAAAGCCCTGAACTGCATGGCAGTACAGATTGCAGGTTGAGCATTTTTCCTTCACAGAGCAACGTGAAACATTTTTATTTCAGGTCTAGCATAGACCACAGACTCTGCTCTACATTTACAACATGGTACAAGCAAATGATTAGAAGCTGAAGTGGAGAAAGATCACAGTAAATTCCTTTTGCCTTTTTATATAGTGACCCATGGCTGTGGTCAGGAGAAAACAATATTCTCTAAAGAGATCTACAGTCTATTTCTCTGTTTTACATACTGAAACAGTGCAGAGCACTGTGGGAATTGTAAAACAAGGCAATGTGTAGTTAAAGTTAGACAGTGCCATAATGTATATGCTCAGGCGGTAATCATCAATCTGGCATTTACTGCTGCCATGCCTGTGTGGATTTTCATTAGGACACAACTGCCCACAGTGTAGCTGGAAACGTGGATAGCTCTGGCTTGTATTAAAGGATAACTCCTGAGAACCTGAGGTAGGTTTTACCGAGATCAGCTTCTGGCCTTACTCTCCTCTTAGCCCCAGTAAGTCTGACGCATAACAGACACTCCTATTATCAGTGTAGGATAAGATTTAGGCTTGATCTCATTTAAATTTTATCAGCATGGCTGTTGATCAGCTGTTGTTATTCACACATCTCTCCCAGTCCTAGAGTTATCTCTTTAACTGCTGTTGTACTGATGCCAGGGTATGCCAGTAGAAACATTTTATACCTGTGTAATTGGATCTACACTAAAGCGATGGAAATAATGATAAAGCCAAAAGCTGGTCTTGTCTGCGCAGGGAATTTTATGACAGAAATGTGTCTCTATAGGCAGGGGTTCAGGCTACAAGTGACGACAAGAGCAATGCATGGAGACAGCACCAGCTCCTTCCCATGTTTCCAGCCCCTGGGGACACAGGACAGGACAGTGTTGCCAAGTTTAAGGTGATGGAGTCACCAGGCCCTTGCCACAGGCAGAGGGCACTGACTCGGCCACCTGCTCGGGTCAGATGATGGATTAACTTGTTAAGCTTCAATAACTTGGGAGTGACTCTGACTTCTCTCTTTATATTTCCAGCAATTCCGGTCACTGTGTGGAAATGCTGTGAAGGAAGAGCAGCTTTTTTCTAGTTGGCCTTACCCTGCCTTTTCATTTATTTGAGGCACACAAAGAGAACTTATCAAAACCATGGCAGTGACTTTTGTTCAGTAGCTCTCTTCTCTACAAAATTAATGTAAAGAACACAAACATAAAAAATTATTCCTGACAAAGAATCCAAAATATGTGTTCAAGATAGCAAAAGTTCAGTAACTGAAATAATGATGCTCAGAACAAATACAATAATAAAGATCTCAGCTACCTGAGGAGACAGGCACCCTAACCCCTAACACTAACCCTGAGTTCTTTATCTGATATTCTTGATAATAATGATGATAACAAAGAAGATGGGGATAAATATCTGCAGATTTTAACATTTTATTCATGCAGATTAATGTTGAAACTGGAGTACAGGCAATTTTTCAGGGTTGTGCCCAAGATTCCTTCTTGGTCTGGACACAGATCCTGCCTTCTGCCTTATCAGACAATAAAATTATTCTTCCTATCAAGTTAAAACCCAAAATATTAATTTATATATATAATTTTATACTAGTGGATCAAATTATGTTCCTTCAATAATATAAAATTAATACATAAACACAAATAAAGTTATAAATATTCTGGTGTACTTAGATTAATTAAACTTCACAATATAACACAAAGGGTTATATTGGTTCATGAGTTTACATGCTGTAGAAAAATGAAAATATTTTCAATAATGTTAATGATCTAACTTTTGATTATACCCTGAAAGGTGTGGTCTTCAAAACTCATTTGTTCCTCAATGATTTTAAAATGTTTCCAGAGAACACAAGCAAGAATATTAGGAAAAAAAAAAAACTAGCAGCATGTAATGCAAAACGTTTGCAGAAGTATGTTCTCTAGGATTGTATGCTTTAAATTCATAAAGATTGATTTGGCTTGGACTATGTATGGGATTGATACTTTTTTGCCTGTCTCTTGATTTCTAATTTCTTTGCCAAACAATTTTGAACAACAGTGATGATTTATCCTGGCCCTCTGTAGTTCTGTTTTCATTTTTTAGTTCCATTTCAGAGGAAGTTAATGAAATTTAGGGTGCATTTGTGCCCAAGTTTTGCAATTTATACTGATAGAGTTAAAATGTCAAAACATAATATTAATTGATTAATATTAGTTTAAAAACAGTTATAAGAGTTCAGGAGGGTGAAATCTCACTTACATAAATCCTCCTTGCTCCAGGTCAACTACAGCTTTTATTACCATGACCAAAGCCATAACTGCCATAGTAGTGCAACCAATTATATCTATTTTTAAACCGAGTATCTAAGACACTTAAGAAAATGTCACCTGTATATTTTTATTCTCATGTTCTTTTCAACTAATAGGCATAAGTAACCAACTTTTGAAGCAAGCTCTACCTCACCACAAAGTACAAGTACAAAGTTGGTAGCTTTTTAAAATTATATTTTTTATGACACTGTGGAATGGAGTACACACTTATTTCACTGGATAAATGGAAATTTGAGACCTCTAGGCTATATTCATAGCTACTAGCTACAAAAAGTAATGACCACATGTTGCAAATAAAAATAACACAATATTTTGTTGTCAATTGTCTTACTATACATCAAATGCATTATCTGCAAACTGTCATGGTCCAGTTCTGTATATTATTTTTTTGCATTTCAATATAATTAGGAGTAAACATAAGAACAATATTTAATTTGATTTGGTTTTCCCTTCAAATTCTTCAGTCTGAGAAATTACGTGAGCTAAAGACTTGATTTCAACATAGAAATGGTTTAGGGACAGCATTTATTGTTTTTTTTTTTTCTTTTTCTCCAACAGGGATTTTCTTTCTCTAGCAACAAGAAAAACTCTATATAAAACATGAATAAAATGAATTATCTTCTACTGCACTGAAATCTAGATTTTAAACCCAAAAGTAAAGGAGACCTAGGCTAAGCTGAATTAGACACAGGTGCATTAAGTCTTGACAAAACCGATTGATCAACGTACTTTAAGCTGTTTTTTACTCTTTTTCTCTTGCTGTTTGCTCTAAAACTCCTGTGAGTATACAACCAGAATTTCCTTTTTGCTTTTTGACACTAATTGAGAGATATCTTAATTTGAATCCTTCTGAGGGACGTTTCCCTGGGCGCTTCGTTGAGGCTGTTACGCGAGATCACGACTTGCGTCAGGCAGCTTACAAGGTTAAAGCAGCCTCCCAAATAATCAGTAACTAGGCACCGAAATTAAGTTGTAGCGATGAAAAATACCGTGGTTTGGGGTTTTTTTTTCCCTGTTCAACGCTACAAAGAACCTTTTTTTGGTACTTTTTGAGTTGCGAAGCTGCTGGAGGCCGTGAGGGAGTAGCGCTGCCTGGGGCGCCCTCTAGCGGCGCTGCTGAGGGAAATGCAGCCGGCGCCGGGAGCAGGCCCCGGCTCCTCACGGGAGAAACGCTGCGCCTCCAAAATAAAGGTTTTATAACGCTTGCGGGATTATCAACGCATTAAACAGCTTTGGTGAGCACTGGGGTAAGATAATGTAGAACAAACACCGGTTTCAGAAATAGCTAAAGCATCTTCTGATGCGAGGAGTCTTCTTCCCTTCCATTTCGTGGAGAACCCTGATGAGCCATGGTCATGAGCGTTAACAATAGGTGAAATTTGGATGAAAAAAACACCTACACGCAATTCTAGACTTTGATTGGCAAAACAGTTTTTCTCAGGAAATAGACTTAAGAGTCCACACATAATAGCCAAAGTTGAACTGAGTGAACATAATGCCCTAAGATGTCAACCCAAACCCCAAACATGACAATCAGTCCTGGTACCTCAGTGCTCTTGTCCACAAACCATTCCATGCCCCTGTTGTGGAAGGAAGGTCTGGAATGCTCCATAATCCTGTGAAAACCTTAATACTGAACATTTTGTTATCTCAGTTGAAGGAAAGGAATCCACATCCCGGTGGCACGCATTTCTGCATAACTCTTCCGTTCAAAACAATCCCAGGCATTTTTAAATGAACTTCACTCACTGCTGAGATACAGCAATCCCTGGAATGGGAATTACTAAGCCCTTGGCAACATTACATAGCTAGAAGCATCCATGCCCATTCTCTGCTATTACTTTGCCCCTGTGGCAGATGTTTGTTCAGCAAGTCCTGTCTTGTACTTGCATTGAATGAATAAAGTTTTTGTTTGGGTCCATGTAAGTGCTCTGTCTCAGAAACTCTGTTTTGCAAAGCAATTCTTCCATTCTCTCGCCCATGAGGGAGCCAATTCTTCAAAGTCAGGGTCAAAGAATTGTGAGACTATGGACATGAGTTCCTCAGTTTCTTTGCTGAGCAGTTTTGGTATTCAGATTACAGAGCATGGAAAGCCAGGGAGCATAAACTCCTGCAAATCATGCATCAGACTGATCTCTCTTTGCTATTAATGGGCCACCAATACCATTGGTATTAAGGGGATATCAAAAAGGATCCTAAAACATCCTAAAACATATCCTGTTCTTCCCTTTTGCAGAACACAATATACTCAGTATGTTAAGAAATCCAGGTCTGGTAGTGATTTAAAAACACTTTATTCCAACAGGACTTTGCTGTCTCGGAAAGAGAATACCAAGTAGATCTAGGCATGCAACATACTCATAAAATCAATTCCATTTTTGAATGTAAAAGCTTTGAGCTATATCAAACAGTACCTGCACATGTTTTTATTCAAACATAATTTGAGCAATATTTAAAATATTTCTATTACTGACATATTAATTTTCACATTAAATAAGAACCTGACAGGCATGGGAATTAAAAAACTTGCCAAAAGCCAGACTGAAGAGAGAAGCCTGGTAGAAAAGAAAGATGGGTCTTCCAACATCCAGATTAATACCTGATTAACTGCACCTCTGTTGTTCTCCAGCTACAGGTATGGTCAGCATAGGTATCCACCTGCTTTGTTATTGCCCTGCACAGTCACAAGGAGAAAAATTCTGTATCTTGGCAAGGTCACTTCTGTCATTTCTCCAGAAGAAGCAGCTCTTTCTACCCTGGTGGTCATAAATTCAGAATCTCAATTATGACTCTAGTTGATTATTCTTTAATTGCACACACAATTCAGCTGAAAGGAGAATGAATAAAAACATATTTATTTAAGACCAACCAATATTTGGATCCCTATAATGAATATTAAATAGTATTTAATAATATTTATATGTTAAAATAGGTTAAACATGTCACTAAAGTAAGGAAGGGGAGGAAAAAAAAAAAAGAATGTGACTTTTCTTGCTAGTAAGTGAAATATCCTGCAAAATATCCTGAAGGTTTGTTTTTTTCTTTTTCAGGAAATCACATGTAATTGCATTAAGTTGGAAGGAAATTTATTTTTATTGTGGCAGGTAACAGAATAGCCTTTTAGTATCTTTTGTTTGGAATATTTGAATAGATATGCAATCCTGTTAGTGTGCATCATTCTGGAATTTATAGCTTTCCACTAGAAGCTAATTTAAAATAATGAAAAAAATATTGTTTATTCTAGCATTTTTGCATGTCTAGACTGCTTCTTAAACACAAGCTGTGCTGTAAAGTAGAGCTAAAGACACAATATATTTCAGCTTTCTTAGTTTGTTTCTATTTTGCAAGACATAAATCCCCAGACACTCTTAAAGATGCAAAGAACAGCACAGTGCAACTTGTTACGTTTACAAAATGTATTTAAATGAACAGTTTCTGCAGATTCCTATTACTCAGTTTGCTGTTATCAAGGACAGGTATTTCATTAATTCTTAGCTGGAAGACTCGGTCTGATTTTGATCTTATTTGAGTCATTTTAAGCTGCCACCTGTATTGTCATGGATATCATTGCTGCAGGCTCCAGCAGGGAGCTGGGCCCACGAGTTCCCCCTGTCCTGCCTGGCACAGCTCCTGCCAAAGCCCTGCCCTTTGTGTGTGTGTGCAGCAACTCTCAAAGCAGAGCATAAAAATTAATGTGTTTTATACATAATTCATGGCATTTAAAAAACATTGTCACTTGACAGCTGAGTTGATAATAAAATTAGTTTGTTCTGCCTCCCGCCGTTAAGTATGGGACTTCCAGAGCTGTGTGTTTTAATGGCTCTGGCAACACCTCTGTGAGATGATAACCGCCACTGGTGCCAGGCTCTCCCTCAAAAATCTGTGTATTTAGAAATTGAGACCCTTCTAAAAATAATGCAGTCTAAACTTCCTCCCTCTCAGCAATAGGTGTATAATGTCTCCAGTCCTGGAATGAAAGGAGTAGGGTACACATAGACATGTGACAATTGTTCATCTTGATTTGTGGCTGTAGGGTTTCTTTTTTCATACTTCTGTCATTTCTAGTTATTGTTGTATATGACATAAAGTGGTTTGACCTGATGTTTTGCCAGTTTCTTGGCCAAAAAAAGAGTATTTCCACAAATAATTTAGAAAAAAGATCAGCCATTGTAACTAGAAAGCACTGCAAAGGGTTGGACTTGACAGACCCAGATCCACTGTTTGTGTTTATTAGCAAATCCAAATACAGGACCAACTGCCATTGATGGAGCATGGTGCAACAGACTTAAACACTTCTCCCAGAAAAGGTAAAACTTGGGAATTTCCATTACTGAGAAGCAGGAGTAAAATATCAGCTAGGGCTCAAAAACCAAAGTGGCATTTATTTTACATTTCCACTAAATGGGATGAGGAAATAAGGAGAGAAAGAAACTGTTGTTCATTTAAGTATATGGAGAATAAAAGTCATATTTGGGACTGAGGCAAAATCCTAGCAAAAGCTGTGGTATGATGTGGTTGCAATTTGCTCTCTGAGTTTTTCTGCTGTTCTGACAGCAAAGAAGAAACAAAGCAGAACTCTGTGAGGCCTTCAGCACAGAAAGACCTCCAACCTTATCTGTCAGGCTGGTGAAAGCAGCTCCTTTTTGTTCCCTGCACCAGTCTCCACACAGCCCCCATCCCTAGCACCGAAGGGAAAGCTTGCGTCTCTTATTTTCTTGCATAGAGATATAAAAGTGAATTACAATCTTTCTTTGCAGCTGTCATCATGTGGCCTCTCAATGACTTATCTGGCGACCAAAGTAAGGCTACTCAAGCAATATATTTTACATGACCTTTGCAAAAATGCTGAGAATTCGTCCTACAGGCAGTGCATTTTTATTAACAGGTTTTTCCATGACTGTAAAGCCAGGAGTTGTATAATATCCATGAGACTCTTACATTCTGAGAAGTTAATAAAAAAAGCTGGCATCTGTGGGAAGAAGCACAATAATTGCAATCAGGGGAAGGCAGGGGCAGCCCCTGCTCTGCAAGGCAGCAGCTCCCTGCAAGGCACCCGGCCCAGAAGTCTCAGGGACCTGCTAGGACACAAATTGCTCTTAATCGGCCACGGTGCTTACGGCATCCTGAGGAATGAGCTGAAGGCGCTCTATGGAAACCATAGTTCTGAGAGTTTGTCTGTTAAGAGCAAGGTTTAGAAAGGAAGCAAGCTTGACCTTCACAGTATGCAAAACTTTGGCAATGGTCCTAGCTCTTTTCACATGTGAATAGTTCCTGTGGGGCCTCTTCATGTGCTCAGAGTAACAAACAATTTCAGGACTTAGACCTTGATCTGAATCAAGGGTAGCAGCAATACCTTCTGATGATCAGAAGCAATTTGTTCATAGCACTCTTCAGTTTTGTGATGTAACTGCTCTGGTTTGTAAAGTGTTCTTACCCTTTTCCAGGGTTTCTCCCCAGTATCTGTTAAATAAGTCACCTACTACTTACTCTTTCTTTTCCTTTTTTTTTTAAATGAAATAACAACCTTTTACTAAATATGACTTCTGGCTGTGCATTTCCAACACAGTTGAGGCAGAATGATGGATCCACTGTAGCTTAGACACCCCTTGGAAAGCTGGACAGGTCACTGCCCCCAGGATTTGCCCCTTGCTTTCCTTTCTGGACTGGCTGACACTATCACAGTTGTACACTCTTGAAGAGGACAAACCATCCTGAAGGTCATTTGTATCCAAGCAATCCACAGAAATTCCTTCCCCAATTGCCTCTTCTTAGTTGTAAAATACAGTTGTCCATTATGGACTTTGCTATTTCAGAAATCCCCTGTAACAGCAGCTCAGTGAAATGGGTATTAACAAAATTGAGAGCCAGTCCTCATCTGTATGGCACCATCATGATGTAAACCAAACACACAGAGATGCACTCTGCTTTTTATTTTTTATTCTTTTGTGGTTTCTATATATCCCATTTTATTACAAAATGTTGATAAGTAAGACTCACTGACTGCTGGGTGTTAGTCCCAGCAGCATGGTGCACAGCAGCCAGGACACAAACCCTAATTTGTGGGCAATGTTCTGTTTGTACATAACAAGGCACCTCTGCCATCTGTATGTATGTGGGACAAAAATAATGAAGTCATAACTTCACTAAATTCACAGAATTTAGCAGCCAGTAGAGTAAAATACAATGGGCATTTGGTTAGAGTCAGGCGACTGAAATACAATATGGAAATATGACCTAGAAGAAAAGGCATTACATCTGTTCTGGAGCATTTCAGCATGGTTAATGGCCATGCAATTGTTCGTTCTCATTCCATACTCAAAAGATCTCATTGAATATATGAGTTAACAGGTAAGATGGAGACAATTCACTGAATGACTGGGGATTTTCAGAAGCTGGTTTTAGAACTTGCCCATCCTCTCACTTACATACCTTTTCTTCAGAGAAATTCTGGCATTTAAACTATATTTAGCGATAAAAGTGAGGCATCACCTACATCTTGCTACAGTGAAGAAGGTAAAATAAGGCTTTCACAGACATTTTCATACTATTTTTAAAGAAGAACACATGAAAAATGTGTGCTGTTAGGGTAAGTGCAATGTCTTCTCTTTATCAGAAGAGTTTAAAACTGTCTTGTCACCCAAGTACAGAAAAAAATCCTCAATTATTTACAAATAATTATCGTGTTCACTCAGAAGTGCCTACTGCAGGCATCTGGCAAAATACTGCAAATAATACAAGATACTCAGATTATTAAAATCAACACCACGAATTAACTATTAATTAAACTGTATTTTCATGCTAGCTGAACTCACCACCACAACCTGACTGTGCCATCACTGATCCCTGATCACAGACTGAACTGACTTCACTCGGCCACCAGCCCCCACCCCCGGCTGCATCGCCCCGGGTATCGCTCCCAGGCGGACCCCCCGACCCCAGCGCTGCCCCTCCCGGGGAGCGGAGTCCGGCGGGGGCGGGACAGCCCGGCCCGACGGACACTGGAGGCCGCCCGGGGGCGACCCGAGGCCAGCGCTGCTCCCTTCGGCAGCGGCTCCCCCCCGGAGGCTGCGGCACGACCCCCCCGCTTCCGTCGTCGTCTCCCGCACCCCGAGCTCCGGCCCTAGAAAGGACCTGCCGAAATGTGCGGGACGCCCGCCCCACCCCGAGCCCTGGAAACCCAGCATCCTCCGAGCTCGGGCACCTAGCATCTTCCGAACCCCGGACACCCAACACTCCCGAACACGGGCACCCAGCATCCCCCGAACCCGGACACCCAACACTCCCGAGCACGGGCATCCAGCATCCCCCAAACCCGGGAACCCAACATCCCCGAACCCGGGCACTCAGCATCCCCCGAACCCGGGAACCCAACATCCCCGAATCCGGGCACTCAGCATCCTCCGAACCCGGGCACTCAGCATCCCCCGAGCCCGGGCACCCAGCCCCGCCGCCGGGAAGGTTCCGCTCAGTCCCGGGCGCTGTCCCCCCGCCGCCCCCGCTCGGAGCCTTCGCACGGCGCCCGTTCCGCAGCGGGAGCGCGGCTTGGCCGGCGGCTGCTCCGCTGCCATCCCGGACTGCGGCGGGGGCGGTCGGAGCGGGCACCGCCGCACTGACGGGCTTGGAGGGAGGGCGGCGGAGCCGGGGGCGGCAGCTCTTCCGCGGGCACGGGAGCTCTCCCAGCCGGGGCCAGGCCGAGGGGCTATTCCTCGTATCCCCTCTTGCTCCCCCGCCGCGGCGCGGGTGCAGGCGGGGAGCCCGGCGGAGGGAGGCAGGAACGCACCGCCGGCGCTGAGCTGCCCGGCCGCCCCGGGCTGCGAGCGCCGCGCCCCGCTCCGGTCCCGTTCCGGCCCCGAGCGCCGGTTCTCCCCGCTTCTCCCCTGTCTGGGAGCCGCCCGCCGGGCAGTACCGGAGGGCGGGGGGCGCCGGCGGGGACTGGGGCCGCCCCCCGGCGAGGCGGCGGAGCGGCCACGCCGCCGCTTTCGGGGGATTCTCCGAGAGGAGCGGGCAGGGCGGCTCCGGGAGGGGGAACCCCCCTCGGCCCGGCTATTCGCGTCCCCGGCGTCGCTCCTCCTCCTGGCGCTGATGTCAGCCGCGGGGAGGGCCGGCTGGCAGCGGCAGAGCGGGGCGCGGGCGGCCGCGGCAGAGCCGAGCCGGGGCCGCCGCCGCCGCCGCCGGGACAGCGCGGGCTCCGGGGGGCCGCCGGGAGCGCAGCCCGCGCCCCCAGGGCCAGCCGGGCCAGCTCCGGGCCAGCCCCGCCGGGGGCCGGGCGAGCGCCCAGCGGCGGCGGCTGCCCCGCGGGGGGACCCGGCGCTCCGGTGTCCGCAGCCGCCCGGCGAGGGAAGGGCTGCCGGGCTGCGCTGCGGAGCCGCACCGAGTTCAGAGTCTCTCCGCGCAACTTGGGTTACGCGGCCGGACCTCTGCGGACTGGTGCGGGGCTTCCAGGGCGCGATTGCCTTTCCATCGTCTCGCGGCTGCAAAAGCAGATAATTGACTAAACCCAACAGAAATAAAACAAACTCAGGCTACCTAAAAGTTAGGATACCTTTTTTTTTTCCCCCCCCATTCTTTTACGATTTTATTCCCTATGTGGAAGTCGCGTGTGATTCGTGCTCAGCACACTGCATGGGAAGAAGCGGCTGGTGCTTTGGATCGAGGATTTGCTGTTGCAAAGCGGTCTAAGTTCCATGCAGTGGGGCAGCCTTCACTACTTAAAACGCCTTGATGATGTGCTGAGGAGCCCATGTAGATTGGCATCTTGTGCAAAGAAGGCACTTAAGGTAAGAGGGGGCTTGGGGAAAAGGGGGATTTTTGTATCCTTTTATATATCTTTTGTCCAGCATCCCCCCCACCTTGGAAGCAGAGCTTCAGCGGTTCATCCAGAACAGTATGGATAGGCTGGAACAGATCAAGTGAAATGAAAGTCTGCTCCTGTGAAAAGTGCACGGAGCTCGCAAGTGATTGCAAAAGCTGTATTTATTTTTAGTGTGGTAGCACAGCACGGTGAGGATGTGTGCTCACAGCGCGGACAGTGAGCAACTCGTCTAGCTCAGGAATGAGATCCACGGGCTCAGTCTCTGATGGGCAGTTTGCATTGGCTGCTGCATTTTGTTGAATGTGTACCCCCCGCTACCTCCCTAGAGCATCACATCAGCCTGTTTGGTTTGTTGTTTTTTTGCAGATATAGTGCCTGCTATTAATGAGAGGGGGTGAGGGATGCGAAAAAAACAACAAAAAAACCAAAACAAAAACCAAAACAAACCATATGGAACATTTTATTGATGTGATCATAATCCTGTAATGGAGATTGCATTAAGTGAGGATTGCATCAAAATGCCAGGCTGCTGTGGAGAGCAGAGAAAGCAAAAACTATGCTGGATTGTAAATGAAGTTCTTTGATTGAAGGATTTTCTTGAACCATGAAAGGATGTCTGTAAGCTTAAAGTTGCTGTGTATGTGGAGTACTGGAATGGGATGAAAACCAGATGAAGCTGAAATGTGTTTTAATTGACTCAAGCTCTGGATACAGTTAGAATTGGTTAGAGGCACTGCAATGATGCCCAGTGAATTCTTGGTTTCAGCTATGGAGACCACAGAAAGGCGAGGAGAGAGCAGAACACAGTGAGACTAGGAGAGAACGTGATAGTATGGGGAAGGGAAAGATGGTTCGTTTGTGACTTTTGCCATCGTGCTACACATCTTGCAGCCTGCCGGCTACAGGCAAAAACCTTGCAGGCGATGTGGAAGGCAAAGGATTTATCTCTCCTTTTGCAGCCTGGGTGTAGTTGCCTGTAAGTAGCTGTGAGGTGCATGGCAAGAGGCAAACAGGGACCTATTTGCCCTTCTCGGACACTGAAGGAAACTGAGGCTGGGAGAGATGCAGTCGGCTCATCTGATCGTGCCTTTTTGAGCTTGAGTTGATAATACATTTTGAGTAATTGTTGCTGCTTATCTCAATCGGCAGAGGAGGGGAGAAGATGTTCAAGTTTATTGAACCAACGCAGAGCTGAGGACAGTAGATACTATCAGCTCATCCTTGCATTCTTTTTGTGTTCAGTTGTATTCTGGCATAGAGAGCTGAGCCACAAAGAGCACCTTCTTCACGCCTTGCTGAAAGGAAGCTTAAAGACAACAAAAAGATTAAGTGAAAAATAAATTGTAACTTTTTGCTTGCCTGCAGTGGAAGTAGCATTGATATGCCAGATTGCACAGGTCAAAAGAGGTAAGATAAAGAACAAAGTCATTTATTTATTTATTTTTATTTACTAACATTCCCCCACACACAAAGTTGGCGAGCAGGGAAACATCCCAGAGCGTGGATGCACCATGGTTGAGCACCACCTAAGAAACAACTGATGTAAACAGCAGAGAAATTCGTGTAAGAATCCTCAACAGTACCTATCTGTAACTGCAAAAGAGTTGGCTAAATGCTAATTTACAAACCAACCCGGAATAGCTGATGTTCTCAGAAGGAATTTGTTTTCCCATTTGTGTATAGAATCTCAGGTAACATCTCCAGAACTCAGTCTCTCTCTCTTGCTGTGTATTTGGCACAAAGTTGAGATGGAAACACTTATTTTAAATAAAATGAGGAAAGGCAGTATATAAGCATATTGAATTCCTCTTAAGCATTTTATTTTGGCAAAAGACAACTTTTTTTGTGAATTGTAAGAGATAGGTTTAGAATATTCATGGCTAAACTCCAGGGAGCTTAGTGTTAGCTCAGTAGGCAGAAGGTTCTTCCTCTAAAGAGGTATCTGGAAAAAAGATGTTTAAATTTCAAGCCATATTCAGTAGAGACTGTTGGTTTCCACATTTTAAAATCATTTTTTTATGCCTCTTAGGGGAATGATGCTTAATCTGGGCAATAAAGCAAGTATTCCTAGCTCGCTTTTTTAATGGAAAGAGCAAGCAGAGAGCTCCAACTGTACTTCTGTATGTCCAATACTCCAGATTTCACTCTATTTTTTATCACATAACAGCTGTGGAAGAACTTTTGTCCTTTGAAACCATGGTTATTCATGCAGATCTCGCTGTGTATTTTTGCTACAGAAGAACTCTACTTTATGGTTGCATTGTTCATTCTTGCAGCATTTCTTTAAATGTGAGCCTCGGTATAGTTAAGGGATAATTTATATTCAGTGTAGTACTGTCTGCACAGTGGAATTGGCTTTATACATCACAGCCTCTGCAAAAAAAGAGATCAAAGATCTGAACCTGTGGTCCTGTATTGCATTTGTATTCTACTTGGACTTGAGTAATCTCATAGTGGAGCCATTCACGCTCCCACAGTTAGGAATATGTCAGCCTTTCCATTAAAACACCCATTTGCTTAGGAATTTAACAGCTGGTTTTAAGGACTGGCTCCAAGCTTAAGTTGGACTCATTTATACAGTAAAAAGAAAAAAACAGATATCCTAAACAGTGAAGTTTAATAGCATTTGGCATTGTTAAGTTGAGGTTATAGAAAGCTTAGTAGAAAACAACACCTACATGAAAAATTGAGAGGTTAAAAGGGAAAAAAACAACCCAGCAAACCTTTCCAAAGGCCCTCGTGGATCCAGGTGAGTGTTTCTGCCTGGGTTTTAAAGGGCCCTGTGGTTGTTAAGCAGGCAGCAGAACTTTTCTTGAAGGAGAACAGCGCTGACTCCAAGCAGGAATTAGTCAGATCTCACACCACACCAGAACTAATACACTGTTCCAGGTAGCTCTTTTGAGGGTTAAGTTGCAAGAACAATAAACCCCAACCTTGTATTGTAACCCCTGAAGTTTTCCTTTCAATGAGCCAAAGGGAACCGTTCACTTTTGAATAGTGCTGATTGTCTGACCCAGGTGTTGGAAACCTTTGGGGGATGCTGCTGCTGAGGCTCACTTGCCAGGTTGTCCACCTGAAACAGCCAGCCCGGTAATCCTGCTGCCCATCAGCGGACTGCCAGCGGGGACAACGGTAGAACCCTGTTTCCTAAAGCATCCCAAAGCCTTTTCCTGGAATTACAAATACATGTGGATCCAAGAGCACAGTTGCACATGCTATGTAATGCCAATGTTCAAGGAGCAGGTTCAAGATGCAGCTTCCTTTATTCCAAGTATTTTGGACTGGAAGAAATAAATGAATATTGTTTGCCATTTACATAAAAATTCTTAGGGGAGATTAATATTCTTCTGTCCCAATTACCTCTTTCTGCAATGAGTTCGCTGAGGAATTTTGTAGCAGTTGTCTTCCACCGGTGTGGTGAAGTAGCAGAGACCGTGTATCTCTGTTGGGTCTGTGAAATATCATCCTCCCTGCAGATACACAGGCAAATCATATGATGTCAGAAGAAGTTAATGCGAAAATTAAAATACATATGAAAAACACTGTGGGATTTGGTCTGTGGACACAATCAAATTGTGGTAGTTTTGACAGTAACTAAGAAACTGTGTCACAATTAAGTATTCTTTTCCTTTGAAGTCTGTTGTCATTGTGCTTAACGAAGTCCTGTTGGAAATGATTTCTGACACTCTTCGAAAATACATGTTTTCCCATAGATTATGCAAGATTTAGCCTTCTTGATCCAACATGGCCTGAGCCAAATCTTTCTGCAATCTGTGAAAAAAATTCCTAGTAGAACAGAGCCTTCCATAACTGCTGTTTGCCTTACATTACGTACAGACTTTAACTTGTGCTGCTCCTGCAGGAGTTCTGCATGTTCGTGTGGTACTGAAGGCGCTGCTGTAGAGGAGTTTTGCTTACAAGGGTGGCAGAACTCAGCCAGTTTAACAGCAAATGCTTTACTAACTTCTCAAGGAAGCTCTTTTTAAATGGTTGTTGTTCTCATTAATTCAAGTTGCAAAGGGAACCTACGTACCCAGACTTCCAAATTCAATAGTGAAATTACAAGCAGAGGTGCTCACTGTCTTTAAAAGCCATCGCTGCTGGGTTTAATGCTGGGGGGTTTAATGTGGCAGTTCCCTGTGCTCAGAAACTTCTGCTTCATCTTCCTGCCAAGGGAACATCTCGCCTTGTGTTCTACTTTGATGTGACATGGTTGTTTTGGGGAAGATTTTCTTCCTCCAAGCTGCTCTAGAAATAAGATGTCACTGGTGATGTAGTCTGTTTGCATATCAGTGTTTATCTGTTACATCCTTAAGGACATAGTTTTATTATTGTTGTAGGAATTTAATTAGTAATTATGTACGCTCGATGCTGTCTACTGAAGTAGCAGGAAATACATGCTAAAGGGGAAAAAAGTCAAGGATAAGTTTATAATGCTTATGCACAGCATATTTCATTTAACCAACTGTGCTATCTTGTTAAATAAATAAATGTATATGTATGGAAATCTATGATCTGCTGGATCCGTGTTCTCACACGTGGGCACGCTGCAGCCACATGCACTCATGTTTCCAGCTCTAGTCCCTGGCACAAGGCACAGGCATACCCACCACAAGGAAAGTATGAAATGCTTGGGGCATGACTGAACTGCAGGTTCCATAAAATGGAGCATAGGGAACAGTTATAAAAAAGCCAACTGTCTCCCTCCAGCCTGTAACTCAGATTTCATCAGGTCACATTTCTTTTAATAATCCTCCCGAGAAAGGAAATTTTGTGACTTGAGTTTTATCTCTGCTAATGGAAGTAATAATTTAAACCCATTATAAAAGTTTGGCTCTCCCTGTCTCCTGACGATTGTGGGGCTGTGTGTCCTGACAGGCACACGGGTACCTGGATCATTGGTTTTCCTTAGGTGTGATGTCATTTTCTCCCTGAAATGGAGCGTAGCTTCAATGGGAGGCATCATGTCAAGGTGCAGGCTGGATTCACAGACTGGAAAGAGATTTTCCTAGGATTTGTGTGATGTTTCTGATGAATGATCTAGACTTCTTAAATAGCTAAACAGAGTCCCATAGCATTCCCTAAAGAAAAGTGCAGAGGAACTCAGTTTGGAAATTCCATTAAATGGTGACTTAAAAATAGCTGTAACATGCACATATAACTCTGAACTCAAATGATTTAGGGCCTCAGTCTAGTAGTTTGTTTAGATTATAGTTGCTGTCAGTAATTTGTAAGTATATGTAGGATATAAGGATGAAACCAAAGCTATCATTAAATGGAATAATGGCTTCACTGTGTAAGTCATTTAATTGACCCTTGGAAAATGTACATGGCAGTGTGTCGTAAATCAACATCAGGAGTGCAATGCAACACAGTAATAATTTTGGGAATGAAAATTGGGAAAAGAATATGTAAAATTCATTTTCTGTTCATCTCCCTGCCTTGTCATCATTTGAGGCTTTCCAGAATGAATGGATTCCAGTGAAGGGTTTTGAAATAGTTTCTGGTAATCGGGACTCTCCCCCAGGAGATCAGTTCTGTGCTTGTCAGCTGAGTGTACATCCAGAGATCTCTGTTTAAAATTCATGTTCAGGACACCTGTGATTTTATGATTTATTAAAGAAAATGTGACATACAAAGTAAATCAAGAGTTTTGCTGTCCTAGTTTGTTACAGAGGCCGTGTCCTCTGACCAAGGGGCAGCTGAATTGGCAGTTATTACTTCTTTATCTTCTATGATTCCACCAGAAACATCAGGAAAAAATCCACACTTGTACATGTGCAGTTGTTTATGGCATTAGTGAAACCTGAGGAGTGAAAGTTACAGAAGGGTCCTTAGATACTGGGAAATAAGTGTATTTTAATTGTGTGTAATCAATCTGGAATAACAATGACTAGAAAAATAGAACTATCATGAGATTTTTGGTATTCACATATTCCCCCATCCTCTTTCATATATAAGCCCTTTAAATATATCTAGGAGAGCACCATAAACCACAGTTAGCAGGAAACTCCTTTAGAATCCCTCTTTAAACAATTACAGAATTGTTGGCTGTCAGTTGCAGTTATTTGTTTTTTTGGCAATGTGCTCATTCAGACATCAGTTTGTATCTTGCACACTTTAGATTTATCCACATAGAGAGAGAAAACCATTTCCATGAACTGCACTGGGAGTACCCTAAAGCAGAATGCAAAGTATGTTTGAGATCAGTTCACAGAACATTAACTGAAGGTGTTTCAAGCTAGAAAAGGGGAGAAAAAAGACACTTGGCATATCATTAAAAAAAAAAAAAAAGGTTGACCACGTAAAAAGAGTCAGAAATCAAAGACTTTAGTGCTTTCAAAGAAATGTCTCACTTGTGTCTCTGGTCAGAAACTGTTGTGTTGTAGCTGAGGAATGAGGTGGGATGTGCTGAACACTGGCAGCCCTGTGAGCAGTGAGCCCTTCTGGCTGTGTCAGTGCTGAGCCATCGGCAGCACGGAGCAACCTGAGCTCGTGTGCAGAAGTGAGAGACATTCCTGGTGCCTAAATACCAGTGACTATGAGGAGTTTTAATGGAGAAAAAATCCTGCTTGCTTCTATCCCTGAAAACAAAGTAAATTGAATTTACTCATGCTCGCTCTTTCTCACTTTTTAAATTTGACTCAACTGTCTTTGAAATAAATTTGTTAATTGAAGCTGAAAAGTTGATGCTTTGATGCTTGAGTTTGGGGCCAATTATTTATTTAACATTCTGTGTTTTGTGGCTCATCAAATGGTCAAGCATCAACTGGTCTGTCTGTCCAGGTAACTGAGTGGAACCCTCAGCTCTGGAAAAAGACATGGTTATATTTTAGGACAATCACACTAAACAAGAAATACAGTCAGAAGAAAAGATTCTCTTGGCTTTCCATTAGTCTAGACTTAGACAAACAACAAACAGAAGTTAAAACCCTAAAGAAAGTTTATAAACAGGAAAAGAATTGGCTGAAATTTACCTAAATTTAAGATAAAAATAATTTACTTTTATTCATAAAATCATAGATTCCTTGTCAAATAGTGATTAACTCTGAAATCCATTGTATTATCCATTAGGTTGAAGAAAAAGGTAAATGTGCTGTCAAGGTTTTTGTGCTAGGATAGTCTTTTTGTGATTGTATTGCCTTCCACAGCTCACATTCGGTAGGAGGCTCCTGACAACATGAATGGAATTTGGCTCCAGTTCAGTGTTCAAGTAGTGCTCTTTGAAATCACTGGGTAGGGTACTCTTAAAATACAAAAAATAACTTAATTAACAAAATATTGCTCTTTGGGGCTGCTTAGCATCATATCCTGGGTCAACTGTACTGTAGTTGCATCTTTTGGCTATTTTTTATCTTGCTAACTTAAAGCAGGTTTCAGGCTTTGGTCATTGTTCAACATCAGTGGGAAAACATAAAGCCCCAGAATATTTGCCTGTTCAGTTGGATGGAAACTTTATCTGGCTTCATAAAAATGCCTTTTTCTATGAGTCCTCTTAATGTCAGTGTTTGTACTTTTGTTGTAGTGCACTTAACAAGAAAAGAGGATTTAAAGAATAATGTCTGAATCAAAAATCGTGCAACATGCCGCTGAAAAAAATGTGGAGAGTCTCAGTTCCTTACATGTAATTCATTTTGGCAGGTACAGTGGTTTTAGGCTCTATTGTGTTATAAATGGTAAAAAAGCTTGAAAGAAATCATTGGAAAAAGGTTTAGAGTAAGTGATTTAGAAGAGGCTGGCAGGTGGTAGGTTGGCTACTGCAGGATTAACTAAATTCTGGAAACGCAGTCACTTCAGAGTATTGGATCCGTGTCTTGATTTAGTCATTACTGAAGCAGAAATCACTTTGCTGATCTGCTGAACTGCGAGACAGTGGTTGATGGAGATACTAATCAACCAAGAGAAATTGCTTTCTGAAAAATTCAGCATGCTGCAGTGATTAAAGGGATAACTTGGTCAGGACACCTGTTTACCTGCTGTGTATGTGGTTACATGTACATATGATACTTATGTAGAACCCTGGCACTACAGTTAGGTCTTTTGGAAACCTCTAAGGGGAAGTGAAGTGGAAATGATGAAATTTCAAGATACTCTTGGAAACAGCTTCAGTGTGTTACTATGGTAGTAAAATACCTGTTGATGAGCCTCACAAAAGTTCAGTGTGCTCAGATATTTCTTAGTCTGAAGGCTGAGGGAATTAGCATTTTTAACAGACTGTTTTGTGATCCATAAGACCAGTTTTAGGATGACATCCATCATTTTGTGAGCCACATTTATGGCAGATATTCCTCCTTTACTTTTCTTTTAATACTCTCTGACTGATGTCATTTTTACAGCCTCAGCCATAACTGTTTTGGAGGGAGAAACACCAAATCCGTTGTGGGTTGGCAACAGCCACTTTCCTTCTCAGCTTTTGTAGATCCTGCTCAGTTTTGTGAAGGACTCTGGAAATGGGAGCCCTATTTGGAGTCATATATTTCTGTCAAAATGAAGAGTTTCCTGCTGTCCTTGATATCAGTGTGATTTTAGGCTGAGCTCTACGTGCTAATTTACAGATCCTTTGCCACTTTATGTTTCCTAAATGTAAGAACTCTCTATTCACTGAGTTTCCCAATGACTCAAAGCTCTGCAAGCACATTAGATAATCTTGGTAGTAAACCAAAAGAAATACTTGAAGTGGATTCTCCTTTTTGCACGCTACAGAAATGTTCACTTAATATACAGAAGTATCCTTGGAAATTTTCAAAGCTTGACCTAAGGCCCCAAGCAGCCTAATGTAACTTAGAAGCTTGGAGCAGGTTTGGCTAGACAGACTCTCTAGAGGTCTTCCAGTCTGAACTTCCCTGTGGTTCTATAAAAAGACATTGACTCCTCTATGTAGGTCACTGCTTTTTGCCTTGTCTCAACCGTGATTTTTTGCTCAAATTCAGGAGCTTGCTCTGTCCTTGCTGTTCTGGTTGTTCAGGTGGTGGAGAGGGGAGGAGCAGGACAGGGAGTGAAACCCACTAGTGAGCAGAAGAGAGCTGTTATTTTTGTGCTGGATCCCAGCACTGGTTGCTATTCCTGTCTCACAATGTGCTATTTGGTGTAATTTTGGAGGCCTCCTTCAGCTGAGGTTATAGACACAAGGCTGCCACTTCAACAAGTCGTCTCTTTGCTTTGTGCAGGGCCCTTCTGGATACAGGTTGAAGTAGTGCTTTTGATCTCTAAAATTCTTTTTAGTTTCCTTTCTCTTTCCGAGGAAACCCTGCTGTACCTTTTTGTTCTTCTTTAAAGGCCAACTGGAAAGCAGAAGCCTCAGATTTATTAGCAGAGCTGAAGGCAAGAGAATCTGAGACTGATTCTTTTCCCTTAGTCCTAGAAAACCTAAGTTAGTTGACATTCAGAGCTGTAAGACAAACTTGTTAATTCAGTTTTTCCTGAGGGTTTTCTGGGGTGGACGTATTAGCTGGAGTGTAATTTTGTTTGTATTTGTGAATAGTGTTCTGCTGATGCTTCATGTTGATGGTTTATTGCTCTTGACTACAAGGGTGACTGCAGGTTGATTGACAGATTCCCTACAGAAAAATGCAAGAAATGCAGTTTCTAGAGAGGGACTTAACAATGTATGACTGTGAGGGTATGAAAATAAAATCAGTTTGAGAATACACAATATTTTTATGGGCAGAAATTTAAGTACTTTCATTAAATATAATAGAAGATTCCTACAAATGAAACCAAAAGTCCTAAAAATTCTCTAAAACTGATATTTATAGTACAGATGTTCTAATTTATTCATTTTATCATGGAATTATTTGTCAAAGCAGGCAGTCAAACAAAAATTTTTCACTGGAAAGCTATGTTTAAGGTGCCTGAATGTGAACAAGCATTTCATGATTTTTGTTGTTAAAGATAGATTAAAGTATTTCTTCATTTCTGGTAGTTTCAATTACTTTCCATGCTGTCTGTCTAACATGATGTCATTGGTAGTTTTTTTTTGTACATCTAAAAGGATCCTAATACTGCCTATGTTAAATTTAGATGAAATTTAGATTAAAAATTACTTCCGTGGGTTTGTGTTGGTTTATTTGGGCCAATTTTTACTGAAAGCTCAGCAGAATACTGCAAGTACTCATTCAGTATTTTTCATCATTGACTCTTGCTGTACCATTTTGTTTCTGCTGTCTGCAAAAGAACATTTTCCCTTAAAAAATACTTAGGTGTTACTATATATTTCAACAAATATCTGCTGCATGCAATTTGTTGGACATTAAATGTAGTTGTTCCACAATTATGGACTGTTTCCTTCAGATTCCACTGATGAAAGCTTCTCATCCTAATTATTTGTTTATCTTAATGAATGTGTGGTAAAGGCTGTATTGCATTTGTGCTATTAGACACTCTCAGTCTGATATTTTCAGAACCCTGCAGATGTGGATTTTAAATAAATGAAAAGAGCAGATGGCGTTCAGGGAAATCTTTGGTAGGCCAAGAAGCTAAATCAAAGTTTCCCTGAGTTCCAGGAGGAACCTTATGTAGGGACTGCTTTTCCATCACTAGAAAATTTCATAATAAAGTGTTGATCTACAGTCTGTTGTAGAATCTCCTAAATATGCAGAATATTCTTTAGGAAAAGCCAGAGCCATAGGGAGAGATCTGCATTGTTCACTCTGCTTTTTAGAATGTATTTTAACGTGGGGCTTAATCTTGCTTTGAGACAATCAACCCTGATGGTGCTGAATATAAAAAATGTCAATATAATTAGTCATCTCCAGCAGAAAATAATTTTTGCCATTTTTTTTCGCTGTGTGGAGGAGGGGATGAACTGGTTTTCAGTTACTCTTTATCATTTTGGTTTCTATTTTTGCCGCCGACTGGGAACATTTACCAATTACTTTTTTTTCCATTTTGTATTTAGAGATGGGCTATCTTATGAGATAAAGATTTAGATCTGAAATGCCCTGGTGAACCAGAGTGAACTGGTGGTAATTCAGCAAAAGCTACTTCTTGTCTGATGGAATAGAACACAGAACTATCCATGGTGAGCTTTGGATAAAAAGTGAGCGACTTGCACCACTCCAGTCCTAATCCACACTCTCTTAATGAAGACATTCCAAGTGTTCATTGTAAAAACTTCATAGTAAATGTTCTGGGTGAGGCACTTATATGTGAACTGCTTCTGATTTGTTCTGTATTGTTTCAACTGCAGTAAAAGTTATGCAAATGAAAGCTGGTACCCAGAAAGTCAAAATATAGATAGTAGTCCTGATACTTCCCTGATCTGAATAACCCTAAAAACATCTCAAAGATCCATCATTTCAAGCATATCTAGGCAGGAGAGTGTAATTTAAATGTATAGTTACCATCATAGATGCCATGTATAGGCTCTATAACCACAGGGAAATCACAGATTTTCAATTTCCCTTGGAATGTGTTCATTATTAGGAAGTGTTACCAGAGTATTGTTTGTTGTAGGAGAAGAAAATCCTGTTCAAGTTTTTAATGAATCTCTTGAGAGATTAATCAGATTTACAGGTTAAAAAAGCTGTAAACATTCTACTGAGAACAGTCATTAAAGGGAAGATGAATGTGAGTTATCTGCATACTTCTTCTGTAACAGAAGCCCTGAAGATGATTTACAAACCAAAAAGCTGTTTCTGTTTAAATGATCTGTGTTGCTGCATTGTGCAATGAAATACAAAGTACGATTAAAGTGAGTTTGTTTGCAAAATGAGAACCAGATTCAGTGTTTGGAGGATTTTATAGGGCATACTACAGTGATCTGAGTTTGAAGGGAAGAATCCTGAGACAAATGTTTCCTTCATTTCTAGATTACAAAGAGCAGTAGAGTGCCTGAAAAACTCCTTCCTGTAGAGATAATCAACTTGGAGGGCCTCGTGTTAGAAATCTGATTTCCTAAATGAAATAAAAAATACTTAATAAAAGGTTTGTAGATTATAGAAATAAATAATTCAGAAAAAAAGGAAAAATTAAAATCAACAAAAACTCAATTTTCCAATGAGTTGCTTTTTTTGGTAAATCTAGAAGTGACAGCAGAGGCCTGCTAAAAGGTTTGCCTTTCCACGAGGCACTTCATACCCTTGACTACTCACTCGAGCTTGACTGACCCAGCAGCAATGCTGTTAAAAACTCATAATTTATGAGGAAACTGCTTATTCATTTTTCTTATCTGGAGTATTATAGATGCAACGAAGGGAATAGTATTGAATCTACCTCTTAAAGATAAAAGGCAGATAAGTATTTCTAAACTAATTTGTCAAAAATTTGATCCTTGAAAGATTTTAATTGATCACCTAAGATGCTGCTGAAGGTGTTTTGGTAGCCAAATACCTCCTGTTTGTTCAGAAAACTCCAGGAAAGGAGTTTGGTTGCAGTTGGGGTGAATTCTGGCATTAGTTTTGTTTGGTTGATGTAGGTCCTCAGTGAAGCACAAATGCTGGGAAAACTTGGAAAATAACGGGACGTGAACCGTGTCCCAGGCGCGTCTGTTGAACACAACAGCAGTGGTTTCGCAGTCACTCGGCTTTCCAGGAGGTCACCCCCTCTGCAAATAATATGCAAAACAAACTGCTGTATTGACAGAGCCTCGTCATTATGAGCAGGGTGTATTTCAGCTGACATTCACAACATCGCATTTCCAGTTTACTACATGACTGCCAATCTGATCTTATCGTCAGACTGGAAGTAATCAGGGCTCCAAAGTAAAATTACCATCACACCAAGAGGATTGATGCTTCTGCTTTCTTAGTATTTTGTAAAGATTTTCTGCTCTTGAGTAGTTTTTTTCAAGATGTGTGTATGTGCATTTTATTTTATTATTTTGTTTTTCTGTATTAAAAGCCTGTGTGGGTATATGTATATGCATGGACATGCTGTGGCCATAAAAGGCACGATTTATGTCCTTGGGTTAAGATGGACATTAAACTTTCAGGCTTTGGGCAAACTTCTTCATGAGGCAGACCCAATAAAAATCCATCTCTGACCTGGCACATGTGCAGAATCCTCTTGAGCAGACTGCAGCCATGACATTTGGAACAGCGTGGCTGACGAGAAAGGTAAACCAATATAAGACTGAAGACTTCAGGTCTGCTTTTGCTTCAGGCTGAAATATCCCAAAATGTAAAGGAATGCACTCATTCATGCAGAATCATTTTTGTGATGCAGCCTGTCGGTGGGAGGTTAATGCAAGAGCCTTGTGACGTGTTTTGTACTGACGTTGTGTTTGGGTTTATCTTAAATAACAGCGGTGCAATGTTAGATCTTATGTTCTTTACGTTTCCTTTTGCAAGAATTTACTTTTGGACTGTCATTTCTCTACGTGACTGGAAAGCATTTTGCAGATTTTCATTTGCCACTGCCACTTTTCCGTGCATGTTTGTCTCCCACTGACTCCTACTTTTCCACAGGCATGGGCCCTAAAAGGAACATTTCATGCTAGGGAAGCTCGAGGTGCCAAAAGATGATTTGCACTCCTAGGACTATTTACTTCTCAAAGGCTTGAGAGATTTTAGGAGAGATGCCAGCTAGTGCACAGACAGTTTGGCTCTCCAAGGCCAGCATTAAGGTTAACAAGTTGTAAATAGCTGCATGTTGCCATTATCTCCAAACCCACACTGTGAGGGCCATAATAAGAATGTTGTTCATTGCTTGTTGTATTTTTTTTTTTCATTATTTTGCCCAACACTTACCAAAGAATAAGGTTTAAAAGTTGGGGCTTGTGATGGGGTCTTGATGTGATTTGTATCTCACTGACCAGTGAGTCACCAATGGAACTCTAATGAATGGAACACTGAGATGAGGGGAAAAAACTGAACTCAAACCTGCAACTGTTTTTTTACAGAATTATTTATAGCAAAGAATCTTGGAATAAAAAAATTTAGATTTTTTTTTCCTACAAAAATAAATACAGTGTTAAAAGAACTGAATATATTTACAGTATCTCGCGTAAACTTTCATATATGTATAAGGCTTTCTTGCAGCTATATAAATCTGCACATCTTGATTGATGTCTTTTGAGCTGTGCTGACTTATAAAAAACATGGATTGTATCTAGCATATGCCAATCAAAGTTACAGTATCTCCTTTTTCAGACATATATAAAAATTCAACTTGGTGCATTTAATGAAAAAATATTTTCAGTGTTTAGGAGATGCTTGCTTTGCTTTGAGAATATCTAATGTATTAACTGTAGCATGAATGCTCAGGGAAGCAGCCAACTTTGAAAAAAAATGATTAATTAATCTTTATTAATATATTTTTTCATGCAACAATCATTTCCTGACCCAGGAAGAGTTGTTGTGTGTGACTATTTCTTTCCAACACTGATCACTGAGACACATTTGCCTTGGATATGCTATGAAAGAAATGAAGCTTGATGTCATTCTCCTGTGAGTGTCCTCTGTCTGAAAACACAGGAAAACATTGCATGATTTGATTTGAAGAAGAGTGAAATTGCTGCATCCAGACATGAAACAATGGCAGTGGTAACAAGAGTAGCACACCAGCAGTGTTGGTGACAGTACCACTGAACAGCTGACCCAACCAGGAGCAACAAAATTCCCAGGAGAGTTTCTTCCCAGGTGTTTTGGATGTATCAGAGTAACAAAGAGAGAACAAGCTGGCCAAACCTCACTGTGTTAATTTTCTGTGTCAGGAGCTGATGATCATTCATTCATTCATTCATTTTTTCCCATTTATTTTCGAGAGGTAGGCGGGATGGAGGAGAATACACTGCATTACCTGGGAGCTCTGTGTTGAGTCTCTGAGCTGCCTCTGCCCTAAGCCATGTAAATTTACAATGGAGATGAAAAGAGCCTCCTTTGTGGGAAAGAATTAGAGCAGAGTCTTGGAGGAAATTTGGTAGATGTGATGACTTGGCTGTAGAAGTGTATGGCTGGAGCTGCACAGCTCTGAGATGAATATGCTGCAATATGAGGGCAGAGTGCCAGGGTGAAGGGAGTGTGTTCAGAGAAAGTGTGGCACTGGAGCTTCACAATAAAGAGAAGCTTTGAGGCAAGACACTGAAGTACTGAGGAAAAAATCAAAAATCCTCAGCTGTTTTGCCAAGCTATCAGGGAACACAAACCAAGATGAAACATTAAATTCTCATGGAGAAGCACCCAAGTGCTGAAGGAAAATGCTAAAATGTGCAGATTAAATGGATGGTTCCTAATGCAGAGTGCTTAAGAGGCAAAAGCAGAAGTGCAGAGTTAAAATAACATTGAACAGAGGATGCATGGAAGCTGTCAAATTAGGTTTTTTTTCTTTGGAACCAAGTTTTTGGGGAAGCTTATGTTGTGATTCCGTCTGGCTTTGACTGACGGCCTGCTTATGGCAACATCAAAGGATTTATTGGTGCTTTGGTCCAAATGGGACACTTTAACCAAAGTATTGGACAGAAATACAGAATTCTAGTACAGGGAACTTCTGGGGCTTTATTATAAAGTTATATGAGGGATGCAGAAATGTTTTGCTCTATTTAAGTCAGTGCATAGTGATTCAAGAAAAGGGACTTGTTTTTAATATGTCAGGAACGTACAGTTTCCTCAATATTCAGCTCGTGAATATTCATGTATTTTTGTCAGTATATCTTCATTTCAGAAGTAGTAAAGGGACTATCTTGTAAGATAGATGGTGTCCTGTGAAAATTTGGTGTGGAAATTTCCTGAAGGGAAATGAGATGCAGGTTTTAGCAGAATGGGAGACACTTCTGGATTATTTTCAGGCAAAATGTGATGAAACCGTAGAAAGAGGGAGACAGGTTTAAAACTCTCAGAGACTCACCTCAGCCCCAAATAAACTTTCCCCACTGTAATAATGTCTGAGGAACCAGAGTGATGACAGTTTGTGTGTGAAATTGTGTCTCTGTAAAATAATGCACGTTTGTCATGGCTCAGTGCAGCCTGTAAGAGAGCACTGCATGTACCACACACGTGGTGCTGTCCGTGGAGCTGGTTAGAGGCCATTCCACTCTGTGCTTTTACTTTCATTGGAAATTGCTCTGTCTGCACTTGTATAAACCATTGCTGTGTGCAGGCACTGCCTCAGACTGCCAGCAATGCTTTTTTCATTGTTGCAGAGCTTTTCTATAGAGATAAGGCTTTTAGTTTGATGTTAAGAGACAGTTTATTCTTTTATTTTCCTTTAGTTTAAGGGCTTCATGGTTCTGATTAGTGAGCCAATTATGAGGGTGACAGAAATACTGCCTCACCTGACACCACCAGGATTATTTCACTTTTCTTCACCTGTTTATTCAGATGGTAAATGACATACACTTCCAGAGGACAGTATCTCGTGGTCTGTGCACATTCTGACAGATTGATTGCACAAAACACAGAGCCAATATGAAATATGGAAAATATATGTTGATTGCCATCTCCCATAGTGTCCTTTTCATGGAGTAAGAGGAGAGCTGCCTGGGGCAAGGTTTTCAAATGTTCAGAGGCTGAATCACACAGATGTGTATGGAAGGATCCCTCAGAATGGAAAAGAATGATCTTGGAGGAGCCAAATTTTTCCTTTTATCCTTCAGGTGCTTGCAGTGTTGGTGTGTAGCACCGAACACACTGTAACTCCATAGGCACTGGAACTTTGGGGGAGAATTACTGGAGACTCAGAACAAAATCTGTACATGATCCAAGTCTCTCTTGGGCAAATGCAGTGTGTTGGAAACTTGGGAAGAGTGTATGTTATGTAACCAGGCTCAGTTTCACAGCTGATTTAGAAAAAAGGGCATTTTGCTTCCCAGAATGAGATCTGGGGAAAGAAGTTTTATCTTGATCAAATGCAGCAGCTGCTGCAGTTTATATTCAAGTGTGATGCAAATCAAGCCCCCTTTTCTGCTCTGTTCCATTTTGCCCAAAGAGAGAACCATTGTTGGTTTCCTTTTTTCATGGCACCGGTCTGTGGTTTGACCCCAGCAATTACAAATGATTAGAAAAAAATTAGATATACAAGTTCTGGAATAATGTAATGAAACATATAAACAGTTTAAAAATACTTAAGTGATGAATCTGTGTTGTAAGAGCCAGCTGCAGAGTACTTATAACTGGAGTATGTTAAACCATTTAAATATTCCAAACATTATGTACAACAGATCTTGTACTAATTCATTATGAAAACAGCAATTTAATTTAATCATTTATTAGCTATTTATAAGGTGTCTGCATATCAACTATGCATACAGATTGTTGTTCTACCTGGCGACCAGTATAATGCTTGCATGTGCAATCACTGATGATTCTTTTTGGGGATCATTGTTCTCAATTAGTCCTCAACATCACGTGTGGTTCTGAGATGTGTGTGTTTAACAGAATAAATGAGTCTTTGTCCCCCCAAGAGGGGAAAAACCCAACAAATTGTTCAGAACAATACTGAGACTTGAATGTAAGGCATTCATTCCTCATTTCTGTTCCCTTCTGGAATGTGCCTTTGCCACTGTCACCATAAAGACAGTGAAGCAAGCTGCCCAGAAACTGTGTAATCTCTGTCCCCAGAGGTCTGCAAGATCCAACTGGCCAGAACCTGAAGCAGTCTGGTGTGAATTGGGTCCTGACACATCTCTGTGCAGGAGGTTGGACTGTGGCCCTTCCCAGGGCCGTTCCAACGGGAAGGATTCACTGACTTCCTCGGAAGTCACAGTGTGGGGCTAAGCAGAGTGCTGTTAGTTATCTGTTGTGTTTCCAAGGCTGTTAAACACAGTTTGATTGTAGCACACAGTGTTGGAGCCTGATGAAAAAGGAAACATATCCAGAGGAAGTGAGCTGTGGAATACTCCATCATTCTACCATGGTGTGTCCTGATCCTTGGTATTTTCCTCACACTGCTGCAGCGCTTTGGGGTTTTCCATGACTGACATCTGAGTTTCATCTTTCCCCTTGGGATAATTATCTTCTTTGATGGGCAGTGCTGAACTGTAGGTACCACAGGATCCAACACTTATTAATTAGCAAGATGCTGTTAAATATAAGTAACTGTTTGTTGCTTATCTTGCATCCACATCTAAATCATCCTCATTATCTGATCACTAAAGCCTGGAGAACCTTAATCAAGAATTTGCCACCAAAGTTAAAATATATCCAAGACTCTTAAATCCTAGAGCCATGGCTCTTACCTATGTCCCATAAATATTTCTGTTTTGGAAAGAGCAGTGTGTTTAACATCATGTAGTGCCAACAATAAATGCACAGTGTGCAAAAGGGAACATGCAGCCACCTTGCTGAAATGCACCTGATGAGTTTCAGAGAATTCTCTTCCCTGCCTGGCTGTGACTCTGCATAAACCAGGATGACCACTAAGTTAGGTGTACACTGAACCTGGCTGGTGAAATTCTTACACTGGTGAAGTTCTCATTAATGGGATTACCACATCTGATCTGACTCCTGAAATGAGTATGTAAAGACTGGAAGAGAATTTGTAGGTCACCCTGCTATATCGTCCTTTTAATAAATGTACTTGCAGACCATTTAATCATATAAAGAGTGTGGAAAAGGGATAAGATTTTATTGCAAAAAATAATTTTCTCACACACCTCAGAACTTCCATTCTTTATTTTTCCCTTCCCAAGTAGATAAATGTAAAAATTTCTCCTGCCAGCAAAGAATTGATAAACTACTGAAGACTTCAGAATTCCAGCTGATTCCCATAATGATGTGTTGCTTTGTTCTGATGGTGTTAAAATCCTGGATGCAAGTTTTTAGCACTGATGTATTTGAGGACAGCTATACCATGCATTTCTTGTTGGGTGATTCCCACAGACAATAAGAATGTGAATTATTCACAGAGACTTGCCATTGTCTGTGATGCTCTACGCCAGTGCACCCCCATTAGCTTCACTCTTTTTAATACCTGTGTATTAAAACCTATGTATTAAATTTACTTTTTAATACCTGTGTATTAAAACCTTTTAATACCTGTGTATAGTGTTGTTGTCACTTTTAAATCTGACTGGCCATTTTGTAGTAAATCCCTGTACTCACAGTTCCCATTGCCTTTTCTGATCTATACATACATATTTACACATAAAAAGCCAGCAGTTGATAAAATTCAATGGCAGATAAGGAAAGGGCTGAATCTTAAGTCATACACCAGTACCTGTGGGCCTTCAAGAGGGTGGCACAATACAGCATTCAATCAAAATTAATATTGTTACAGCAGCAGTGATCGAGCATAAAGTATTTCAGGGATTATTGACAGACTGAAAGGAACTGCTGCTTGCAGTAATGAACAGAACTCATCTGGCTATTAATTGCCAGGAATACCTGCAATGGGATCTTCATTGCTGTTATGACTTGCAGTTGATGGATACAATGGTATAGATTCTTTTTGCATAACAAACATTCATTTGCTGTTTATTATTTTTTTTCAGTGTTTGTTCCTGCCACCTAAATATATTTCCCAAAATAGCATAGAGGAAGGAAATTATCTAAAATTGTCTACAAGGGCTTGTATAAAGTGCTGCTTTTGCTGCTGCCTAGAAGAAATATGCCAGCCAGTAACTGACTCCCAAACCTGGCCTAAAATCAACAAGAACACGGCAATGATGATACCAAACAGAGCACAGCATATAAAAAAATCAAGGTTCATAAAAATATTTGTGTATTCGCTTGCCTGGCACCCCAAAGAGAGCTTTCCTGGAGAAGTATCATCATTTAATGTATGTTTTGGTGCTCAAAGTTTGATAAATTCTTTCATTTATGCTCTTTTTCCGCCAGTGCACTTACAGTGACTTAAATGAAAACTGTCTTTAGTGTTACTTGGTGTAACATTAACTTCCAGAAGCCCATTACCTGAATTCAGAAGGAGCTGTTCTCTGAACCTGTGACTGCCATGAATTGCTAACACTTGGTTGTGGAAACTGTGGAAGGAAAACCATGGAATGCTGAGGCTGGAGATGCTACAAGTGGAGTCCAGAGTCCATTTCCAGGCAGTGGGACTGGTCCCACTGTGCAGTTTCCAGTAAGCAGGAAAACCAAAGCTGAGTTGTGATCTTGCATTCCTTACAAAGCAAACCAGAGGGAAGAAAAATCACATTTGTTACATGAACAGACCTTAGAAAGCTCTTCCTTCCACAGGGTGGCCTGATTCTGTGTTATCACCTGGATATCCTTTTATGTGCCTTACCAAAGTAATCTCCCTGAATTCCTTTTCAATTTGTGCTTAACCAGGCTGATTTGCATGCACGTAGAAAAGGAAATGAGAAAGTTTTAAACCAAAAATCTGTATTCTTAGAATTTGATATTCATGCACATTTTTATGCATGGAATTCCCATTAAGATTACTAGCAAGATTTACCTACAAATCTTCCATTCTGGAAGAATGATTAAATTCCCAAAGTTTTATGAGACATAATGTATCTTGCTTTTCAGTTGTCAGTTAATGCTAATGAGGGGATGAGCAACTACAGTCTTGTATGTTTAAATTGACCGAAAGCTTTGTGTGAAGCTGGTTTGAAAGGCAGAGTTGGATAAGAATCCATGAGTTATTCATGTCTCAGAGGAGATACTTTTTGGGTTGCCTTTTGCTTCAGCTGCTGAATAATTTTTTATATTTTGTTTTTCTGCAGGAAAAACATCTTTAATAATAATGTAAATATATGTGTGTGTAAAATAGATTATTGCGTGAGTATCAGCTAAAATTAGCATTGTGTTTCCCAAATAAATTGTAACAATTTAGATAGCAAGCCTTTGTTTTTAAGGCTACTTTTAAATTTTAAGGATTTTCTGGTCTGTTAAAAGAGATCAGTTTTTCTGAATGTGGCCTGTTGCGTGTGATGTAGCAAAAATTCCCACTCCTATTTAAATTAAAATACATTTCAACTTCAACCCATCCAACTGCAAAATGTCCCAGAACCTCGCTTCATTTTCTGTTTCTAGGGAAGCAGCACAGAATAAATTATTCCAAGTTTCAATGCTGCTCTCCAACTTGTGGGAAACATTTGGTACATCATTTTGCCAGACATATTATACCAGAAAACTTGAATTAATAGAGGCATCTTAGTCTGGTAGTGATGAAAAGCCCCAGGAAAGATGTGCTGATTTCGTTTGAGCTGTTACACAGTGATATACTGTGCACTATACACTGTGCAGCTGTTTAAATCTGTATGGTGAATTCAAGCAAGTGCAGAAGGAATAAAACTGGAAAAGCTCTGAGAAATAGTATCAGGATTGTAGTGCTGGAGCATGAATGGCTGCATTTTATTTTATCTGGGAGAATTAGAAGAATCTCCATAGTTCTGCATGGTCTTCTCTTTGAATTAGTTCTAAGTAAGTGGGGAATAAAACATCTAAAAATTATATTGCATTTTAGGGCAAAATCTGGCCTTTCTACCGATAGGTATCTCCAAGTCCAAGGAAAACATTGGCAAAAGAGGGGTTTGATTTTATTGGTTACTTTCACACTGGCAACACAAAAGTCATAAATTGCCTGGAATCCATACAATAAATCCCAGAAATTGATATAAAATGTGTGAATTCAGGTAGCACCGATGTTCCAGCATAGCACTTTTATTGATAAGGGATGAGGCATTGCAGTGTGTTCATTTTTATGCAGAATGATCCTTTTTCTGACATACACGAGTGCCTGGTGAAAGGGCATTTTCTTTATGAACTTGTGCAGCTTTGCTCTTGAAGGGGTTGCTCTGATTTGTCAGTGCTGGGCACAAGTGTCGTGGTTTTAAACCAATAACTAAGAAAATTACTTATTTCTTGCTGTGAGATATGAATTAGAAAAAGAGCAAAACAGGCATAAAACTTAAAAGGAATAAAAAAAAGTTTATTGACAAACTACAATAATAAGAACACCAGAATAAACTTCCAGGAAAACCTTTTCATCCCCTATCTACCCACTATTCCCTTGTTCACATGACAACAGAGACAAAAACTTTGGAACTTTGGTGGTTAAAACAGTCCCAGTTCTTGCTACAGTCTTTTCACCAGTCTTTGTAGAGAAACAGAAGTTTCTTCCTGTTAATTTATGGAGTTTCTCACAAGAAAATTATTTTTGTTACAGTTTTCCATTGCCCTAATGTCAGCTGCCCAGAGCTGCTGTTATCAGAGCCCACTCCTCCCATTTCACATCACTCTGAGGTGTGTATGGGCCATGAGTCTAGGGATGGCATTTTAAGGATGAGCTATTCAAAGGCAAAAAGTCTTCCTCATCTGTTTCTGTGAGCTTCACCAGAAAACAGTTTTCTCATTGCCTCTCAAGGCTTCAAATCTCCCAGCACTTCACTATACTATAATTACTCTACTTTTTACTCAAATTTTACACTTTGAACACTTTATTCCTCCCTATATACTGTATCATTAATTAAAGTTCTTTTCAGGACTTCATTGTCCATCTCCATAGTTTTAACAGAAAGATATTTCAGCTTAATTAAAGCATCTTCTTAATTCTCTACCTTTTCTGAAGCTTCTTTTCTTTCCTGTCACTGGTAGTTTATAAAGTCTCTTTTCATGTTGATCACTCTCTTTTTTTCTCTCTGGATAAAAAGATTAATCCGCAAGTCTCATCTGGGAAATGAAAGAGTTAAAATCTTGCCCAGGCTGTTGTAGGTAGTTCTGTGGCTTCGGCCGGTGCAGGAGCTGGAGCCGTCTGCGATGGAAAGTTCCTCATGGCTGCTCTGGAGAGTGCAGTCGCTGCGCCCAACCCGCTGCAGGCCCAGAGCCTCTCTCCTTCTTCACTCAGCAGTTTCTAGTGAATTTAGCAACAGCAAAACCTGCAGCCGAGCCAGAGATCGGCTCGGCCCGGCCAGAGCCCGGAGAAAACCTTCCGCAGGGCCCGCATCCCCTGGCCGGGAGACGCTGGGCCCAGCCCAGTCCCCGCCCGGCCTCACGGCCTGGGCAGGGAACGGGAGGCCTGGAGCTCTGCCGCCCTTCCCAGCCAGGAAAACAAAGAGAGCCAAGAGAGCTCTGGTTTTACATCTTAAGGTAGGGTTCACAAGTTGATCTCACCTTTCAATGGCCAAAACTGCTGTCAATTCTCAGCAATGACCGATAATTGGTCAGGAGAAAAGACTCCAGGCAGTTCCCAGCAACTTCAACTTACTTAAAGGTAAAGTAACTCCATGACAACAAGCCAAGCACGAGGCACAGAGAGTACCTGTGTGAAGGCTGGAGAGTTTGTGGTGGAGATCATGGAGGAACGTGCCAGCAATTTCAGTTGCCAGCTGATTTATAAGCTCCCTTTTCCCTATTGTTTTTATAAACTGTACCATGATTCTGACATAATTTATTTTTCTTAAATTTTATGGGCATAGAGATTCAAATTTTGCATTCTTTGTGCTGAATTCAGCATTGATGTGTGTTGGAAATGGTTTGGCCAAGTATTTTACACACAGCAGTTACTGACTGTTTTCCATTCTAACTTCAGGCTCTGCATGGAAGAGAGTTTTCTGATTTATGAAAAAAATCTGTGTAGTTCTTTCCAGAATTCACATTCCCAGAATAGCTCCTTTTTTATATATATATATATATAATGTTATTGTTCAGTTCCAAGTGGGTATTGTGGATGGCAATAACATCCAGGGATTCTCTTGTCTGTTACTACTATGTGTACATTCATATTCCTGATTTCCATAATTCTTATTTGCCCTGGCATTTGGAAACCTAAGAGTACCATCAAGAATTCCAGAATTATTAGCAGAGCTGGAGAATTTAATCATGCCAATCATCTTTATTTTTACCTTTTTATTTAATGCCTAATGCCTCCTGCTTGCATTTTCTTGACTTCCTAATTACTTTTAGGTTGTTTGTTTTGTTTTTTTAACCTATAAAGGAGGGATTAAGCCATGAAATTTACAGCAAGAAAAAAAGCAGCACAGATTAAAAAGGAAAGAAGAAAAGAGAAAATGTAATTGCTATAAAAGTTTTTTAAATGAAGTTTCTTATTATTTTTTCTTTAAATAGTGAATTATTCAGTGTTTTGGTGTTAATAATTTAACAGAACCCGAAGTAAGATATCAGCAGGACGTGTGTGGGATGGGTGGTAGTTCAAGTTTGATCTAAAAGCCTTGCCTTTGTGTTGAAGTTGGCTTGAAGCTTTGATCTATTTATAATGAGTATTCTAAGGGTTTACTAATTATTTTAAACCTGAAGAGAATCTCAGAGTCCATTTTTCTGTTGGAAAGGAACCAAAAATAAACCTTGCTGGAAGGTAAAGGCAGAAAGTCATAAAGTTTGGGCATGTTTTTTTAAAGTTTAAGCACGACCACCTACTGGCTATAATTTCTGAAAAGTTTGGGGGGAAAATGTATTTTCAGTCTCTTTTTACATTCTGTAGCATTAGGAATTTTCTGAGGTGCTTCTGACTAGAGCTAAGGCATCCTTTATATATTCTATCCATTTAAAATTTTGCAGCTATAAAGTTGAAATATGGGATTTTTTTTGTTTCTTTGGAATTATATTTAGATTTAAAAATGTAAACCCATCTTTGCTACTTACGGCATTTATTCTATTAACAAACTAAATCAGCACACATATTTCTGAGAAATTGAGGGGTGCTAATACATTTATCAAGGGAAACTTTGTAAACCATTCATGATGGTACACAAGTACAACTTTAAAAATAAATCTGAATTTACATCTGCTTAGAACATTGCTCAAGATTTGGGAGCCTGTTTTGAAAACCATACATCTGATCCATGCTCAATTCAGTCTTTAAAGGCAAGATCTTTGTTCCATTTTATTACAATTGCTTTGTACAATAATTTTGTCAAATTAAAGAGAGCCATACAGTATGGAATTAAGTGCTGTTTACATCATGTGAGAAATTTTGCCCTCCCCAATTTTCTAGGAATTTTTCCAGTTTTCAAAGGATGCTGACTAGTTTAATGAATCTATAATGCATGCAAAATAGTTTCTTTCTTATTTTTTTTCTTCCATTGAAACAGTATTTGGGATTAAAGGTGAACCTCTTTTCATGGTTCAAATAATTTTCATTAGCAGGAAGGAAAAAACATGCCCAATAAGCCTGGTACTGCAAAAGAATTACTGAAAGAAGTTCTGAGGAACAGTTTTTGCCTTTTCAATTATGCAAATGCTCATCAGGTTTTTGTCTTTGGTAATCTTTGTTTCGTACTGAAAAACTGACACAGACTTTTTGACCTGACACAAATGTAATTGCTGTGAAGGTTTTCTCCTGCCTTTGCCCTGGCACAAGATTAAAGAAATGCAAGTACTGCATTCCACAAATCAAGCTCATACTTATACCTGTATCTTATCCTTGTGATTAAATTTTTATGGAATCACAGAATAATTCACATAGGAAGGAACCTTGGGAGTTTCTAGTCCAGATCTCTGTGTGCTCAGTGTGATGTTGGGGTGAATTCAGATCTGATTGCTTTAGGCTTTGTCCAGTTAGGTCTGTACACCACCTGCTCCAAGACTTAATTATCCCAACAGATGGGTTTTGGCCGTAATGTGCAGTCAGAACCTTCCTCATTTCAGTTTTCCAGCCTGCCCCTTGTTCTCTCACTGTTCACCTCAGTAAAAGGCACAGCTTTTGCCTCCTGGGGAAGTTCCAGGGGGGAGCTGGTAGCTCCTTCCCTCCCTGAACCTTTAGACTCAAAGACCTTTCTCTAAAAGACTGAGGCAAAGTTTAGTTTCTCTTGTCTTTCTGCACTTTCATGTCCTGTGTGTGGATGAGCTCCCTGTGGAACCAAGGCCTCCTGGCATTTCTGCTGCTCTTCCTGGGCTGTTGTGCTTGCAGAAGATTGCCCTAGCAGGGCTTCCAGCTCTTCTGAGATCCTTCTCTTTTCACAGTTCCTCACACAGGATCTCACCCACCGGAAAAAATCCCTTCCTTAGCTGAAGTCTGTCCTCAGAAATTCCAGGTCTGTGCTTTGCTACTTGCTGAGACAATTTTTTTTCAAAGAAACTGAGGATATCACAATAAAAATAAGTATGCTGAGAGTATTTTTAATAGCTGAATAATCACATTTATCATTATGCTTTTAACCTAGACTTCTGGAGTGCTATAACTCAACAAATAATATATGGGAATCTCTTAATTAGCATACTCTTATAACTAGAGACTTTTTGCCAAATTCAGAGAGGTGCAGGTACTTTTTGTTAATTAATTACTGAGTGATCATTTAAGAGTTTGTCACTGGTATTTGGAAGGAATGGGTAATGAGACTGCTTGTTACAAAGCCAAATGAATCTGAATAGGAAATATACAAAAAAGAGTATTAGAATTACACCTAACTGATCACTTCATTGGCTGTACCAGGTAAAAAGCTGATAAAGAAAAAGGCCTTTATCACTTCACACACGGAATTTCACTTCCAAGGTGCTGTGCTTTAAGGTGAACAACGCACATGCTGTCCATGACTAGTGATTGAATCAAGAATTCTTGTTCACTGCCATCAAATAAAGCATTTAGGGGGCAAAATTTGTAGTGTCACAATATTAGAGGCAATTTATGCCTTTTAAACAACAGATTTTTTGCTGTGCAAATGTTTGTGACTGATACAAGACTTGAAAACTTTCACAATGTCAGAATTGACACTGGCTCAAATCAAACTGGGGCAAAGTCAGTCTTGTCCAAGTCAATGGGAGGTGAGTACAGATCAAAATGATATAAATACATGGGATCTTTCATATCAATTATATCTCTTTTCTATTTGCTTTGTTGGGATAATACTGTGCTAGAATTTAGCTTGGTTTGAAATATTGTGGTATTTAAAATGTTTTTTGAGTTTAGACTTTTTTTGTATTTAAAACAGGAAGATGATTGGCAGAATAGAGGTTATATGGAAAAAAAAATGTTTCTTTTCTTTCACTCACTTTTTGTATCCTTTCTGTTTTACTAAAGTCAGTGGAACAGGAGATTTTTAAAGTTTGTGGAATCCTCTCTGACATGTAACTGGAGACCATATATGACAAACCACAGTGTTGAGCAGACATAGTTTATTGTGTAAAATGAATAATTAATTCTAATTTATTGTGTTTAATTCTTGAACTTACTGAGTAATCCTCATATGATGTAATAATCAGCTAAGTAATACACAGTAAACCAGATTTTTTTCTTCTCTGCTCCTTATTTTGCCAACATAAGTGATGTAGAGAGGGACACATCACTTGGTGCTTGTACACATTTGCCCTGGGGTTGTAATTGGAGTCTGAAGAATGACTAAATACACAATATATAGAAGATACCAATAGCTAGGGCATATGCAAAAGCCTTTGAGTGGTTCTAAATATTTTAATTTGATCTTATAAGCCATGTTTATATCTGTTATTATAGAGTGTGTGGTGGCACAGCAGCAATTTTGCATAATAACATATAAAATATTTAAGTGTTTGTTCTTTGTCTCAGTACAAGAGCACATTTGCTCATATGAAAAGAAAAATTAATTACATTTTTTCACCATGGCTTAAATATATTGTTGATATACACGAGATTCCATGTGTTCAGTTAGTGAACATGGGAATATTCTCTGAGTATAAAAAGGAAACCTTTTAAAACTTTAAAAGCAGAAAATTCAGAAAGAACTTTGGTTTATTTCTCATTATTTAACATAAATAAAAATACTTCTCTGTAACAACAAAATATAAAGGAAAAAAGAAAAAGGGATGCTTGTGTGCCACCAAGGACTGGAAGTGTAAGCAACGTACACAAATAACTTTCAAAAGCCCAGGCTGCTTTCTCTCAGTATTTACCATGTCTAAGCTCCCTGAAGACTGCCATAATTAGTTTTCTCCCTTACAAGTAATTATGAGCACCTGTAATTTAAAAAAAAAAGTAAAAAAAAAAAAAGTTGTGTTTGAGATACGATCCCTTGGGTATTTTTCTTTTAGATCCTTCCTCATTTGCTCTTAGAAGTTCTTTTCCACTAACTTCTACTCTTGGGATACTTTAAATGGGATGAATTGTTCCTCTTCAATTACTTTTAAAACCAGGTGAGGCCTGAAAAAAAAACCACTTTCTCAAAATAGCAGTGAAGCACTCTTGAGGGAATTATGCAGTACCACACAGCAGGAGATCCTTTGGAGATTGAAAACCCCAGCATTATGTTCCTCTGCCCTTCTGCTTGGAGGTTTCACAGGTCAAACTCTACAGAAATTAATCTTCCATACCTGAATGTTGGCATTAGCTTTAAGCCAGAAGATTTGCTCAGAAAGAATTATTTAAGAGTAATTTTGCTTAATGCGAGGAACTGACAGGATAAGCCATGAAGTCTACAAAGAATTGCCCATTAATTTGACAAACCTAAACCGCTGACTATCTGGGAGAAGAATTTGATTCAGTTTTTATTCTAATACTGTATTGATCTTAGAATGTTCTTGTCATTCTTTTCAGGGCAGTTGGCCACTGATAAAATTTTGTTTTCCTTTCCATGAGGTATTTTGCAATTTCTGTGCATTGCAACACCAATACAAGCTGAGGGAACTACTTCTTCATATAAGCAAATTCTCAGTGGTGGGTAAAAATCACTCAGCCTCATTTGGTTTCAAAAGGCACTGATGTTTAAGTACAGCTCATACCCCTCCATATATACCAGGATAGAGATGTGTAGCCTAAGATTTTAAACCTTTGGGTAAATTATAAAGCACAGAACTATAAAGACTTCCCAGGTTCTGGATAAAATGTCCATTATGAGAATTTTCTCAGTCTGTGCTGATAAGGAATTCAGCCCTTTCTGCTTTTGTATCCTCCTTTTGTAGAAAGAAATGCCAGTTGTACAAGTTTAAAAGTGACTCATACTGAGGCTGACTGGGAGACCAGGAGCTCCTGTTGTACAGCTCAGGAAAAGCCTAACTGGCTCTAATTTTCATCCCTCTTTTAATCCTTCTTAAAGACAATGAAGAGGATATGTTCTTGGAGGACAAAAACATCCACTGTCTTTCAGCTGTATCAGTTTCAGAATTTCTCTGCCTTTCTAACACATTAATATCAAACTAAGAAAAGGTTAATTAATACAGAACCCAGAAGTACAGTGTGCTCCAGAACGCCGTTTTTATCCTGTCATACAAATACTTTACAAGAATGGTATAAAGCTATTTATGTGAACCCTTTCTTGGCTCAGAAATTACCTATAGAAGAAGGGCTTTTCAAGGAGCAGGGCCCATTCCCTTTAAGGCCCCTGAATGTTTTTTGGGAACCAGCTCCACTTGGTTACATTCGACCTTTTGAAAGGACTGCATGCAAACAAAGGGGAGCTAATCCAGGTTTCTCAACAAGACTAAAAATGAAAGCAATCACTGGCTTTTCAAAACTTGCAATGGTCTTGGCTGGCTCTGCTCACCTTGTAATTGTATTTTCCTCAAGAGCCTTTCTCCCAAATAAGAGGTTGGGATGCTATTGTAATGTCAAATCTGACTCACTGTTACAGTTGCTATTAAAAGTTAGCAGCTGTAATTAGGGAAGAATTTTGAAGCTGCAGTGTTGTATTGTCAGTTGTAACAGCTTTTAATTATCTTATATTTTTCTTTAAAGTGATCAGCTTTGCTGAAGTTGAATGTGCTTTTATCATTTTTGCTCTGGAAATGAGCTGACACATTTAATATAATTTAGATAGAAATACTGTTGCTGCAGAAAACAATTGGAATCTATGAACTTTTTAGAGAATTTGAGCACAGGAGACAGCCATAGTGCTTAGAGGGATTTTGCCATCATCCAATTAAAATAGTCCTCCATTCTTTCTAATACCATTCTATCTGGTCTTAAAATGCGTAAGACTAATTACATTAGCCCACAGAGGCTTGCATGGCTAATACTATTGGCCATTTCCTCAAATAGAAGAATTATAAATGATTAAACACTTGGCAAATAATGGCAGTTTTGCTGCAGGACTCGATGGGATCCACAGATACTCTGTCATTTCCCCCGTGCTTGCAGCAGCCTGTGCTGCTCAGCCTCGGAGCAGATGCCAGTGGTGGAATTCCAGCAGCCAATTCCATTGTCCCCACCAGCTTACCCAGAGTCCAGGAGGAAACCAAACCCTTTTGTTTCTATTTCTACTCTGGACTTATGCTGAGGATAGAGAGAATAAAGGCAGAGCCTTATAGATTAGTCTGGTAATAGGACATGCCTTGTTATGCACGATTTCTCTCCCTTTAAATCCTTTCAGTTGCGTTGGGGAAAAAAAATTAGTTTTACAGGGAAGATCCTGAATCTTAAGGATGTGGAAGAATGCAGCTGGTGTAGGAACCACAGAAGAGTCTGGGTGAGCAGACTGTCCTGTGGCAGTGTGCAGCAGCCTAGAAGGCGTGATACAGCTAAAGAAACACTGCTCTGTATTGTCATTTTTGGCAGGCAGCGTCCTTGTCAATATGCATGAGCACTCAGCAGAGTGAGAGAACCTGTCACCCAGGGGATGTTACACACTGATGACAACAACCAGGCACAGGTCCTCTAACATGTACTTAGATTAAGTTCATTTACAGTTGTCACTCCGAGAGAAGGAAAACTGCTAGGCAGGAAAGGACAAGCAGCATTGGTGGTGGTGCAGCCATTCTTCCAGCCGGCATTTCCACTTCTTGCATCCTCCTACATAATTGATTCCTCAAGACTGGGAAAAGGGAAAATTCTGTCTGCTTCAGCAGCTCCAACAAACCTGAAAATTAATCCTTATATTGTGATGTCCCCATGAGAGACCAATTTAGCCCATGGCCGTAGTGGGAATGCTCTCTCGCTCCAGCATGTTGGGATTGGATTGGATTCTTCAGATAAATACTGATTTCATATGTAATGTTCATATCCTACTAAAAATCCACCATGGAAGAGATTCCCAGTCATGTCATGATCTTGTTCATGTACTCTCTTTTAAATTATCCCAGCCTTTCCTGGTTCACACAGTCACCAGATTCTTTGGGGCAGGGATTAAATATTTGCTCAACTTGTTTTGGTTTGTTTTTTTATCCTGTTTTTAATGTTTGAGGAGGTGTGATGCCTTTCAGATCACAAAAGAAGTTATCAAAGGGGTGTGGATTGGTGTCCTTTGTCCTTCTAATATCTGACTAGTAGATATCAAGAGATGGGTAATAAAAGTGTCATTTCAGAAAGGATAAGACCTTCTCCTGGTGAAACTCCAAAAAAGCTCACAAAATGGGACAGCGGAATTTTATTGTTGAGAATCTACATATTAGAATTGAAATTTGGCATGTGGGAGCATTAATTTATCACAGAGGAGAAGATTATTTTCTTCGAAACACCTTCAGCATTTAATTCCTGTTCTAGGCAGATGCAACACCTTGGCCTGGAGTTTTTTTTTTGGGTGTTTGTTTTGTAAATATAAATGCCCATCAAAGTAAATCTCAGCAGGAGGAAGTGCAGTGCAATGTAAATGCTGTTGGAGAGTTTTGGGCAGTTTTGTGGTCACAGTTGCCTACAGAGTTCAGTATCTTGGGGAAAGAAAATCTCTATTACCTTGAGCAGTTTTGTAAATAGTGGGCATGTTCTATTAAATTTTGCTTTAATGCTCAAAAGAAGTTTATTCCACCGAATGCTTTTCATTATTCCTTTTCCATATAAGCACTGCATGTATACACACATATCTGTAGACACATAAATCCTAAATAAGTTTATAAATTGAACCAGGAGATTCAGAGTATTATGCTTTCCAGAGTAAATAGGTTTTTGAAAAAAGTATTTAACTTTGGCTTTCAAAGCATGGGATGAGATATGCAGCACTGGATGCACATTTCTCAGTGCTGGGGGAGCCCAAATTCCACTGAATTTCAGGGGGACCAAGCCACTGATTCTGACTAAACTATTTGTGATCCGACTTACTTTCATGGGCATGTGGCAAATGAGGATATGTGAAAATTAGTCTGTAGAATTGGAATAAGAAAATATTTCCAGTATCTTCTGATACCTTTGAACACAGCCTTTCCATGGGCTTAAAATCTTGCCATTCTGAGGGAAAGCACTGAGGGTAATTTAAGTTTTGAGTAAAAAAAGAAGCAGTCTTTTTTACTTTGAGGTACTATTGCCTGCTTCTTGAGATTATTGAATTTTCATTCCAGTGTAGAGAGAAGCAGTATATCGCCAAGATGAAACAGAAAGCTTAATAGGCACTATATCTCTTGATGCTTATAGAAACTTAGCCAACAATGTTAAAAGACACTGAATTGGATTCTAAAATACTGACACAAATGAATTAGGAGGAAATAGCTCTTGCAACAGTTCTACCACATTTGCCATTCATGCTGTTAAAATATGACATTATTCTTAGTTTTGTTATATTCAATTAGAAATTACACGTGTTGTAGAATGATGGGAAACCATAGAATCACAGGATAAGCTGAGTGGGAAGGGATCCACAAGGATTATTTTGTCCAGCTCCTGGCCCTGCACATCCAACCCTGGGCATCCCTGGGAGTGGTGTCCAAACGCTCCTGGAGCTCTGGCAACCTGGCCATGACCATTCCCTGGGGAGCCTGGGCAGTGCCAGCACCCTCTGGGGAAAGAATCTTTGCATAAAAAAAGACTGGCATTTATTTTTACAGCAGGAGACTGCAATAATTGAAATTTTAAAAGCAGCTAGATTGCCTACAAAATGAGTTCTTGGAGAAAATAAGTGTAATTTTCTTAACATGACAAGGATGTGTATCTGCTCCTCATTTAAAATTGCTAAAGGAAACTGTCACAATTCTGCTTGGGGGCAAGGGGAACTTTTCTATTATTTTTGCAGAGGTTTAGCTTGGCAATGTGATTTTGCTGTGCAGGTGAGTAAGTGGTGTTACTCCTAGTGAACACTTCAGGTCGTTGCAGAGTACTTGTTTTTGTCAGGCACTAGGTGGCCTGCTTGCTAAAACATCGCAGTGAAGCCTTCTGCAGACAATCTGCAAAAGCACTGCGTGAAAAATCAGTAAATAAAAATGCATCTTTAATTTCTGATAGAGGCTGAGGCATTCAAACTCACCCATGCAAAGTTCCAGACACGTGGAACTCTGCAGGTGCTGTAACCTACCTGAAACCAACTCGGCACACAATTATTCTGTTCTTGTCTTGCAGACAATATTTAGGCAAAAAGATCAAAGTTTCCCACTAAAGATGGGATCCTGACCTGTATATTCCCTAAATCATAAGCTCCTCTGGGGGAAGGTAAAAGCTGACAAGTGCAATATGATATTTGTTTTAGCACCCTGATGGTTTGGTGTGTTTATGCTCAGAAACATGAAAAGGATCAGTATTTATAGTTTCTAAAGGGCAAATGTAACACTGGTGTTCCAGGAGCTGGTTGTACTCAATCTGATCTACAAAAACCAGAATTAGGAGCAGTAAGCAAAGCAAGACCTCACTGGCCTTTTCTTGTTTTGGTTTGGTTTGGTTGGGTTTGGTTTGGTTTGGTTTGGTTGGGTTTGGTTTGGTTTGGTTTGGTTGGGTTGGGTTGGGTTGGGTTTGGTTTGGTTGGGTTTGGTTTGGTTTGGTTTGGTTGGGTTTGGTTTGGTTTGGTTTGGTTGGGTTGGGTTGGGTTGGGTTTGTTTTGGTTTGGTTGGGTTTGGTTTGGTTTGGTTGGGTTGGGTTGGGTTGGGTTTGGTTTGGTTTGGTTTGGTTTGGTTTGGTTTGGTTGGGTTTGGTTTGGAGTTACAGAGGGCTGGACAAGACCTGTGGTCTCTCAGTGTTGTCACCTGAGTCCTGTGCTGGTACAAACCATGCTAAGCTGTGTTTTTCAGCAATTTTGAGGTTTTAATTTGTTCTGTGACTCTTTTTAAGTAGATGTGTGGTGATGGCTCAGTTTGAGCTTTCGCTATTGAACTTTAAAAGAAACAAAAACCTATCTATTTTATTTATTTAAAATATAATAAAATAACAATTTTAATAACAGGCATACATTAAAATAGTTTTGCTGTTGAATTGAATTGATTAACCATGGAATGATTTCAGTGTGATTAATGAGCTTCTTTATTTCAGGTCAAATGCAGGACTAATGAGATGGCTGAGATTGGAAAGATCATTTGGTTTACCATTGGTAGAATTCTAGGATATTAGTGGTCAAGAAGGGTGCAAGCTTTTGCTGTTCTGCAGAGACCACGTGAGGAGGATGTGTCTGAAGCAAGGCATGAATATAATCTGCATTCCACACAACACTGTTGTGGTCATCAGCTTGGAAATTTATCTTGCACACATTTTCAACTGAATTCCCCTAATGCCTCTGTTCTAAACCAGATAAATGAACAAGCAAGAGAAAGCCCCATTGCACTGATTTCTAATTGTACAGGAAAGGGCATTGTGTGGCTTGTGTAATTGCATGTTTCGTTTTCTCCTGAAATCATACTAATTTAAAAAATGGATTCAGGTAATTGGTCATATTTTTCTAGGACAGGAAGGATGTTTCCACCTGATATTTGTGTCCTTTATTCTGAGTATGAGCAGAACACACCAGCAAATAGATGGCAGAATGTGGCGTGTTCCAAGAAAATGTCTAATTGTTGTTTTTTTCCTCCAAGAAAATATTGTAGCCCAATAGAAGAGGAAATGTAAGGACTTGCTGTTTTGTGATTTGATCAAAAAGTGTATTCCTCCTTACTCCAGCCAAATCTGAGCATGAATCTCTTGAATTGATTTCAAAGAAAGCAGACTTGGCAGGATCCCTCAGGCCACAGAGAACGATTCTCCATTTGAAGCGGTGCAGCATCCATCCACGCTGCTCTGAGAAATAACGTGCCTCCTCCAACTCTGCCAAAAAGAGACAAGAAATCTGTGATAGGTGGCACACACACACTCACACAGTCACACACAAATGTCCTCTCACTAGGGTGGGAGAAGCAGTGAACAAATTACTGATGGACAGGGGAATATCACTGCGAGATGTCAGACTGCCTGTAGGAATCCATCACGCCTGGATATCAGGAAATAGGTGTGGTGTACTGCATCACATAAAACACAGAGGAATTTTAGTAGGAAAATAGATCTGCAAACTTTAAGATACTCTTTATGTACTGGTCTGTTTGAAAAAATCAGTGTATCTTATATACTTTAGTTTATATGTGGGACCAACACCATGAAGCTGCAATGGGAATTGTGTCTGCTTTTCAACACCACAACACTTTAATACTTCCAGTTTCTATACCTGAATAGAACTTTGTCTTAGGGAATTTTGCTGTGGTGCATTTAATATATATCTTATATTCCACACACCTGGAATCCTAACAGATCTTAGAACACCAAATTTTCTTTACTACACAGGATGTGAGTAAGTTCTGAGCTTTTATTTTACTGGAAATCATTAGGATTTCTGACTGACACATCATCAGATGTTAAAGATTTGAAATGTTATTATTTTCTCAATTCATTTAATCACAAATCAATATTTCTGCTCCTTATACCAGTAATTGATGGAGCAGTTAATCTTGTCACTGTTGTTCTTCCATCTTGTGAGGCAACATATAATTATGTCCTTGTGTCACTTGTGTTGATCTTGTTTAAGAGATTCAAAACAACCTCTGTGTAGAAAGGAAAACATCAATTTTCTTGGCAGGTCTTGGATTTGTAGGCATAATTAGCTGATGTAAAAGAGCAGTCTATCAGTTGTGTTTGCATGACATTCCTATTACAACCCTAATACAAATGTCTAATTTCCAGAAATAACCAAAATATCTTTGGCCATTTTTAATTTCTTGAAACGGGCAAAGTGACCAAAATGTGGAGCACAATAAAACTTACAAGTGATATTTTGTACAACCTCATTTTATTCAAGAATCCTCTGTGCTGGAATTTTTTTAGCTCATAGACTGGTTTGTGTTTTGTGATGTTTTTTGACTTTTCTGACTTACATCTGAATCATGAGCTGTTACCAAGTGGAGAAGCCACTCCATTTATAGCAAAATGATTTTTTCACTTGGGTTTGTGGAGTAGGAACACAGCTTTTACACAAAAGAGAGGAAGAAGGATATGTATCTGTTGGAAACTTGAATCAGCGATCACACTAATCCTTTAAAATTTCTCCTCAAGTAATTTCTGCTTTCAAGAACTAATATGTGATTTTCTTAAAAAATGTTCTGTGTAATGTACCAGTAATGACAGAATGCATCAAGGCCCCATGATATTGGGTGGGAAAACGTGCTTCAGTAGGACTTTTAAAAGCTTTTCCATGAGCATGGTGACCTGCAGGACTCTGACCCACAGATGCACACTGCTCTCATCATTAGTTTTTTCATCTTTTTTCATTAGTTTTTTCATTTTTTTTTTCATCATTACCTTTTGAAGCTGTTTATCCTGTTGCATTGTGTCAGAAGAAGGAGGACGGATGGAAAGCAGCACCCCAAATATTCCAAACTTCTCTGTTCTCCATGACAAGCTTGAGTTTGTGCACATCACTTGTGTCTGGAGGTCACTGACAGTAAGCTGGCCACACTGAGTCAATGGAAATGCAGATTTCCAGGCAGAAATGTTTTGTCTAATTTGCAGAAGGTTAATTGGACAGGGTTTGGTGAGGAGGAAGGAAAGAAATTAAAAAAAAAAAACCACATTTCCCACTATTTGAGTACAGTCCATGAAGGAGCTGCAGTGTCTTTATGAACTTTAAATTGTTAAAAATTTGGGTAAATTGTTAAAAATCAAGTTTAAAGTTTTCTGAACTTGTTAAACAACAGCTTTACCATCTTCGGGCTTGAAGATCTTGACAAGCTTCAAGAGCATGGCCTGACCTTTGTAATAAAATATAAAATTAAGCATTTCATGCTGGCACATAACAGTCCATGCAAATATTTAATGAAGCTCTGTTGTTGAGGTGTGTAGGCAACTTAACTTTTTGCTTAAGTTAAGGAATTTTATTTCCAGAACTTTACTTCCAGCAAACTTTGTAAAACCTGGAGAAGACGCCACTGCTTTCAGTGGGCTTTGAATCAATTTAATTGTTGACCAGAACCTCCACTTCTTAAACCATATTTACTATACAGGTAAAACAAAATTTAAAGAATTGGGCCCTGCACAACAGATTGTTGTGACACATTTTAAAGTATCCTTTTAATTCTGTTTCATCCAATTTTGTGACTCCTCTTGCTGAGTACTTTTTGTACAGGTAGATTGACTAGTTTTTGGTAGCTGCTTTCTCCTACATCAAAACAGCTCTGCTTCATCATCTCCATGGGATGATTGAGATTTCAATCCCCTTTCAAGAGTCACTTCAGTGTAGAATTGTCTCTGGCACAGAATTTGCTTTGAGAAGCAATCCAATCTCTGCAGCAGTTTGGGGATCTGTCAGGATGGGAGGTGTTTCACCAGAACAGAAGAATGGTTCCAGTGTCATTCTGGTTTTTATGATAACAGAGGAAAAGACCTTACATTTTTGTGAATGTAAACTGTAAAATGAAAGAAGTGTTTTTTTGTTATTTAAAGAGTTATTTATTGTTATTTTGTTATCTGGCCAGCAGCTGAGGAGCTGCCACTGGCAGGCAGCAATTCCCATCATTTCCATGACTAAAGATGATGATTTATCTTTGTGTTCATGGACCAGAAAAGAAATGTTTATCCTAAAAACTGCCTGAGGACCATGGAAGGGAGTGAGAATCCTCCCCATGACAGGACAGGTGGGGAAGAACCACCCTGCCCCAGGGCAGGGAGGGGAGAGGCATTTGCTCATCTTCTGCATTTGGTTTGTATTCTGGTACAACCCAAAAACTCTGATACAAAACCCAAATTCTGATATTGTTCTGTCCTTGGAAAAGCCTTCCTCTGCAATCACCTTCTCTTAGGAGTTTCCTATTGCACAGTGCCATGTTTTATTCATGTGGTGAGTTTAGGTAGGGCCAGTTAGCTAAAAAATGTGTTGATTGCTTCCCTGCTCCAGGCCCATCCATAAATGATGAGAAAATTCCTTCCAAGATGTGCAATTAGTTCTCAAGTTCATGGTACTCCTGGAGCTCCCAGAGTTGAGTTTCTGATTTGTAAAGATGTATTCTCATGGATGGTATCCACATTTTGTTTGTGACAACTTTGGGCAGACGTGGTGATTAGGCTGTTAATTGCTGAGATAAATGTAAGGTATAGAATATGCAATTTATGATGTATTTGGTATTTTAAACTCTTGACTAGAACCTTATAGTTTTGATTCTAATTTGCATTCAAGATATCTTTAAGAAGAACAAAAAATCCCATATTAAAATGAGCAGCTATACTGCTACTGGATAAAAAACCCTGATTTCTTTTTTTTGGATATGCTAAGGCAAAGAGAAACTGATGAAAAAATAGCAAAGTTTAGACGTCCTTTTGGAGTCCAACACATTTATTCTGGCACCCAGAAGAACTTTTTTCTCCTTCAGGAAACAGGAGTTTATTCTGAGTTTAACAGGAATTACAGAATATAAATAGAATATTAATTTTTGTTTTTCCTTTTAAGTAATGACTTTTAAAAAAAAGAAAAAATAGCAATATATTTAGTTTTTTTTGTTTCTTTTTAGAATTCTTGGGAATGGTGCTTTCTGCTCTCACAAATGGTTAAATGAGAAGTAGATTGCTGTGGTTTTGTGTGGAACTCAAGGGGTTGGAAGAAGGTGACTGATTCCTGCTCCTCTGGAATTCATGGGATGTGTGGGCTCTTGGCAGAATTATGTTTGGAATAAGCAGGACAATATACAATACAATATTAACAATATTGTACACAATATTAACAATATTAACAGTAAACCAGCATCCCTTCCCTGATTCACAGCTACCAGAACTCTTTAGTGGACACTCTGAAATGCGGATTTTACCAGTGAGAAACAAAAATTATTAGCTGGCAGTGAGGCAGTAAAGCAAAATGCATTATGTATGAAACAGGTGATCTCAACAATTGCCATTCCAAAGGATTTGACACAAATGACTGGAATCAGATTGACTTGCATTTTTAAACAAATAAAAATGTGTTTTATGTTGGAGTGCATCCAGCAGCCACATAGGTGGTTTCACATGGGTTCTTATTGTGGCCCCAGAATCTCTTGCCAGTGGTTCATAGATGATTTTCCTTTTGTTTGTTTTAGCAGAGATTTAATTTTCAGATTTGAGGCATGAACAGATTTTCAAGTACCAAAACCAGAGCAATTTCCACTTGATTGGTAAAATGTATTCATGTAGTACAAACACACAAATAAAATGCAAAGAAAATGACATTATGAATCATACCATTAACAGCTTGATTTTTGTAATGTTTTTAGGAGTCAGCCATTGAATTATAGTGAATATATATTTGAGTTTGCAGAGCAATGTTGTGTTCACTTTGGAGTTGTGATGGAGTTGGAGTGGTCTGCAGCTTTGTAGGGGGTTTGATGTTGGGTTTGATTTGATTTTTTGGGTGTTTTTAATCTCTTTTTTTTTTTTTTTCTTTTTCTATTTGTTCAGGCATCCCACTATTTCTTTCTAAGAAAAATGAAAATAGCCATCAGAGAAATCTTCAGCTTTTTTTCCAAGATTCCTGTTCTCAACCTTTAGCTTTTATGCAGCTCCAATGCAAAAATGTTCCACTGCTAAAAGCGGGACCATTTCCAAGTGTCACTGGTATATAAATAAATTTGACACTGCATATTCTCACAGGTCTCTGAAATAAGTTAGAGAATATTTTTAAAGTATTTCCTGGGTGGCTGCTAGATGCATTTTCCCAAATGTGGACTGTATTTACTCTTCTAGTAAAAAAGGGACTTCAGCTTTAAAGGGATTAATTTGCTGCAATTAAAATAAATTACTCCTTATGCCATATATCAATGTGATTGAGTTTAATTTGTTCAGCATGCTCACTGCCTATTGTGTATTTATAATTCTGTTCACTCTTTCCAGCCTTTTGATACAAGTTTTAATCAACACTCTTCCTATTAGTTGCAGATTACTATCAGGAATAAAGAATTCTATCAAAGAATTTATCAGTTGCTTGTTTTCCACACCTTGGCTGCTTCTTCATGTGGCTTGAAGAACCTGTGTTCTGGTCATTAACTTTTTATTTCCTCAAGTGAAGAGCATTTCTTACCCCCCATGATGAAAAAGCAATAAAAAGAACTAAAAATACTCTATTTTTAAAGCAGTGAAGACTGAATCAGGAGAGCATGCAACTGTAAGCAAGCTGTGCCTCTCACTTACTTAATTCTTTTGTTGACTTAAATGGATGTGGGGTGATGTTTTCTCCTGGTGATAAGAATTTCCAGTTCCATTTTGTTCATCACTGAAGAAAAATCAAATTAAAGAAACCTCATTGAAGTCAGTACCATCATGCTCATAAAAAATAGATCAAAGAATGAATCAGTCCCTTAGTGGATTTAGAGTAAAATCATATGAGGGAATGAATTTGAAAGGCCTGATAATATAACAAATTGTCTGTTTCTCTTTGAGGTAGGTCTTTTTCTTTGAATATGATAATGAAATATCCTGTGTAGGGAGTGGATCCTGTGGATAAATATTGATGGCTGCAAATAATTTATCTTTGAAACACCACGGAGCGTGACAGCGAGTTCAGCTTGGTTGGTGGCATTTGTGCCTTTAAAAAATGGGGAGAGATTTCTGTCAGGCAACAGCTCTGTGATGTTTCTTATTGTCATCAAAACCTGTAAAACACCTGTAAATTCTGTACCTTTTTAAAAATCAGTCTCATCAAAGCCAGCCAGTTCTTTAATGTTGCCTGGGCTGTGTGGTGGCAGAGTGTGTGCAGCCAGGCCAGTGGCTTATGGCAAACCAAAAACCCCAAAACTTCCAGCATCAAAAAATCCCCACTTTGGAGCAAAGCTGAAATCCACATCAGCGTGGCCCAAGAATTCCAAAGCCGTGCAGAGCTGCCTAATTGACAGTGGGCACTTTGGAGGGAGCCCCAGTGAAGTGGAAGAATTGCAAACAGCTGGCTTGTCAGTGAAATAACGTAATAATCACGGTATTGACTGGCAGATGGAGCTGTGTCATGGGGATCTTTGGCTCTGAGAAACACCATTTTAATACAGGGATTTGAATACTCCTATTTAAGGAGCCCACAGTGGATTAGCAGCAAATGAAAAGGATATGATATTGAAAAAGTGTGGTGTGCTCACTAAATTTGTCCAAGTAATTAAAATAGGTTCGGGAATACAAAGATAAGAATGGGAGTGATATTTTCAGGATTTCTTCTCTACTATGATTTTAATAATTGGATGTTGATGTAGCTTTGGACTTCAATATTCCTAATTTTTAAAAATATAGTACCTTTTTCTTTGAACTTGGTATGGCAGTTAAAAATATCACCACCATTTGTTTGTTGTGTTCTAATCCAAATCTGAATCCAAGTATCAGGAAATGGTGTTTTTCTAATTTGAAGTGGACACCTGAACTCTTCTACCCCCTTTAATTCTTTTCTGAGGTCATCTCAAGGAAGAAATAACAAGTTCTGTGATAAGGTAAAGGGAAATTCTTGCTCAGGTGGGACCAGATGGAGCCTTGTGTTTAAAGAACAGATTTAGATTCTACCTTCACATCCTGCTCCATTGGGTGGTTACAGTTTTTATATTCTCTCTACTTTTCAAGGTGTGATTTGACAGCTGTTAAATGAAGATGATAATGAACAGCGTTAATATTTAAATGACACCATTAATATTTGGTGTATTGGGCAAAAAGTCAGGTATAGTTGAGTGTACAGAAAGCCAGATGAAGAAAAGCAAGTTTAAACTTTTTTCCCCTCCTCCCCTCCATCTTGTCCATCTGGGCCATTTGCCTTCCTAGTTGGGAAGTCAACAGCACAGACAGCAATGCATTCTCTTGAAAGCTGGGAAAATGGCTTGGCAAGCTTCGTGTTACCTTCTGTTAAACAATTTGATTTGTTCTCAATTTTTTTAATTTATTTTTTTTTAACCGCCTTGAAAGCGTGAGCGAGTGCTGGATCCCATGAAAGGTCCCTTAGACTTGGGCTGCTCTCTTCAGCCTTCTGCACTTCTGTGTTTCCTCAGGCTGGAACACTCTGCTTTCATAAATGCCTTTGGTTGCTAGAAAGTGCCTCTTGCTCCTGTTCTGTGCATTGCTGTTGCCATAGTATCCCTATCAGAGCTATGGCACAAATGACAGGCAACGTACAGCAATGCCTTTATAAATAGGATTCTGGGAGAACAACACTTTCCTCACAACATCAGATATTCTACTCCATATCCAAGCAGCAAACTTGTGTCACGTTGGGATATTTATTTTTTTTTCTCCTTAAAGGCCTACAGCTCTGGAATAGAGCTTCAAAAATGTTGCTGGGCTTATTTTGAAAGAAAGAAAACTATTTTAAAAAACAGTGTATTGTACAGAAGTTCAAGCATTGTGAATCATTGTTGGTTGTTTTTTCCTGCTAAACTAACACTGTCTTACATGTCTATACCCTTTAGTCAGTCAGGACAATCTGTGACAGCAAAAGACACCACAAAAAACCACGTTAGCATGTATCTGGTGTGGTTTATAACTGTGCTCTGCTGTTTTTTCATGCTTTAAAGTGTTTTCTTTACTATGACACAAAAAGGATTTCAATAAAATGATTCAAACTTGGTTTAAAGTAAGTAAAAATATGCATAATAATGTTATGCCAAGTTCCACCCTGCAGTTTTCCTTATAAAACTCTTTGAGTCCTGCTGGTGTTATTTTACAATCCCTGGAAACTCGACTGCAGATGAAACTGGGGGTACAGGTTTAGAATTTAGTTTGAATATAAAGTATCTCCTGGTATGATCTCAACTTTCAGAACGGATTCAGGAATATTGTTGATGAACTCTTTAGATTGTCAGATTTATGTACTCATCCTCATATTGCTTTGCAAAAAAAAAGAAACAAACAAACAAAAAACCCACCTATTTTTTAATGTATTTGGAAGATTTATATACCTGTTTATACAATATTTTTATATGTTTATCATTTTTAAGCAATGCAACAGTATTGGCATAGAAGAATATGGGATAGGGGCTAGAATTTGGTTTATATTTATGGATGGTGTTGGGTTTTTTCATTTCCTCCCCTCAGAAATGTAAATTTGAGATATTATTCTATCAGAATTTGAAGGGTTTTTTACCCCTGCTGTGTTATTTTTCATTTTAATTTGTAATAGAGAGGAAGAAGTGGAAAATTTTTTCCTTGTAATATGCACAAAACATGCAACTATTCTGATTTTTCTTTTTTTTTTTGTGGTAGCATTTAAATATCAACTTTTCACTGTAACCCATACGCTTTTATTGGTGTTTTCCATAGGAAACAATGTAAATTTATTTATTTCAGTAATAATGGATACAATGATGTGCTTTCCTGAAATAAGGGTGCTCTGCAGGTGGAATGTACGTGGATAATTACTTCAGTGGGGTGACGATTGCTGGATCTGCATTTAAAGAAATATAAGACAATTAATAAATAAAATTATAAGAGCCAAACTAATACACTTGTACACCATCACCAAGTCATTCATTAGGCTCACACTGCTACCATGGCATTACCATAATGGTAATCAGGAGCTGCTGATGACTTCTTCCTTATTTGCATATTTAGAATATGATATGATAATGGCTTATAGAAAGCTGTTGGTCCTGCATTGTTGCTTCCCTCTTCACCCCTGCTTGGTGCTGCTCTGGGTGTTGTGAAGCCCTGAAGCCCAGGGATAAATCAGGAAATTCCTGAAATGCCATCCCCTTCTCCCCCCTTCTCAGCAATCTCCTCCAGATCCATGGAATTACTCAGGAAGCAAAGCCTTTTTCCATAAGTGGGGACTTGCAGCATTTTCATTCCATGTACAATCATGGAAATTGTATCATTTTCTCCTTCTGTATAATCACGAAGCCAGAAGATGCTGTCCAGTCAAATGGTGCTGATGTGGGGATCCACCTTGCAGATGGAGCTGGAATGTTCTTTGTCTGTCACTTGCTTCCAAGCCAAAGCAGTTCACAGTGTTTAAATGGAATAACAATATTAATTGTTCCTAACCTGTTTCACTGCAAAATCAGAGGGTTTACTGTAAATTACCCTGCAAGTGGCACTGCTGAAAGGCAGTAACTAACGGGCAATTACTGGCATCAGTAATTTCTTCAACCACTGCAGCTTGATCTGCAGAAGTAAATCAATCTATGCTGTGACAGGGAGAATAAAATGAGTAGAGACAGGAAACAAAATTACACTTTTACCTGCATAGTGAAGAGAATGGAGCTGTGTTAGCACAGGTATATTTGAAAGAGATGCTAACCCAATGGGAGCTAAGATTTCATTTATGAGAAAAATCACTTTACATGGAACTCCTGAACATTTACCTTAGAGAAATGCTATCCTAGCAGATCCTAAATTCTGGGCTGGCAGAAATTATGTAAAGATTAGGCAAATATTCAATATATGGAGTTCAAGAGAGTGATTTAGTTCTTAAAAATTCTAGGCTGGAGGCTCTATGCAGCTACACAGATATCTGTGTGTACCTGTAAGTCCTCCTATTCCACTTCCACCTTTCTTGAGGTTGTTAGCAACCTCAAGGAGGGAATGTATTGTTATTTGGAAACCAGCTTGGAAAGTTTTTCCTCTGTGCAGAACAAGTTTGTATCTCCCTTTAAAGGTATTGGTGTTCCAGAGTGATATGAAGAGGCATCACAAAATTTAAAATTATATGAAATTTCTTACAGTTCACTAGACAGATTTCCACACATTGTTGGCTGAAGTTCACCAGACTCCATTTACATAATAACATTTTCTTGCCAGTTTAAGTTCCTGAATTAAATATATCCAGATTTCTTTGTTGTTGTTAACAAACATTACATAATTTTGTCAGTGAAAAACTTGTGGGGAGAATTAAGACAAGTGTTCTTCTATCCCCATATTTAAGCAAGAGGTATAAAAAGATCTGGTTTTCAGCAGATGGTTGCTTGCAAACTTCTTGCCTACTTTTTTCTTAGGAAACAAAAAAACTAAGTGAGGACAATGTGGCAGAGAGATCAAAGGAAGAGATTTTCCTAAGGAGCAAAGGAAAATCTCACGATGGTAATGGGGGATTCCTGTACTTATTTCTTCATTCAATATGATCCAGCCCTAAAATTCTTACCTCAGTATTTAGTTAAAAATTTCAAGTAAAAAGTTTTGCAAGGAATTTTATACGTATTTAGGAAGGATTGAGTCCAATGTGACTTTACTAATGGGGCTTTCAAACGTGTTGTAGGAAAGGAGCTCCTTTAGCTCTCTGTTGCTTTAGGAACACAACATTCTGTGACTTTTAAAGGATTTTCCTTTCCCTTTCCCCAGCTACTCCTGGTGTTCTACACGAATACTCATTAGTCATTCTGGAGATGGACTTGCTGTCTGGAACCTACCTCTTGGCAGTCTTGTTGGCCTGCATCGTGTTCCAATCTGGCGCACAGGAGAAGAATTACACCGTGCGGGAAGAACTGCCTGAAAATGTGCTCATTGGCAACCTGCTCAAGGATCTCAACCTAACGCTGGACCCCGACGTGCCCCTGTCCTCCCCGCTGCAGTTCAAGCTCGTGTACAAGACTGGGGATGTGCCCCTGGTGAGGGTGGAGGAGAACACCGGGGAGATCTTCACGGCTGCCAACCGCATCGACCGCGAGAAGCTGTGCGCCGGCATCCTCAGCGAGAACCGCTGCTTCTACGAGGTGGAGGTGGCTGTTCTGCCAGACGAGGTGTTCAGACTGGTCAAGATCAGATTCCTAATCGAGGATATAAATGACAACGCTCCCCTTTTCCCCTCGACAGTTATTAACATCTCTATCCCTGAGAACACAGCCATTAATTCCCGCTACTCCGTCCCTTCTGCCATCGACCCGGACATCGGCGTCAACGGTATCCAGCATTATGAGCTCCTCAAGGTGGGTTTCTTTCATCCTTCTCTGTTGCTGTCTGTGTTACTGTCCTCCCACAAGTGTTGCCAGTCCTCACCAGCCCATCAGAAAGCCAAAGCTGTGTGTTGCAAGCAGAAAGCCAAGAGGGTGAGCTGCAGCTGTGGTACAGTGCAGGTCCGTGTCAGGATGTGAATCTGCAGCCCCGAGTGCATCCCGGTGCATCACAGCCTCACTCTGTGGGGAGCTGCACGTGCATTTGTGTAACTGTGTGACAGTGGGATGAAACATCCACATCTCCACCAGCTCTGCACCAGCATCCAAAGTGCTTGTGTGCTTTGGCTGCCAGTCTTCCTGGACCATTACAAATGTAATTAGTGAAGTCCTTATTGCCACTGACACGACAGTGCCGAGTGCAGAAGTGTTTTGTGCTGGGTTTATGTCTCCTGTTTTTATGGAGGCATTTTTTTCGTATCTCTCTTGCACCACTTTTGGACTTGAGCAGTAGAACTTGTCCCAGATGTTGATGTGATGCTCACCTGTGCATGGATGAGCTGTTCCAGAGGGAAGGAGTCCTTTTGTCAGAGCAGCTCTGTAATGGCTGGGCAGGAGCAGCTCCAAGATGTGCAAGAATGCAAGGAGAGCAGTGCCAGGGACCTTGTAAGAGCAGATATTTCATATTCTTGCTTCTCTTATGCTTCCTAGCGAGTAACAGGGGAACAGAAGAATAACATAAATGTGATGTTTACATAAACAAGAGTGTGACTGCTAAATAAATGATCACTTTTGTTTGATTTTACTGAAACAAAATTAAGAACAGGAAAGAAACTTACCCTGAAACTGTTGGGGGAAGCTGAAATTGCCCTCACTTCTTTTGATTTCTAATAGGGAACTATTTTTGTTTTGGCTGCTCAGCAATCAGTCTGACCCTCCTTACTGCCAGAAGAATATAGATTATATTATCCAATATATCTTGACTGTCTGGATAGCTGATATTCATTGATATCAGTACTTACTAGCAATTTAATAAAAATAAAACTCTGCCTCCTTTTAGCTCTTTTAAATTGCTCAGAAGCTGAAGTAATTGTGGCAGTGTGGGTGCTGAGGAGTGACAAAGACTTAAAAATCTCTTTTGGGAAACTGCATCCCACTGGGCATTTCTGGCTAGCTAGCAAAAAAAAATGTATTAAAAAAAAAAAGAAGATGCCACATATATCTGTCTGCTCTCAGTGCAGCCAAAGAACTTATAACTTTCTAAGAACTTAATGTAGAGTCTGAAGATGTTGTAGTAAGCTCTTTAAAACTTTTCCTAGGTTACAGGAGAGTAGGTATACCTACATGTGTTGGTTTTGGGTTTTTTTTTAGCTAGCTAAGCAGAAGCATCCACTGGGCCAGAGTGTTCTTTGTGTGGCATATTAAATGAGATTTTGGGGACTGAATAACAGCATATTAAATAAATAACAGTAGGAGTAGGAGATAATGAAAAAGCCAGGGTTACACACAAAATGGGGCAAAATAATACCCGGTCTGAACAGAGAAATGTGAGTTATCCGAGAGAAAAGTGCTGTTATTGTAGGAAAACTGTAGGAAATGGCAAAATCAGGAGTCCCTGTGCCTGATGAGCAACAGTTCAGATCACCACAATAGCAGTCCTGCTTGCTGAGCTTATTTCTGCCTGTGCATTCAGGGGGAGAATGGAGCGGGTGAGCAGAGTGGGAGCAGGTTTGTGTCACACCAGTGGGAGCTGAAATCCAGCCTGCAGCTGCAGGGCAACATGAGAGCGTCTGCCTGAGAGGTTTGTCACCAAGAAATGTGCAAAGAACTTTCACATATCAAATCAGTTCATTTAAATTGTTTAATTTGTAGTTAGGGGGAGAAAGAATGAAGAAGGACCTGTTGAATGGTTATCAGGTGGCTCTGAAAAACTGCTTTTGCCACATAATGGCAATAAAGGTGGTTCAGCACACACTGGTTTAGACTGGAAGTTTTGAAATCCTGTGCTGCATGTGCTTCACACAAAATTATTTGTGAAATCACAGCCCTGTAGGCAGATCTGAAAGCATTAATTGTGTTTTTCCCATGAATGCCTGTTGCTCAGGAGGTTTTTTGAATTATGGATCTGCTCCCTTTAAATGAGCAATTTCCCATACTTTGGAAATGATCTGTAAAAACCAAAAAGAAGTTTCTGACAGCCAGGCACCATTTGGAATAGTATTTCCAGATGTTACTCTGCTGGTAATTTTCAGAATGTTTATATCAAAAGTAATCACAAAATAGATTAAAAAAACCCCAAAACAGTAGAAATCAAGGATTCTGGTGATCAGGCAGGAAATGCAGCCTGTATTTCCTACAGCAGGGGAGGACCAGGAAGATAATTCGAGGGATTAAGCACCTTTCCTATGAGGAAAGGCTGAAAGAATTGAGATTCTTAAACCTGGAGAAAAGAAAGCTCCAGAGTGACCTTGTTGAGGCCTTCCAGTACCTGAAGGGACTGCAGGAGGGACTTTGGATGAACCTGGAATGACAGGACAGGGGAAAAGGGCTTTGTTCTGACAGGTTTAAATTGGATACTGGGAATAAATCCCTCCCTGTGAGGGTGGGGAGGGCTCTGCATCGCTGGAAGTGCCCAAGGACAGTTTGGAGGGGACTTGGATCACCCTGGGATAGTGGAAGATGTGGAAATCAGAAAAGATGATGCTTTAGTGGATGTGCAGCAACAGAGTGAAATGTTCTGTGTTTTGGATAGAAAGCAATCAAAAAATGACAAATTGTGACCTGGAGAGAAAGCTTTTCAACTGTAATTCACTTTTGAAACAAATTTAGCCAAGATTTGCTAATTTCCACATCTGTGTGAAGCCAGGCCTATTTTGCCCGAATACAGGTAGATGGAGACTTTGTCCATAAGGAATTCTAAAAAGAGGGAATTTCTCACTGCGTTGTGGGTGTTTAACACATTTTCAGCCCCTCTGCAGCTCCTTGGGAAGGTCACAGCCACGTGTTACAATTTTTTCTGTTTGTTACACTTACCTTACTGCCTCTCTCAAAGGGTGTGGAAAAGGCCGAATATAATTTGTGAATTTAGTTTATTTTGCAAACCTGATGAGAAATGATAAAGTCTTTAAACTAAATGACATATTTTCATGCTCTATTTTTTTTTTTTTTATTTTTTAATGCCTCTTGTTAAAACCCCTTAAAACAGTAGAAAACAAAACTTTGTCAAGAAATATTGTCTTGTATTTTGGATTCAGTGGAAGCTTTGTAAAGCAGGATTTGATTTATTTAAAACAAGACAGTGCTTTAATTACCACACTGATTAACACTCCGGTATTTTTTGCCTGCCTGCATTTTATCAAGGTGTACCTGAATAGAAAATAACTTCTTTATATGTAAGTGATTCATGGTACTGCATCCTCAAAACTTTCTGGGTCTCTGACTTTCACAACCCTGTTTGAAACAGATGAACTCTAAAAAGGCATCAGTTTTAGTGTTAACAGAAAAGAGGAGACAGTCACGCCGAGCTTCTTGCTGCTCCCCAAAGCTGCTGTGCGTGGCATTATAAAATATTGTGTTTCTCTACTGAGACGCCCCAAGGTGACCATAGAGGGAGTGACATGAAGGTTTCACTTGATAAACAGTGTTTTCTGTCAACGAGGGGAGGAGGGAGAACTTAGATATTATTTAACAATAGAAGAAAATTCACTTAGAATGAGAAATAGCTGGATTGGGGAAGAGGATGGCATAACACTGATGGTGGGAGCTGGTAGGTGCAGCTAAGACAAGAAATAAATGGCCAGATGGAAACCAAACCAATTTTGTCTCAGCTGAGATAACTACTTCAAGTATAAATGGGAAATTATAGGGAAAAAAGATCTGGGCATTCATAAATAGAAGTAGTATGTGAAAATCTTGATCTTGGATGCAAGAGCAAATTGTGCATTGAAACCTTAATAAACAGTGACTTCTGACTGGGGATGAATCTACAAATACTAATGTTCTGGTTTAACCCAGGGCCAGCCCAGCCACAGGGCTTTGTTCACCTCTTCAGGGCAGGCCCATTGTTTACAGACTGACATAAAATGTGCATTGTGTCAGGCAGTGCCACCACGGTGCCATAAATACCTGCTTGCTGCTGGTGATTACACTGTTCCAGCACACATTTCAGCTCAAGGCAAGCTGATATTTAATATAACCTGATTAATACACTTAATATTTATAGGTGTCACAGGCCTCTGCTTTGACTGCAGAGATTTGAGTGTGAAGCATTTCTTTGTTCTCTTAAATGTGAAAAAGGTGAGCTGGTTCAGAACAGGTTTTGAATAGAAAAGGATTCACACAAGTGAATGTTTTAAATAATTTTTTTTTTAAATTGGTTGCTTAGCATTTCTTGTCAGCTAGGTGTACCATGTGCATTAGAAGTGGCAGAGGTGCAACAGGAACAGAGGTCTTTCTGAGCTGGTCCTGTGTGTTAATATTTTTTTCCTTTAATCCTTTGCAGTTTGGGGGAAATTAGATAGGTTTTACCTTTATAGTTCCATTACTCTTACCTGTTGCAGTAATTTTGCTGTATTTACCTACAGAAGCAGCTGGTGCATTCCTAGATTAATATAATAATCTCTTTGTAGCTGTCAGTTCATACCTCTGTAATCTGACAAAATAGATTCCTGCTCAGTCTCACCACACGTCAGTTGTGCCTCTGATGAGGAGAGTTTCATCTCGCTGCTCTAGATCATCTTTGTGATGCCTTTCAATGGAAGATACCCTCTTCTTTCTGATACAGTTTGTCAATTCCATGACCCATGGAAGATGGAAATCACAGTTCATCATCCTTCAAGCATCATATTTCATGTTTGCAACCAGTTATTTCTGAGCGTCACAGCAGTCTTGGGTTTAGTAACTGATATCGCTCTCAAGATCAAGAGTGGAAGATGTTTTATGTAGAAGTAAATATAGGAAGGTAGTTGGAATTATAGACAGATTAGATTTGTAGTTTTATGTGCATCAGAAAGTCATATTAATGAAATCTTTGTTGCTAATCCTGTTGTAAGCAGGGATACAAATGTGAAGGTCAAAAGCTGGAACAGTGCAGGAGGCCAACAACCTTTCTGTGGTCTGTTTGTGTTTTAATGCTGCACCTGTGGGGTTCAGCACACAGAGAAAAAACAAGATAGGAGGGTTAATGTCCCTGCAAACTCAGTGCACAGTGACACAGAGTTTGATTTTCTGATCACAGGTGCTCACCAGATCAATTCACCCTCCCAACACCAGCTGCTGGAGGCTCCCATTCCTGTCCTTTTTTGTGCTGTCATTCCTCCCAGAGGGAGCCAGAGCAGCCACCCTCCCCTTTCCTCTCAAACCACGTCCCATAGCTTGTCACACTGGAATTAATGTGAATTAAACTAATGTGGATGATTCTTCAGCAGCATGAGAGGACAGTGAAGTGGTTTATTGGCCCTTTCAGTAGGTCACAAGAAGCCTGGGGTTGTTATCAACATCTGCATTCTGTGAAAAAAACTGCCAACACGGAGCTTTTTTTCTGCTTGTAAACAGATATTTATTAGTACTGTCAGGTCTTACTGAATATTGTAGTTAGATGCTCATTCAATTAACTAATTCCAACTTTATTTTTCCTAATTTTTCTACAAATCAGAAATTATTTGTGAGTTTATTGTAACCCTGTAATAGCGAAATATTCTTCCACTTTCTGATTTTGTTTTTATTGGCAAGCCTTTCTAGTAAGGGAAATATGGCTGATAGGAAGATGGCTGTTCAAGATTCCAAGAATTTTGGTTTTTAGAGACTTTATTTACTCAGGAAAATACACCATTCAGATATGAGATTTCTTGACTTCCTCGTAGACAAGATCTTTTCAGCATTTCTCTCTTCTCATTGAGGGAACACTAGTTCCCTCAACTAGTGAGATTTCAAGACTAATTGCTACAAAAATAAAATTACACTCACATTGATGTTACAGGTAACAACAGCACTTAGGTGGCTAAAACTGAGAAACTGTGTAAAACCAGATCCTGGATCTGACAGTGCTTGCAGACAAGGTGAAAATAAGATGCATGTTAAAAAAAAAACACATTTGAGGGCTGTTGTTTTTTTTTTAATTATTATGAGTTTCTTTTCCTTCTCACTGTCCTGGAGCTCAGACTAAAATTTTGAGCTTCTGCTTGGAGAGGGGGACGGTTTGTTTTTATTTCACAATACTCTGGAGGAATTCAATGCCCAGCTGGATGTGATGAGGAGCTTTAGCTGAGGGCTGGGGTTGGAGCAGCTGATTTCCAGAGGGCTCTTCCCACCAGGACACTCCGTGGTGTCCTCCAGAGCAGGCTGGTTTCACCCTCGCTGGGATGTCTCAGATGGATTAAACTGCAGACATTTCTGGGGCACTACTGTGTCTTCTTTCCCATTTTGTGTGCCAGCACAGAGGGGGAAGTTAATGGATTTAGGGAGCTCAAAAATAGATTTAGGAAGTTTTTTTGCTTTGGAGTTGAGCTCCAGTCAAGCTCTAAGGTCACTCTCTAGTGCTTGTAATTTAATAAATAGGGAGAGCTGGACATGTTGTCTTTCTAAGGTAATTTTTAGCTGCCCTTTAAAAGAGATGCCTTTTGTAGGACAGACAGGCTGTCTTTTGAGTGGTGCTGAGTACTTTTGTCCTAAGTCCACAGTGGGGGAATAGGTCAGACCCAAAACATCTTTCCCTTTTTCATTTGCTGATAGAAGTTCAGAGTTTTGGTTAAAGTTAACACATCTTCAGGGTTTTTTTGACATGGATGGTTCCCCCTGTGTGCTTTTGCCCTCAAGACATGCTTAATTACCATCTGAAGTTCTTAACCTTTGCAAAGGCAAAGTCACCTTTGCAAAATTAGTTTATTTTCATTATTTTATGCTGTAGCTGAAAATCCTCCTTCTTCCAAATCCTCTACCCCATCTACTCATTTTTCTTGCAATCCAAAATACCAAAGTATACAATCCTTTAGAGAAGATTTTGCGCTAGAATAAAACTCCTGCTCAGTAGCAATTTGTCTAGAGAGATCTGGACAGACAAGTGGTCATCTGTGAACATTATTGTGAAACAGTCGCCGGCTCTGAGCTTGAAAAGGGAAAAAAACAGTTATTTGCATTCCTCCACAGCTGTGACTTGGTGTCTGTGAGGAGATAAAAGTCTGCTCCTGCCTGGTGCTAGTGAGTCAAGGTAATTGCCTCTTGTTGGTTGATGCAAGGCTCCTTTAGGGTGGTTTATGGCACTGCTGCTGTAAAACTGCCAGCTCCCGTTACCCTGACGGCCCTTTGGGCATCGACTGAGGACTGCAGGAGAAAGTCTTGCTGCAGGCACAGCAAGTTCAGCGAGTTAGGGTGAGGGATAAGTTGGTGTCTCTTTCTGCATTCCAGGCTCTGATTTTCACACGAGCTGTCATGGAGCAATAATATATAACTTAGCATGTTTCTGAGTGGAGAGGATGATAGACTCGAGCTGCAAGGCACGAATCTGTCAAACGCTGAGCTCCACTTCATCTGTCTCAGCTGAACATCATCGTTTGCTGGTGTCTGGACAGATCAGTTTTAGCACAGATGTGGGGATGCTTTCTGAGCACACAAGGCTCAGGATTTGTTCACACAGTCAGCACAGAGAAAGGAACATTTTCCCAACAGCCATCGAGAAAACAATTGTGTCATTTATAAGAAATCGCCAATTACTTGATTTATCATCTCTGGATTGATAACCCCAGTAAAAGCACTAAAATGCCCCTTCCAAATCAAGTTATACTTTGTTTTGCATGATATTGGAGCTGCAAACATGCAGTGCCACGTGAAGTTACAAAAGGTAATAAAAGTGCACTCAGGACAGATTATGCTCCACTCTTAATTTTTCCTACTGTCTCAAAATCTACTTTATTTTAAAGGTGTCATATTTTTGTACACCGCAGGAGAAAGAGGTAGGAGCCTTTTTCAAATGCCATAACAGCATTGCCATGGTGTTGAGGCATTATTTTTACATATTCAATGTCTTTATCTATGAATAGAGATGCCTCTCTTTGGCTCTTATTTTATCTTTAAAGAATGACCTTACACAGGTGTCTGAATTTTGGACATTTATTTATAAATTATGTTAGTGCATCTGCTTGATATGGTCAGCTTGTATCCAAAAGCATTTTAACTTTTTTTAGGAAGTTTTTTTATTTAAAAGACTTCATCTTGTAGTTAAAACTGTCACCATCCAGGCATGAAGTATTTTAAAGACCATTATTTTTTTGACCAAATTAAAAACAATTATCACAAGTTCTGCAGAATGTCAGTCAATGGTCACTGCATGTACTGTAAAAGTTCTTTGGATCCACTGTAATTCTTGTTGCAGAATAACTTTGCAAGGATTATTTATTTCTGCTTCCTTATTGTAATAGATTTATCAATGCATGGCTTACTTGTATTTTGGATGGCTGTCACAAGAAACCTTGAATTAGATTTCCAGCAGATCCTAATATTACTCTGATCATTAAAAACTCCAATTTATTAAGGAATAGCTGTCTTTTTTTATTGTTCTTAGGTTATCAAAAAATTCTGCTATTCTCAAAATGCTGAGTAAAGAAAAGAAAAATTAAAGGTGAATATTAGCTGCAAAAGATTTTTCTTTTGTCCAACTCACTTTCCCAAAACCCTCTTTTCATCCCATCTGGGGGGATGAAGATTTGAAGACTTCCAATTTTTAGGATGTGTTTTGAAAACAGGAGAAGTAGTTTCAGTTTTTCCTGGTTTTAGTTGTCGTAAAGTACACAATTAAAATATTAAGGTAGCTTTTACAATAATAATGTGTTCTTGATTTTAATTTTAATTTTACCTTTCTAATATTGAATATTTTAGTAATTAAAAATCCAATATGAGAAATCTAAAAGTAAAATCTTTATTTTAGTAATAAAGATTTAAAGATCCTAGCTAGTTTTTCCCCAAATACACTGTATAGAATATTTTCCTTCCATTTCAGAAGAAGGAGCTATCAAAAATATATATTTAAATCAAGTGTCAGCTATGGTTCATGGCACTTGACCACATTAGTACAGTTATTTTTATTCCTGAAAGAAAGGTGTATTGCAAAATAATTTATATTTTCTAACCCAGAAACCTAATTGGTCTGAACACAAGTCCTGTAGAGCTTTTGAAGCTGGGACATGGAGCAAAGATTATTTCAGACAATTCTGAAGAAACAAAAAGAAACATTGCTAAAAGAAATGAGTTCTGAGTCATCAGCTCTCAGTATTGAAATACATTTTTCTCTCATTGTGCTGTAATTGCTGGCTCTATTAATGTGATGTATTCTTGCTTTGGTTATTGCTGATGTTCCAAAGTCGAATAATTGTATTTTTTTTCTCTGCTTTTTCAAGCAAATTGACGTTTTCTGGGTTTTTTTTTCCTTTTCTTTTTCTTTAGAGTCAGGATAATCCTCTGTGCTTTTCACTCTGGGATATTATATGGCTTTTTTACTGGGAGAATACATTTTCCTCTTCATCTTAACCCCAGCCATATAATTTTCATCCTCATTTCCATTAGGGGTTTTTGAAGATAATTTGTTGCAGCAGATTTAAAGGTACAAACAAACGAGTAACTTCTATTTTGTTCCTCATCCTCTTTCCCATCTAACATAAAAAAAAGTACTCTGGCACTTAGATATCTGACTCTTTTGTGAATTGGCATTTGTTGGGAAAGCCAAGAAATATTTTGAATTCCATAATTTGAAAGTCAGTCTTAAAAACAGAGCCTAAAACCCTGCTAGAACTTTCCCAGCACCTCTTATTGTTTTACAATAAATTGTTTCACGCTTTTTATTGTTTTACATAAATGTATTTGTCCACAATGAATTTCCAGGATACTGTGCTTGTACATCAGAACTTGAGTGAGTTTCCTTGAAGTTTCCAGATTACCTGCTTCCTTGTAAGATTCTAAATTAATGCTTATTTTTAAATTCTGAGGTAGTCCAGCCCCTCCCTCAGAAAAAAAAACCAAAACATTCATTTGAATAATTCAAACCTTTGACTGCCAGCATCATCCAGAGCTGCTGGCAATGAGGTTGTTGGCAAAGCTCAAGAGGAAAAACCTATTAGTGTGTGTGTGTTTTAATATCTCTTTTAATATTTGCTTCTGGTATCTTTATTATTCAGGTTTTGAAGTCCATTGTGTTAAGTCCTTATGAGCTTTGCTGGACACCTTCATTTATCATCTGAACTGGACTTTGGCCTTCTCAGCCTTTGCTTGTCTCTGTTTCCAAAGTCTGCAGTTTCCTCAAAGGGGAAGAGGAGGGGCAGGCGCTGATTTCTGTCCCTGACCTGAGCGTGGCCTCGCAGGAGGAAAATGAGTTTCCTCTGATCTTGTATCTGTCTCAAACATTTGATATCAGATGCTTGGGAGAGATTGGAAGAACATCACCAGAATAATTTCCCAAGCTGTTCCTGAGCTTCTGGCAGTTTGAGGCTCACAGATTTCTTGCCCAGCAGTGGTGAAGTGGTGATTCGAATATTCTTACCTGGTTTTCCTCTTTTTCTTTTTTTTTTTTAATTTCTTTTTTTTTTTTCCCATATGTGCAGTTTTTCCAGTGGTATTTTGTATCTATTTTGTAAAACTTCTAAATTGTAAAATTTGAGTGTTCAGAATATTGGCAAAGTTTTAGACACTACATTTTGTGATGATCACTTGTTTTAATTCCTGTTTACATCAGTCCAATGGTGGCATTCTTACACTATGAAAATAGCCCTGTCTGAAATGTGTTTTGGATGCAGTGATAAAAGACTTCAACTTCACTATTTAACTTTAAAAAGTATTCAGTTTTATAGGCTCATGGAGGAGCTGAGAAACTGTGCAAAGACATTTTTCACTGATATCCATGCCCATTATATCACATTAAACAGAAATAAAATTAATTTGGTTCATATTTAAAATGTGTATATGCTGGAGCTAAGGTGGGAAGTAAAGCCCAGAGATACAAACAGACCTTGTTCTGCTACCCAGTGCCAGAAAACTTTGCAATACTAGAAATTTGGTTTTCTCCTAAGTTTCCCTGTGTTCAGGGGTGGGAAGAACAGTCAAGCCTTCTTCAGAAGAGAATTTACCTTTGTGGAATTAAAACCTGTGTGTTTTTTATTGATTAACTTTAATAGAAACTTCAAAGTTACTTGATGATGGAGTGTAGGATTCAGGGTTCCTGCTGGCTGAAAATCTCTGTCCCAGGTTGGAAACCTTTCCCAGTCAGTGCTGTGTTTGTTGAAATCCTATCTCAGCATCCAGGGCACTGGAAGAAAACATCAGTCTCCTCATCACTCTTGTAATATTCAGATGATACTACAAGAGTTCCTGCAAACAAGAGTGAAGTCTTTCAGAATCTATTTTGAATATTGTCTTAAAGTTCAAGGACACATTTTTCACAGCACAGCCTATGCTTCAGGCTGCTGAGTTTCACAAGCAAGGTAGCAAAGAAAATCCCTTTTTTGTTACTCATTGCCTCTAACAAAGACTTGAGTAACCCTTATGCACAGTGGATTTTTTTCCTCTTTTTCTTTATACATTGAGGGTGGAACAAGTTATGATTTGCATTTGAAATGCTGAGCATCACTAAATCAGGAGACAAGAGTTGATGCTGCAGTGCTGTGTGCTAGCTGCACCTGGCATCCCTGGAAGCTGAAGGTGCTTTACTTTGAGTGTTCCTGAGGACTGATGGCTTGGCTTTTCCTGCTGGGCAGCTGTTGGAACTAATCAGATTGTGCCTAAGAGCATAATAAGGAATAACTTTAATAATGCCTGGCCCTCTTGGAAGCTCTGTGGCCTCAGCTGTCATACTTACTTTCACTAATTTAGTTTAGGTTTGCTGTTTTGTTAAAAGCCATAACGCTGGATTTCAAAACAGATTTCACTTAATTTTACATTTCACAATGGGTGCTTCCACATATAACCACAGTGGGCCTCTTCTTATGTTACCAGTAAAGTTAATTGAGTGTGGAAGCAGAGCTTTAACTCTGTAGGTAGAATGCATAAAAAATTTAGTTTTATAGTGTCACCTTAGGATTTGAAGATAGTGCTCTATTTTGAAACCACCTAACAACTGAAACCTGTTTTATTGTAGAGAGCAGCCCTGCAGATTTCTGTGAGCAAATTGACTCAATCCTGTCTTGGAGAGTACTTGTTTTGTTTTCTTTCAGTATCTGTGAACCTGATGAATAATGACAGATGTAGTATTTGGTAGAACATTCTAGGCCTGTTTTAAAAATAGTAACATGCCCAACTAAATCTTTGAATTCAGAATCAACTGTTTGTTTAGCTGAGTGCTTCATCAACATAATAAATTGAATTATTGTTTATGGCTTAATACCTTAATATGCAAGAATCCTAACAAGGTGCCAAACCCTCCAAGATAAAGAAATAGAAAATAATTAAGTATGCAAATCAAGGTGTAGATGAAGTCTTTATGTCTGAGTTGAAAATAGTTTAAATACTGTTTCAGTTAAATTGTTTGAGCTGTGCTTTATTTTCCACGCTTTCCCAGATGATGGACATAAGTTTTAATACATTTTTGCTGGATTTCAGGATGAAATATTTTAATGGTTGTGCTTTGGTAGAATCGCTTGTTTACATCACATGAAGGCTAAACTGAGGGCTAAACTTCACTTTGAATTATTCAGAGCCTGTTTCCATCCCCAGAGGGTGCTTTCTGCAGTCCCTGCTCCTGCTTCCATCCTGGTGTCCTTGCTTGGAGAAGCACACTGATGGATTCTCTGGGCGTCCCACCGGGGCTGTGCTTGGAGTGCAGCAGCTGGGAGGGGGCTGGGGGCAGTTTTCAGTTCTGCTTTGCCACCCTGACACTTTCCTGGCTGGAATTGTGGCAGCTGCCCCAAAGCTGTTCATGTTTTTAGCTGAGGAAGAGCCCCCAGGTCCAATTTCTGTTACAGAGATTTGTTGTACCACACACAATATGTGAGATGTTATTTGGGAACATCTGGTTCAGGACAGTGATTGAATTAACCTCAGGAAAGTGTTTTCTGTGGATCCAGACCTGGGAAAACTTGGATTTCCCCTTTGACTTGGGTTCTGGGAGTCATTACTGAAGAGAAATGGCTTTACCTTTGTTTAATTTGCTTTTTTCTGGAATAGCACACTTTGGGAGAGGGCAGTCCCGTTGCTAAATAACTCTGGGGCTGTGTTATTTATTCTGGGATTAACCTTGCTGAGGAGACACACCCCATCACTCACCAGTAACTCCTAGCATTCTCCACTCCCTGCTTTTTTCCCCAGGAATTGTGGGAGGGTTTGTCTCAGTTTACAATTTATTGGAGGATTCACATTACCTGGTGAGACTAACCTGGATCTCAGCAACAGGAGATGGATATTGTATTTACCTTCTGAAGCTGGCATTCTTCATGATTAAATATTGGCTCATTGTGTTCTATGATCTTTTGGTTCTCTTTGATTTTTCTTTTTCCCTTTTTGGAGGAAAAAAATCCCTGTCCATTAGCCATAATTTTTAGTGTATGTCCATGGCTGAACTGTTATTAGGGAATATAAACAGTGAACAAAAACTGAGCAGAAAAGCTGGAATGGAATGATGAGTGTTTGGTCTTTCCCTTGTAAACATGCCATTCTAATATTCTTAAATTTATTTTCTTTCTTACAAATCAGTTACATCAATTCCACCTCTGATTTTAAGACCGAGAAACAGCTCAAGTGCATTCAATTAGAGTGAAATTGGAGTTTTATTTTTGTTTTTAGAAAGGAATATATTCTTGAGTAAAACTATATATTGAAGTATAAATCAAATACACTTATAAGATTTTTTTTTTTATCCCAAACTCACAGGGAAGCATTTTCTGAGAATATAACTCATTAACTGGAAAGTCAAGACAATTTATTTGCTAGAACTTTCAATACACACAGGTAGCAAGAGATTTCTTTTCAAAATTGACTTTCAGACTCAAGTTGCTGCCTTACAGTAAGGAAATATTTCTTTTTTTTAATCTCACTGTTGTTCTAGTGAGTCAGATAAATAGGAGTCAGTAACACTGGAGGAGAAAGAAGTCAAGTTCCTGAGAAATCCAGCACCAGAAAATACATTTTTTTGTTTCTCTCCTACACTCCTTGATCAGTATGGTGAAAAGACTTTTATTTACTGAGTTTTAGAATTCAGTGTCTTCGGAACTATTTTTAGTAGTGCCACTCTGTATTTCCTCTCAGCCACCATCTCCCATTTATTACTCTGAAATTGCAGTATTATTTATTATCTTCCCATGTGCAGGGAACTGGCATCTTGCACTTACATTCATCACATAATTTTACAGTTTAATATGGGAGTCTCACTGTTACTTTCTGAGAGTAATAAAAAAAGGATAAGTTTTCGCTCCTTGAAAAAGTATAGCTTTATTTCTTTCCAAAGCAAAACTGATCCTGTGGCAGTTAAATGTCACACACACACACGCTCTTCCTTATTTTGATTTTTACAAAACCCTGCCGAGTGGAGGCCTTGAGAGAGGTTTGTGATCAGGTCCTTTCTGCAGTAATAGTGACAGGTCTAGAATTCCTAAAGCTTGTGGAAGCTGGGGGAAATCTGTTCCAAGTGCAGCTCTTTGCTGCTGGAGTTATTTTTTTTCTCTTCCTGCTACATTTTTCCCCACACGGGCAGTGAATTGTCTGCATTAAGGCTGTGGATTTTTTAATCAACATTCATAAAGCAGTGACACATGGACAATTGAGTGCTGTCCCTGCACATGAAAGAATTTCCTTGTGTTTTTGGAAGTGGGAGAGTGTTGTGTGTGTGTGTGAGATGCTCCTGCTATTCAGATGGAGGTTTGGGCAGCATTTTTTCTTAGAAGTGTAAGCATAAAGGGAAGATGGAGTGGTTTTGCTCCCAGCTGAGCTTTAGAAGGGTGCTAGGTCAAAGAAGACAATCTTGCTAAACAACTTGTTGGAAAAGCTGCAGCATCAGAGGTTAGAATATGGATTTTTCTTAATGAGGGTGCAATGTGTTTAAAGATATACACACTGAATTTGCGTGTGCATGTATGTACAGCAGGGAACGAGATAAAAACAATACATTAATTTAATGAATTTCGATTTGCAGATGTTTTCACTCCTATTCAGCAAAGCACGAGGATTTCAGTCTATTTTGTATTTTCTTTCCCCATTTTCCACGCGCCGTATCCATTCCTGCAGTCTCCACTGCAGTCACTGCGAGCTGGGGATGCTGCACAGCCCCTGCTGTAGGGGAAAGGAATTTTCAGAACTGTCTGGGCTGTTTGCATTTCCTGGTGTAGAAGTGGCTGTCAGGTTTAATCCCCTCCTGCCTGGCAGTGCTGATGTGCTCCGAGCAGGTTGTGAGCGGGAGGGCACGGCAGCTTCACCCCTCACCAACACCTGGCAGCGCTCACCCCCAGCTCCAGATGTGCCAGCAGCAGCTCAGACAGAGCCTCTGGCTGTAGAGGCCAAACGAGGTTGTGATTTAGGAGCTGCTCTGAGCAGCTGTACAGAATTGTTAGTGCTCCCCTCCAAAGGCACAGCGCTGCTCTGGAGCCTTGTACTCATTTATTTCTCTTTCTCGCACGTCCTCGGTTCTGTGCCTGCTCTCAGCCAGGAAATAGAGCAAATGTGTAACTGTCAGCCTGTATAATGCAAATATCAAAATGCACTTGTTGGGTGTAGTGTTGCCTGATATAAATCCAATTTTTATTTTTTTTTTCCCCCTTCATTATATATCTACGGTGAAACTCCAAAGGCAGAAATGTACTGAAAGGCAAGTCAGGTGTCTGGAGCTTTATCATGGGAATTCAGAGCAAAGCTCAAACATGTTTAATACCTTAATCTGAATATCCTCAGGGTGTTGAAAATGTAGTTTTTTGTTCAGTAGGATGTCTGTGAATATTTCTGTACAGCTATAATGGAGGAGATTAAGAGGGGAGGTTGCCTCCCTGGTTGTTACCTGCCGCTGTTGACCTCCCTTGTTTTGGTCAAAGTGTCTCTAAATGAAAGAACCTGGCTTGAAGTTTGCAATTCTAAAGGTTAGCTCCTAAAGTTCCATTCTACTGGTTGGTTTCTAAAGTTGAAAATTCTAAATTATAATTTAGAATTATAACGTTTTAGAATTATCACATTTAATTTTAATTGTGATTAGTAACTCAGAAGTGGCCGTCCTTTTCAGACCAGCTACAAACTTTGGACAATTGATAAAAGTGTCTCTGTATTTCTATTTCCCATCTTTATTTAGTCTACAACTATTTATACAGTAGGAGTATTGTGAACATAAATTCCTTCCAGTTTTGTGGTGCAGCTGCATGTTTTTCTGAAATATATTTTTGTTTGTCTGCAGCACATTGTGAAAAACCACTCAAGTAATGGTCCAGTTCTTTGAAAGGAGTTTTTTGATAATTTTGTGTCCTGTTAATGCAGCAATGTGGGTTCACCATTTTTCCCACCCTAGTTTGTAGAGGTGGATGAAGTGAACTTCTATTGAAAGATTCAGGTTTCTGTTTTGTTTTTAATTTTGGTTTTCTTTTTTTTTTTATTTTTTAATTGTCATCCATATGTGAAAAGATAAATTAGATTTAATTAAGAACCTGCAAACAACTCAACTTGTAACAGCATTTTAAAGGCCAGAGATGTGCTGCAGGAAGAGAACTCTTTTTTTATTCATGAAGCCTGGTGCAATCTTGAAAATGTGGGGTTTATGTGGGTTACCAATTTTCAGCTCTTCCTATTCTCTGCCTTGTAAAAATTGTGGTTAAAAATATTAACACTTTTCAGTTAGGGACTTTCAGGCCCACTTGAAGTGTCAATCGAAGAAATTAGGGCAGCAAGAAAAGTAAATAAATAAAAAAAATATAGTATTCACTGTCCCTAATTGATTCTCCTCAGTGGAAATGAACGTGATCTAATAAATTGAATGCCAAGAATTGAGCAGGATGAAAAAATTTTCCATCTTAGAAAAATTGTGTCTATCTTATATCTAATTATCTATCTAGAAAATAAAGTAGACAATGTTTAAAGTAGACAAGATTGAAAAAGACCCCTTAAAGAAGGGACCAACTCATCTGAAAAGTTTAAGGAGACTCCAGCAGTGCAGTTAATTATTGGGACTGTTTAAGTTTTGTAATAGTAACATTCAGTTTATATTTCCAAGGAAGTAATTTCTTGTTTGGGTAAACCTCCTAGCCTTTTTTTATTTTCTTTTTCAGAAAATCAGTATTAAATGCATTGATTGGCCTCTTCTTCATTCCATGTCATGCTTTTTACTGTCCCTTTCCAGCATAAAGGGATTCATTATTATCCTTGTGTTCTGTTGATCCCCTCCACAGCATTGTGCTTGCTCTTGTTTCATGGGACAAGAGCAGTTTTGTGTTTGGTTGTGTATAAGGAGAGGAAATCTTGGCAGTGTTTTCCATTTATAGGAGCTCTTGCATAATTGGAGGTGGAAAAGTAGCAAGTTATGGTGTAGACATTGCTGATAATATGATGTCCTCAACTCTTACGTAGGAATTGAGCTAATTAGGATTCTGAATGATTCAGAAAATGCACTTTAGGTTTCTGCATAATTGGATGCTTCCAATCCTATTTTTACTGTGGTTCTGAACCTGAAAGTTCAGTTCATTCCAAGCTAAACCAATGGAAACAGTGCATGATGCTGACAGAAAACCATAATTTGAGTAAAAGTCTTGAGAACCTTGGCCTGCAAATTAAAAGGCTGCGTTGCTTTGACAAAGAGAGCGTTTCGAATCTGTAAGCAGCTCTGCATGTGCTGAGGTCTGCATTATAAAAAAATCCTTACCTTTGCAATGTTATTTTTCTCCTTTGAAGTTCTGCCACTCAGTTCATAAGGTAACTGCTGGTACTAATGACACTTATTTCCAGTAACTTTGGGTTGTAAGCCGTGGGATGTCATGAGAGGAGTGACTGTGGAGTCCTTAAGCAGGATAGCTGTCGACAAATGGTAATTTTCTAGAATGCATGGACAGCAAATTGCACCCTGGGTGAGTAATAGCAGACAAGGGACCTTTATTAGAGCCACAGCACTTCGGGTAGTTTGGATCTGAGTGCATTCATATGCACCCATTACAGACACCTAGATCCATTATTGCCTACCACGTGGAAAATTCTGTGTTTAAGACATTAACTTGGCTTTGGCAATTCACAATTTCACAACCAAAATGTCTCCTTTGTAATAAAAATGCGAGTTCAATTTTCAGCTCTTATAGAAATAGTTGTCCATGGTGTAACTGTGGTCTGTTTTCCTGCATTAAGAACTGAAGTTGTGCTGCTGTAATTTCTTCTCTGCTGACAGCACAGTCACAGAGCACTTCCATATGAGTTGCCAAAACAGGCAAGGAAAACATGTCTGGAACTCATCTTGTAGTTCTGCACAAGACCTGCAAATATTTTCACTGTTGTTCCGTGTGAAATAATCAGCATTTTAGCAAGCATGCATTATTTTCTGAACTTTCTGAAAAGATTTCAGGGTCCTTTGGACTCAAAACTGCATTTTGGCCAGAGATTTTTATTTAAGCAATTGCTTAATGAATTACTCTTTTACTTTCTGATGAGAAACCAATCTTTCAATGTTTTTCTTCTTCCTTTTTTCCTTTAAGATGATTGTTAACATGTAATAAAAGTGTAATTCTAGCTTGTTGCAATAGTCATTGAAATGAGTTACTGCAGAATATTAGTAAACGTTTGAGCTGTGCATGGCCCTTGACTTCTGTTTGAGCTTCAAGGACATCATGTGATGTGTTTGTCATTTACAGTGCCTGAAGTATTGATAATAAGTGAATTATTTAAAGTATTATTAAAAACTAAAAGAATATAAAAGAATTATAGATAATAAGTGTAGGGTGAAGCTGGAGCCACAAAACAATGAGCTATCTTTGCTCCTTTGGCTTTCTCTGGAGGTTCAGAATCCTCTTTTGAATGAAAACTGAGGACAATCTTTGTTGATTTACCCTTTGTCAGCTAACAATGGATACTTGTTACTCACAATTATGTAATTTGTATGTTTGAAGCAATAATCACTGGTAGCCTCTCTGTTTCAGTACTTTGTATGACAAGCAGTTGGGTTTGTAGCATTATTTAGCACAATATTCTTTCCCTTCCCCACTTCTTGCAGAAATCCCTGCTTTCTGCCAACTTTCTGCTCTGCAAGTGTGAGTCCACAGTGTGTTTTGAACACAGTGGACCATGTCTGTGTTATCAGCATTAACCAGAAACTGTTCTATTTTCCCATTTTTCCAAACAATGTCCAGGCAGTCAGTACCCCACAGATTTAACAAAATCCTGTGGTGAAACGCTGCAATATCTGTGTGTAGACTTTGGTGCACTTTGTCACATCCAGTCCTGTCTGTAGTACTTAGAAGCTCTTCTAGCTCACCACACTCTGTGTCCGTGTGTCATTGATTATGTATTTATGAAACCACCTAAATGTTGCAATTTTTAAAATACTCTTTAATTTTTTATTCACATGACAGCCCAAAACAGCTCCGAAAAGGACATTTGGATCCATTACAAATGACCAGGTAAATATACACAGTAGGGAGTTCTCAACAAGAAAGTTTTATTGTTTGAGAGACTGTGTGTGTAAATCCATGGAAAAATTATGAAAATTGGGTAAGGTGACAGAGCTCCTTTTTGCCCTGATAAGGGATCTTGATGAAGGTCAGAACCTCTTCAAACTATTCCAGGCTCTGAAACGGGAATAACTTTGGTTTGCTTCCAATAGTTAGTGCTTAAATCGTATTTTTAAATTTAAACAGTCAATCCCTTGTATTTCTCACTCCCATTCTTCTGTAAGGGTAGAGATATCTATGGAGCAGATTATTTCTACCAGTGGTTTTAATGGGCAAAGGTATTCTGTAACTGTTAATTATCTATTGTGCTTTTCCAATGGACTCTTGCCCTTCCCAGTGTGAACAAATCTTTCAGATCACTGGGATAATGTGGTGACTGAGGTGCAGTTCAATCCAAATAGAAATCTGACCCTAATGGAAATTTTAACTTCACTGAACTTTTAATGATGATAGAGCCATTTGCTTCAACATCAAGAAATTAATCCTGAAGGTTTTTGTTCATGTTTCTCATTTTAGCTCTCAATTTCTTTGCTCATAATGGAGATAATTAGATATTTATAATCTTAAAAATATATTTCTTGAATGTTTCATCAAATTTTTTTTTGAGTGTTTAGAATGAGAGAACTATCTGTTCTTAGCAAATGTGCTTGTTAATTTGCAGCATGTCACACCTAACCTTATCTCTTAAACAACCTGAAATAGTCCTGCTAGAGTTAAGAGAAAGTCTGCTTCTCTGTAATGGTTTTTCTGTGGTTTAAAAAGATGTTTAAACCTGTAATGAATTTGAAGAAATAGGCATCGATAATATTTCTTCCCAGAGAAAATTATTCAAGTGTTAATTATGAACTTGGAAGAGATCTTTGCATTTTTTTCTGTTCTCTAGTCATTCATGGCTAGTGATGGGGAGCTAAAGCACCACATTTTATATCAAACTCATCTGCTCTGATGAAAAACCCCTCTCCCATGCTTGATAAGGAAAGCAGAGATGGGCACACTCGTGTACAGACACATGAAGTCAAAATCTCTACAAAGTTCTTGTTGTAGTTGTGGGATCTAATGACAGAATAACCAGCGCCCATCTGTCAGCTTGTGTACAAATAAAGAAGTAAAGAGAGCTGGCAGGTTGCTTTTACTCTGGCTTCTGTTATTTTCTTTCCTCTGGAATCTATGTTAAAGCATAGACTATATAATTTATAATTTCTTAGTAATTATGAAATTTATTGCAAATAACTGCTAGCCAGATTGAATATGAAGAGGAAACTCATGCTCTGCTTCCTATCAGCTTAGAATTACCATTCTAAAATTTACCCTAATTGGTGTGAAATGTATATCTTGATTTAGAAACAATTTGCAGGGCTTATATTTTCATGCCTTCTGCTAAAGAAGCCAAATCTGTATTTGTTTTATTACTTCAAAATGTGTTCCAGTTTACTTTATACTGTCCCCATTTGCAACCTAATGTTGCCACAAATGCTGTGCAAGTGGCACAGTGATTTTGGATATGTGGATGAGTAGTTCTGTCCCATGAAATACAAGGTAGCTTATGTAGGGTCAAAATCTGGCTTTGAGAGAACAAATCAGTACAAGAGTGCAGCCTCACTCAGAAGTGAATAGAAGCTATAAATGCATTCACTTAGTGGTGGGTAGCAAGATACAGATATACAAATCTTTTGTAACTAATGAGAAATAAGGAACCTTGAACACCAAGAACGTTTTCTTTTGTTTTTTTTCTGGAGTGTCTCAAAGCAGTTGAGAACACAACTGGGCCTGGTGCAGTGGAAGGTGTCCCTGCCTGTGGCGAGGGGGTGGAATGAGAGGATCTTTAAGGTCCCTTCCAGCCCAAACCATCCATTATTCTCTGGCAGTTACCTGAGTGAGGGTGAGAGATGAGAATAAGCAGAGAAAGAGCAGTTGTTCATTATTACAAATATTGCACATAAAAAGAAACTCCTATTTAGTCCACAGTTTTATTTATGCCTTTTATTCTTCTGGCCATCCCCTGCATTCAGCATTAGCCATCTGCATTCTAGCCCTGCCCTTATGGAAGATGTGGCTGGAAAACTGCCTTCACATCATTCCACTAAGCGGTGAGATATGAGAAAAGAGGATAATTACACCGTTCCTAATTCCTGTTTGTCTGAAGAGACAGCAGAAGAGAAAGAGAATTTAGTACTAGATGCAAATATTTATTTTAGCAGATTTGTCAGCACTTCTGTTTTTTAAAAAAAGCTGTGTTTTTGCAATATATGCAGCATTTTGGTGCAGTTCCAGAGATATTCAACAAACCCCATGAAAAATATTGATCATTTTCAAATTGATCTCACTGTTCTGTGATTTTTTTTTTTTTTAAATGAAAATAGATCTTCTTTTTTCACTGGGATTGTAACTTTCTCTACAAATATAAAACACAGTGATGAATACAGGAAGAGTTCTAATGAGTTTCTAAATGTATTTCTGATGAACTTTTAAGACTTAGTTTTGTCTGTATTATCTGACATCTGAATTATGTAGTAAGAACTTTATCAATGATAGTACTGGTTTGGTTTTTTTGTTAGTTTTGTTTTTTTTTTTATGGTAATGGTTTCAGATTATGACCAGAGTTGCTCCACAGAGAAATAATCCCTTTATCTTTGTTGGTTTCCTTGAAATTGAATATTGGAATAGGTCCTCCAGTGACTGAACCTTGGCTTCATTCCTCATTTCCACACTCACTTATACAACAGAGAAACTGAATTACATCTGTCCAGGAATTTAATAACTTTTCTTTAGAAATAGAGAACCTGGATGAAAAACTTGCCATCACTCTCACATTTCCCCTTTTTCTAGAGTATCTGTTTATTGCCATATTTACTCTGAAGCTTAAAGCAAAACTAGATATGGAAAATAAAGATAAAAATGTATATTCCTGTATAGAATATAGATATATATTTGAATAATGTGTTATTTTTCTGTTTAAATACACTGTCAAGCTAAAGTGTGTTCTTTCTGTGTCTTGTAGGGTCAAAATGTATTTGGTCTTGACATAACTGAGACACCTGAGGGAGATAAGTGGCCTCAGCTGATTGTCCAGCAGATCCTGGATAGGGAGCAGAAGGACACCTATGTGATGAAAATCAAAGTTGAGGATGGTGGGAGCCCCCCGAGGTCCAGCACTGCCATCCTGCAGGTCACGGTGACCGATGTCAACGACAACCGCCCGGTCTTCAAAGAGAACGACATCGAGGTCAGCGTGCCCGAGAACGCCCCGGTGGGCACCTCTGTGTCTCAGCTCCACGCCACCGACGCAGACCTGGGCTCCAATGCACAAATCCACTTCTATTTCAGCAACCAGATCTCCAGCCTGGCCAAAAGGCTCTTTGCCATCGATAACACCACGGGCCTCATCACCATCAGGGAGCCGCTGGACAGGGAGGAATCTCCCGTGCACAAATTGACTGTTTTGGCAAGCGATGGCAGCTCAACTCCGTCAAGAGCAACGGTGACAGTTAATGTCACAGATATCAACGACAATGTCCCGTCAATAGACACGAGGTACATCATCAACCCGGTGAACGGGACAGTGCTTTTGTCTGAGAAGGCTCCCCTCAATACAAAAATTGCTTTGATAACAGTGATGGACAAGGACGCTGATCAGAATGGGAAAGTTACCTGTTTTACAGATCACGATGTCCCTTTCAGGCTAAAACCAGTGTTTGATAACCAGTTTCTCCTGGAGACAGCCACATTTCTAGACTATGAAGCCACACGGGAATATGCCATCAAAATAGTGGCTTCAGATTCAGGGAAGCCTCCCTTAAACCAGTCTGCAATGCTCCTGATCAAAATTAAAGATGAAAACGACAATGCCCCAGTTTTCACACAGCCTATCATAGGCCTTTCCATCCCTGAGAACAATGCTCCTGGTACTCAGCTCACCAAGATCAGCGCTACAGACGCTGACAGTGGGCGGAATGCCGAGATCAGCTACATCCTGGGTTCCGACGCACCCCCGATTTTCAACCTGGACCGCCGTACGGGCATCCTGACCGCCGTGAGAAAGCTGGACAGAGAAAAGCAGGACAGGTACTCTTTCACTGTGCTGGCTAAGGATAACGGGATGCCACCTTTGCAGACCAATGCTACCGTGACAGTGTCGGTGCTGGACCAGAATGATAACAGCCCCGCTTTCACACATAGTGAATATAATTTCTATGTGCCAGAAAACCTGCCCATGTATGGCACAGTGGGGCTCATCACAGTTACGGACGCTGACGCGGGAGACAACGCTGCGGTCACTCTCTCTATCTTAAATGGTAGAGATAATTTCATTATAGATCCACTCACTGGTGTAATAAGACCTAATATTACCTTTGATAGGGAGCAGCAGGGGTCATACACTTTCCAGGTGAAAGCAGTGGATGGAGGAAGACTGCAGCGTTCCTCAACTGCCAAAGTGACCATCAATGTTGTTGATGTAAATGATAACAGGCCAGTTTTTGTTATTCCCTCGTCTAATTATTCCTATGAGCTGGTCCCAACGTCTGCCAGCCCCGGGTCTGTGGTCACTAAAGTCTTTGCAGTTGACAATGACACGGGAATGAACGCAGAGCTCCGCTATAGCATCATAGGTGGGAACTCCAGGGGCTTGTTTACCATTGACCAATTAACAGGCAATATTACTTTGAAGGAGAAGGTGATTACATCGGATCATGGCTTGCACAGACTGGTGATCAAGGTGAATGACCTGGGACAGCCGGAGTCTCTTTACACGATAGCCCTTGTGCACTTGTTTGTGAACGAGACGGTCACCAACGGCTCCTACGTGCAAGAACTGGTGCGTAGGAACATGGAGACCCCCGTTGGCCAGAACATTGGGGATGGTGAGATAACCCCACAGACCAATGATTATGTCAAGATCATCATTGCCATCATTGCAGGCACCATGACAGTTATTCTGGTAATTTTTGTTACCGCTTTAGTCCGGTGCCGCCAGACACCCAGGCACAAGGTTGTCCAAAAAAACAAGCAGAGTGGTGAATGGGTTTCCCCCAACCAAGAGAATAGGCAGATCAAGAAAAAGAAGAAGAAGAAGAAGCGCTCTCCAAAGAGTCTCCTCCTCAACTTTGTGACTATTGAAGAGTCTAAGCCTGATGATCCTGGCCACGAGCACATAAATGGCACTTTAGACATTCCCGTAGAGCTAGAAGAACAGACTATGGGAAAATATAACTGGGCCACCACACCAACCACATTTAAACCTGACAGCCCAGACTTAGCAAAGCACTACAAGTCTGCTTCTCCGCAGCCTACCTTTCAAATTAAACCTGAGACTCCTGTACCCCCCAAGAAGCACCATGTCATTCAGGAATTGCCTCTAGATAACACCTTTGTGGTGGGCTGTGACTCACTTTCCAAGTGCTCATCCAGCAGCTCGGACCCTTACAGTGTTTCTGAATGCAGCTGTCAAGGAGGCTTCAAGACCCCAGGCCCCATACACACCAGACAGGTAATGGAATTTTAAGGTGCTTTCTTCCTCCTTCCCTCCTTACTTTGCCAATCCTGTAACTCCTGTAAGCACTGGAAGACAAGTTCTCCTGCGAGGAGTAAAACTTTGAACGTTCGTGTTCGAGGTGTTGTAAAACAAACAATTCCAGCTTCCTGATGGTGAGGGAGAGAATGAGAGGGGAAAAGAGCGGTGTCTGTGAGGAGATGGAGCAGGCAGAGGTCCCTGTGGTGGTGTCCTGACTGCAGATGGCAGCATGGCACTTCCCACCTCACCGCAGGACCTCGAGCAGCTGGGGATGCTCGGAGTGGGACTGTCCTCTCCAGCCTGGTGTGCTCCAGGATCCAACCATCTAGGCCAGGTGGAAAGCAATAAAATTTTACAGGAGCTCATAAGTGGCTCTTAATGGAGCCTGGAATTGCAGCCTTCATCTGGGCGTAGCTTTGCTTCAAGGACTCTAAGGAGCAGGCGAGGGTTTTCCTCCGAGAGTTTCGGTGCCGTTTGCAGACTGGAAGGAGCCTTTAACCTGGTGGAGTGACACAGCTAAGTTAGGGGAAAATTAGAAGCATCAGCATAATTGATCTCACTTATTTGCTGCTCTGCCTGATAAACCAGGTGTTAGCTTCTTAGAAATGCAGTACAGCAAAGGAAATGTCTAAAGAATCCTCAGCTTAAAATTAAAAATAAATTGAGAACTCAAGTACCCCTTACTCTTTAAGACCCTACAGAAAAGCTTTAAGTCACTGGAAATAGAATCTAATATTGATCCATATTTTGAATAGGTCTATTGAACTTTTCTGTTTACTTTTTTCCCAAGCATCACAAAGTTTTCAGTGGGGATAGTTTTATACTTAAGCTTTAGTTGGTCAAGGAATTAATCATTAAAGTAACATTTACTTCAGGAGTCTTTATTTTATTATTGATAATATATTTTAACTTAATAATTATATGTTTAACTTAATATATTTCTTGGGAGCAAATCCTCAACATGACAAAGTCTGGTAAATTTCTTCCTCCAGCTGGATTTTCTTCTGGGAACTTTGTTTTACTACAACTGTAATGATAACAACATGAATAAAAAAAGCTTCTCATTCAGAGCAGTCATCATATCTTTGAAAATTTCAGGATATGTTGTTTATTTTATTCTGTTTTGTTCCCTTAACCAACACAAATTTTCATGCTAATCTATATCACTATGGATAACATTTCCTAAGAAATGCATTTAAATGCGTTAAGTTAAATTACATATCAGAAAAGCCTCTTGCCAGTTTTTTCATCTGTTTGAACTCCCATAACTCTGAGGAGAGGGCAGTGCTGTTTTCAGCATTTCTCTAGGCCTGATCTAAGGGATTTTTTTTTCCAGTGGAGTTCTGGTGCAGTTCCTGTGAGTCAAAAAAGTTCTGCTGTTGTCTGCTGAAATGCACTTTGTCGTGCAGTGATGCTGCCAGCAGAGAAAGCGAGCTCACGACTCTCAAAGTCCCTTCTGTGGCAGGGAAAACCTTGAAAGCGGCGTGAGAAGCATTTCCTTGTGCAGAAGTTGGTTGGGGAAAGAGCATTTCCTTTTATCTGGGCCTTGAAGGTCTGTGACAGGGGGTTCCTCTCTGGAAAAGCAGAATAAAACTGTGGGGTTTTTTTGATAGCTGATATCAACTTATCTTGATGGAGCTGCACCTCACGTTGTTAGGATGATGTGCTGAAGAGATAAGAAAAGAGATTATTGTCACCGATTGTAGTGATTTTGTTAAAGTTGCAGCTGGCCTTCTTTTAAGGATATTTTTCTGCATGAAAGTGTTTGGAGGAAGGGTAACAAATCACCACAATAGCCCTTTACACTGATTTGGAAACAGCATTCGCCTTTAAACAAATGAATTCACATTTTTTAAAAAAGAAATTAAATTTATGTCATTTCATGAATGCATTATTTACATAAGGTGGGCCATTTGTGTTGTGTTGGACTGTGACCGAATGAAAATTGTATTTCTTGGTAAGTAAAAAGAATTTCTTAAAGCTCAACAGCTCTTTTAAAAGTCATTCTCACTCCTACCCTGGCTCTGTATTTGTAGTCTGGGCAGTTTTATCTCCTGTGGGGCTCAGGACAGTGAGAGCTGTCCTGTTAGCCAGCAAAACAAAGAAACAACTATAAATACAAATATTCCTGAGGCACAGTGTCTCCAGCTGTGGTCCCAGCACCCCTCAGACACCAACAGGATCTCGGTGGTTCAGGATGGTTTTGTGCCAGGCTCTCTCTGCGTTTGCAGAAAACTGTAGGACAAGCTGGAGAACCTGTCAGTTTGGTTAAAAAGGGAAATGTGCTAGCTTGAAAAGTGAAAATAAGATGCTTGATGTGAGGGGAAAATATCATCATTTATCACTTTTACCACAGTGCAGCTCTTTTGCAAGCCAAAAGTTCTGAAGGAGCCTAAAGAAGATTTGTTCACTGTGAAGTGTCTCTTCAGTTTGTAATGGGGACTGATATTATTACAGGCTGCACACCTCAACTATTGTTAGCTTTGTCCATGCAAGACTTTCTACTCAGATATTTGAAATAATATTGTGTTACAGCTAAAAATATGTTTTCTTTGGAAGCTCTAAATTTTGTGTCTGTCTGAATGGTATTGATTCATGTCTTTAAAGAAAGGAAATTATGCCTTTGCTTTACTGCTAAATTTGTCTAAGTGATCTATAAAATGACAGAAAGTCATTATAGCAGTTGTACTCAAGAAGCATGCAAGCAAAGATGGAAAGGTTTTTCTACTTAAAAAACCCAAAATATCTCTTTAGTGGTCATGTGGGTAAATAAATACAGCAGTGCCACAGCTGAAATTTTTGTGAGAAACCAATTGGAGACTCCTGAAGCAGCTGAGGACGCTTTGAATCATAAACTACAGGGAGATGAAGAGGGAAAGTATGGTCTTAATGTAATGTGCCCTAAGAAAGAGGTTACATTTTGCTTTATTTGTGTGTGAGAAAGGGCAAAGGGCAGAGGTACTGATATTATTCTGAAGTTTCCAGGAGGAGTTAATCAATACCAATGACAATAGATTCAGAGTAGCATGATTTTTGGGGGGATGTAGTAGGGATAATTCCTGCAAAGGACTTTTGCCAAGTGTTAAATTGTAAAGGGGCTTATTCATAATAAGGTTTTTCAAACTAGGATATCTGGAGTGTTATAAAAATCAAACTGACTTTCCATGTCATCAGATTTCCATTGTTTTGGCAGTCGTGGGCCTCACAGAAATAGAAATATTTTTTTTGGTGCAGAAACCTACAGCATCTTTAAAGTTTATTCATCTGCAAGCTCTGTAAGAGCTCAGTTATTTTTGACATTCACCTCAATGGGAGCAAACTGTGTGAAGTGTTCCACACTGACACAAATCTTCTAATTCTCTTTGCATTTGCATGGGAATGACGAGAGGAAGGGAGAGGAGTTTTCTTCAGTCTCATTTTCATGTAACACAATTTCAAAATCTGAAATCTTTGCTCATGCACTTTAAAAACCAACATTCAGAAATGCCTGTCTAGGTATCAGCCTGTCTAGTCAAAACATGCATAATTATGGAGCACAGTTTTATCCTGGCAGCTCGATTCAAAGAAGGTAAAGCTGCAGAGATTCATCAGAACTTGCTGTGTGTTCTCCTTCTTCTTGTCCCTTTCTGAATGCTATTTTGGATGTGCCTCTTGTTTGGTAACAGTAGAATATATATAGAATATATAGTAGAATGCTATAGTGACAGGGGAAATTTGGGCAAATTCACACCTGGTCACTCAGGAAGGGTCCTGTGATCTTTTGTGATGCCATCTTTAACTTCAGAGCAAGATTTTTATGAGTTGGAGCTACTGAGGAACTTTAGTGCCATTGAAGCAGCGGCTCTGCTGGGAGGAGCTGGGAGGTGCAATGTGCTCTGCATCTCTGATTTTCTGCTTTTTTGGGGGGCTCTCCCTGCAGCCCCCTGCTCTCTGGTGTGTCAGTGAATTCAGTGGCCCATGTCAAGGAAGGTGCTGAGGGAGGGAGCAGGCATGCAGATGGATTTTTGTCCCGTTTGCTGATGCAAATCTTCGTTGGTGGAGTTCAGCTGGTGGGATTCTCTCATCTGTGAGCTTATCCACACTCATGAATAGAAATTTCAGATGACACAGTGATCTCTGCTAGTTTGTTAGGAGCTGCTGGAGATAGCCATCACACTCCTTGCAGAAATCTGAATGGGAAGTAGCCCTCATTTCAAATACATTGCATTTTGGGGCCCCACTGTCTCAGTTCTGTGATCGTATCACTGCCTGCTTAGACCTGCTTAGTTATGGGATATTTGGGTTTCTGATTTAAAATGTGGTGAAACGTCATTACAGCTTCCCACTCATGATGAGAACAGTGTGCTCAGGGTGTGAGTGGAAGGAATATTGCAGTGCTTCTGAAAACAACAGCTCTGAAACTCACCTGTTCCGTGACTCTTCAGCTGCAGGTGTTTTTGTTTTGTGCAGTGAGTGTAATTTAAAATCCTCTAATCATCAGCAGGCAGGGCTGATGCTTCTGAGATGTAAAATAGACATAGCACTGGTGTTTTATACTGACAGATACTGAGTAAATGACACTCAAAGAACATTTTCTCCCAAATTTTAGCTGAATAAACTGTTGGGATAAGCCCTTCCTAAAAGCCATTTCAAAATTGATTACTATGTTTCTAAGTATTCTCTTATTTTACTTTAATTTTCTGACTAGTAATTTTGCTTGTGGTTCCGATCTGCTTCCATGTTCAAAAAAAATGAAATTTGAATTTGGGGAAGAGATTTCTAACTGAAATATGAGTCAAAGTGTGCAACTCAGAAGTTCACAAGCAATTATTTGCATGTGCATCACTACTGAAGTAAAGCTGGTCAAGAAAATGCTTTTCCTCTGTGCAACACTGGTAGAAAATCTTCAGTGATTTCTTTCAATACTTTTCACTAGAAAACCACGGGAGAAGGTACCTGGAAAGTTCCCCCTTTGCCTCATAGTAGAAGAGAGGAGTGAAAAAGAAATTTGTGTTTTGTGTGAGGAAATAATGGAAGATTTTGAATATGACAAAAAAAAGGAAAAAAAAAACCCAAGTACTTTGAGCAAACAACAACACTTCTTTTTCTTTTTTTTTTTTTCCAGTAAGAGCTCTCTGACTGAGTTTTTACTGAAGTTGGTAAATGAAGTTCCAGCATTAATAACTGAGTGATTTTTGTGCAAGCCAGGATGACACACTACTCCCTCTCCAACAGCCACTTGCCTTGGGGTAGAAACAATCCAATTTTTCCAACACTGACTGCATTTCACATCATTTTTTTTCCAGTGGGATAACTGAAAAGTTTACTTTTTTCTCCTTGTGACCCAACTGTGCTATTTCAAATGTCTCACTTAACTATAAACTATTGCTAGCAGTGGAGTCTGACTTAACTCTGGTTTAATTTTCACACTTGTTTATTTTCCTGTTTTCTCCCAGAAGGTATTGCACTCAATAATCTGCAGTTGATAGCAATTTCCTGACCAGTGAGTGGCTGGTGTCTGTGGTATTGATAGTGCTTTCTTTTCTGTGAAATAATTGATCAGAATGGCTGAATTTCTGTGACTCTTTAGGACTAATCCTGTTTGATGATAAATTTAGATTAAAGATGTAAAATAATTTTTTATATAAAAATAAATTTTATGCTTTTAGGAGCAATGCTTTTGCATGTAGTCTACAAAACCCTGTAGAACCTGTTCTAGATAGCTGTCAGAAGGCTTCTGCACTCTAAACTTGCAACAGCACTTTAGGTTTGAGTGGATAAAGCAAAAAAAGGAGTAAGAAACTTAGAATAATATTCATAGAAGCTATTCTGTGGCTCCTTCTGTCACAGCATTTGTGCTCTGTGTGTAGAGATCTTTGTGCTGGGAGCACACACACACCCACCAGAACCGGTCGGTTGCTTAGAACATCTCAGACCACACAGTGCTTGAGATTTGGTAGAAATTTGGAATCAAACATGACAATTTGTGGTGAAAATGCTGCAGGAAAGGGCTTTTCTCATGCTGTTTCTCTGTTTGCCAGCTCTGAACGCCATCGCAGCTGATGTTATGTACTGAAGTCGTACGTGTACTCAATGATGTTAAGCCAGCAAATATGAAAACAAGGAAATAGCACGAGAAAGCCCTTTGTCCTGTCTCTGGTTGCCGAAGAAATTTATCGTCTCATCTCCAGAGGGGTTTGGAAGTGACGATGAACTGTTCAAGCTGCCCTACTGAAAGGTATCAAGGGCAAGGATTTTTTTGAAAGGAAAAGACAAAGAAATTTTAGTACGTTGTGCTATAGTGTTCTATAACGTAGTTTTGCTAAGAAAAAAAAAAGTAATGTGACCCATCCTTCTTCACAGTTGGTGATTATGGTAAATTTATTTTGCTTGTAATCATCTTCTTGTCCCAGATTTTTTATTATTTTTTTTTCCTTATTTATTTTAGTTGAAACAATTAGGAATTTTCTTTCTATGACTGTATTAAAAGGGAGCAATAAATTTTATTCATATGTTAAAAAGAGAATGTAAAGTTCTTTATACTCCCTGCATTTAAAAGAAAAACAACTGAGTTGTTGTCACTTATAGCACCATTGTACATGTTGAGAATTAAGTGTTATTTATATCTATTCCATAATATTTTTAATGATGATATTGCTGCTACGGATCATAAATAGAAATGATCGAGTCACTGCTTTCTCATTTTCTAGGCACAATAGTGGTAGTGAAAACCTAGTACTTCCTGCTTTCTTATCCACAACATTTTGTAATAAATGGTCACCTTTTAAATAACTGGAAAGCATTCACATAACTTTTAAAAAGAAAATTTAATTTGCCTTTTGCTTGCAGAAGTCTAGATAATGTCTGTTTAACAGGTGCCAAACATTTAACCTTTTGAAGTATTTTTGTTTAAAAAGAAAAAGTCATAAATCCAGTGGCTTGTCTTTCAGTGTAATAAAACAGGAAATAATCTACATAATTTTTTCACTGTTAGCCAGCACATGGTGGGGGAAATGGCCTACTGTTGTTTTGGTTTTTTTTCTCCATTTATTCTTTTATAAAGTTTTTCTTTTTGTTGGTTGGATTTTTTGTTTATTGTTTCTTTTTTTTTTTTAATTAAAGTATTTTATATTATCATTTGTTATTTAGCACGGCTCATTTACTAAATAAAACTCGAGTATCATAGCTTTGTTTGAAGGTTGGTTGCAAGTTCTTGTATATTGCCTCACATTTTAGGGAGTATTGCTTAATATGTATCATCCATAATGTTAGAATTTCATATGCAATGCAAAATCTCTTAGGAAGCAAAGGAGTATAAAGAACCCTGTTTTCTGCACTTATATGAAGACATGTAATCTTAGTTTGCTAGAATAAAATGAAATACAGACACTGCTTTTAACTGGGATGTATACAGTATATAGAAATTTCTTTTAAAGAAAGAAAGTTATTGATGATTCATGAATTAGACTACAACATGGAATTCTTACACATTACTGTATGTTTGATGTAAAGATATTTATAGGCTTGTACTTAATAATCACGTTGCCTCAGTTCTTGGACTGCAGAATGTCTACCATGACTGTTGCCTATAGTTTGCTCCACATTTGCTATCTGGCTCTTTTTAAAAAAAAAAAAAAAAATAAAAATAAATAATGTGTATTTGGCTATTTGATCTGTAAAATAAATTCTATTAATAATGAAGTACGTATTGTAATTCAGCATATTGTATTGCATAATTATAGCTATGACTGTTACGGAGAGTTTTTCATTTCGGACGGTGGGATCATTCTCTTGGGAAGGAGCTCATGTACCCGTCAGACACTTTTGCTCTTCCTATTTTTTAGCAGCCTTGCAGCATTTATGCTTCAAACTATAAAAATACCCCAGCACTCCCAGTGGTGAGAAATGCAGTGACATTCATTGACCACAGCTCAGGCAGTCTGGAATCACCCCAGTGCAGGGAGGGGTTTATCCCAGAGGAGCTGTTTGGTGTCCCACCAGCTGCTCCTGGGTTGTGGAGGGGGGTCCTGGGTGGGCGATGGGAATTCAGCAATGTTTGGGTCACAGCCCTTGGGCCTCATTCAGGGTGGTTTGTCAGGCAGACAGGACCATTTCACAGACTTTGAGTTTCTGTCTCTACTTTGGAGTCTTTGGATTTCTCTCCTTACGAGGAATAAGTTGGATTTCCTTTTGGAGAAAACCCCCATACGTAAACTTAATGTTTGGTGAAGAGAAGCACCAAGTAATTTCAATTATTACATTCAAACTTTTTTTTTTTTCCTTTATTAAAATCAAGGGATACTGAGTGACAATAATGAAATTTAGTCATCTCAAGTGAACATGTAGTTGCCCTCAGTTTTTTCTCTGGTGGTGACAAGGCATAGATAGACTGTAGCAGGTTATTTTGATTTTAGGACTGCATACCCTCTAGAAGTGCCTACTTTCTTGCACTGAATATGAAGAGAACCTTTGATAAGTACCTTTCTTGAACCAGATGTGCCAGTTATGTCATTTCAGAGAAAAATATACTTCATTTTGAGTTCCTTTGCTTTTAACCTAGCTGAAACTCTAACTTTTCCCTAGTATTACACTGGTCCTCTCATTCTCATCCACCAAGAAATAATTCTAAAAGCATCTAGGATGATTTTAACATTTCCAAGAGTTAGATAAATGAAATAAAAGGTACATCACATGGTTTAATTGCTGGTGCCAATCAGTAACCTCCCTCCTCTGGTTCTCTCATGAGTCAGCCCAGCCAAATATGATAACCTTCCAAATGCAATGAGGGAAAGCCAGAAACCTCTGAAGTGGCTCAGTTTCATGTGTTTTGTCTGTTTCAATTTTTGTTTTCTGACACCTAAGTATCACTTTTTAAATTTTTATTTTTTTTCTTCATAGACTGGTCAAAAGCTTGTTCAGAGCTCATTTCCTCCTGATGGTTGAATGGGTTCTTGGAAATCTCATGAAGGCCTAATGTTTATTGACCAAATATATGTGTGTGCTGGATATCAATTTCTGCACTCTTCTGTGATGAAGGCCAGTCAAAAGTTTCTATTATTTTTGTTTTAAATAGTATCCTGAGTCAGAGCTAGATATATGTGTTTCAAAACCAACTCTGTTTCTCAAAGGTTTTCACCTACAGAAATATTTTTTTTTCTGACTGCTTAGAAGTCAGAGTGAATTATAAGCAAAAATCACTGAGTTGACCAAATGTTACTTTTGAACTTGACAGGTCGTATTTTCTTTGCAATATCAATATATTTATCATACTTCAGACTGCAATTTTTACAGTCACCTCAGTACAAACTTCTCAAGAAATTCCCCCTTTTCTCTGGTGCTCGTTGCCTCATCTCCAGAGCAGCCAGGCCATGTCTCTGACCCAGAGCTTTGGCTCCAGTGCAGTGTGGGGCTGGACAAAGAGAAAATTCTTTATTTATTGCCAGTTTTCAGCTATAAGCTCCAGCACAGCAGCTGGGGCTGGCTCTCAGATGAGCTGGTTGCATCCAGTGCTGTGTTGCCAATTATTCCGGAATTCTTATGGATTTTTGTGTCTGCCAAAGCTCCTTCCCACCCGACCTCAACCCCAGAGCAAGCGAGGCACTGCAGGACCTTCGGGGGATTTAAATCCTTCTGAGTTCAGTTTTGTCTTCTGAGGGGCAGTAGGGGGCTGTCAGGAACAAAGCTGGTTTGTGATGTAAATAGAATTATATTTTTAACATAAACTGTAATGCTGCAGGGTTTTTTTTGTTACACTTTTCCGGTGATTTCCCGTTTTACCATAAAACATCTATTTATGGTGTATCCTGGTCTTACGTATGATTTGTAAAATCTTTTTAACAAATGATTTGAATATATATTTTTGCTTTCATATTGAATTACTGAGCACTGTTCCTTTTATGTCTTATTTATCTATTTCTAAAATAAATTTGTTTTGACGATTATATTTGTGTACCTTCTGGAGAAGCACTGTTTTTAAATACACCTCTGGTCTGTTTGCTGAGTGCATGCACACCACCAAGCCTCTGCAGAGACTGATATTTTTCACAGTTTAGGAGCTGTGATTATTAAATAACTTAACCACATGTGAGCTTTACAAGAAGAAATATGAAGAATTTGAAAACCTCATACTCTTTAGCAGCATAGTTGTTTTGCCTACAATTTTTTTTTTCAAAGAAACCTAAGCAGGAATTCCAAGAGTTGCACATTTTCCAGTGGTGTTTCCATGCATGTGTGAGTGTTTCTATCTCTCTGTACGAATTTTGTGTATGTAAGGAGCAGGAGGTGTCCATACACATTTATCACACATTCAATTAGCAAAGGTTATGGGCAGTAAATATTGCACAGGCAGAAACTGCAGAGATGTGCCCATCCCAATATCTCTTGCTGGGAAAGATAGCCAGGCTCTAAGGATTTCAATCTGCAGCATTATTTGATTTTTTGGGAAGATTTGTCTTCCCTTCTGAGAGTGTACTGGTTTCTCAATATGTGAGAAAATCACTCTTGGTGATTTGGAGGTTAGGATACAAATATGAAAAGTGCAGTTTTGAGTTTCAGTGCTGTTTGAGTTTCAGTGCTGTTTCACATTCTTTCACTAGGTTATTTTATTCATTCTCCTAGTATTCTAAAACACAATTTTTTCTGCTAAATAGACTCATATTCTTAAATTTTACCACTGAAAATGTAGCAAAATAACGTTTTTGCATTTTCTTCAAATTGTGAGCTTCTGCTTATTTCATAAATAGACACCTGTAAATCAAATTCAGTTATTTATATGCATAGAGATGGATATTAAGTGCGATATCAGGAACTTTTCAGGGGCATTATTGCCTTTTTGCAATCTTTTAAATAGGTTTTATTCATTTGTGTTCTCATTTCCAAGGAAGGTGTTCATTCAGGCTGAAATCACCTATTTCCAATAAAAGCTGAGTGATGGTATCAGAGGTATGAGGTTTGATTTCTCATCCCTGAATTCCAGCTAAGAGTGAGGAGCTGAATTTTGCTCTGCTGTTCTCAGCATGGTTTTCACCCTTTCCTAAGAGAAGTTCCAAGGCTGTTGGATGGATGAAGTGCCCTCTGCTCTTGTTCTCTGTTTTCTCCTGGGCTGTGATTTGGAAGTCTCCAGTCATGGGTTTCCCCACACAAAAATGCTTTTCCTAGGTCTGGATCTAAACCATCCATGTGCTGATGGCTTTCCTCTCCCTCTCTTGTACAAAAAAGAAGCCAACAGGGGACAAATTCTGGTTGTTTCCAGACCTTTGGGCACGTGTGTTTCAAACAAGCAAATGAACTTCCAACAGGTGATGGAATTTGGAAAGTCCTTTCCTTTGAATGTTTAGGGAATTTGAGTAATTAGAAATTACTTAAAATGTGATTGACAGCCAAACTCAGCAGTGTCTGCACAGACAAGGTCCACGTGCAGGACTTAGGATGGAAGGGAAAATCTTATCAGTCTATAGTTACTATTGTGGTGAGAAACTGAATCAAAAAAGTGCCACATCAGATCTTTGCAGATGCAATTTTAAGTCACATTTAAGTCAGATATTTTGTTAATTGCATAAGTGTTGATCCACCATGGATAAAAGCAGCAGAATTTGCTGCTAACTCTGAATATATCTGAACACGTGGATGTGTGTTCATATCTGGGTTGAAAAGTGATTCAGGTCAGGTTTATTGGGATTAAAAACTAAGGTGTCTTCACTGTTGACTGATTTTTAAAGATTGCTAAAAATCATTTCCCTCCCTTTGAAAAAGAATCTGTTTGGGCTGGCAGTGAAGAAGAAAAGGAATTCAGACTTGGAAAAATATATGGTATGGTTTTCTTTGCTTTTTAACTGGAAGAAACTATTTTAATCCCTAAAGATGGTAAAAAAGATGGATTTTTTTTTTTAAACTTACCTCATGTAAAATTACAGTTTTTTGTATAACAATAAACTGCCTTCTAGCTATGTTGCATTTTATTCCTTCAAATACATTAAAATAAATTTAAAAGCAAGTGCTTTTGCTTGCCAATACCCAGTTATCATAACAACCTAAACACGTAGGTACAGATATTTTAAATTATACACTGTGAAAGGCTGCCTGTTTTCTACCTTCTAGCTTCTCTTTTCCAAAGTCTCTGTTTTTGGAGGTGTTTAACATGAAACTATCTGTAGCCAACACACCAAGGAATCAAAAAGGTGGAAAAGGGCTTTTCTGTTTAAATAAGTCTATTTGTAAACAAAACTTCAAGAGGGGAAGAAAACATTGGATTATGTTCTCAAGCTTAGCAGAAGGGAAGCAACAACTTCTCCAGCCTGCTGAGATTTTGATTGCTATTGATTTCAAAGTTAGAAGCCCAAAGAAGTGCAATTTGTACCAGAAGTGTTTCTCCCAACCCGTGTTGGAGTCAGAACTCAGTGAGAGCTGTGGCTAAGAGCAGCTGTCACTTGGAAAGGTGTGGAGATATTGTTATTGTTATTGTGGAGATATTGTATTAGCACGGGGGTATTCACTGCTCACAGCGTGTGCTGAGTCACCTTGAGCTGTCATATTTTCTACACCTGAGTGGGAACAAGGGATTTACCAAAAATCCTGCAAGAAAATCTCATTTTTTCCTCCTACAGATAGCAGTAAGCTGCTCTATCCAAATACTGATCACCAAGACTTTTCAGAAGTGTCTCATTAGACACAATGAATGCTTTTTAATTCTTACTTTATATATCGGAGAAGCTTATACACATATATAGATACATATATACAAACAGGTAATTTTTTAAAACTTTTCTTGTTTTCTTCATAAGCCAGTGTTCAAAGACATTTCCTGCTGTTTGGAAGCATGAGGCAGAATGAATTTTTCAATGTCCTGAAGTAGATTTTTAATCTAGCAAAATGACATTCTGACTAATTTAAAAAAAAAAAAAAAAAGGATATACAGATTGGTGTTTGCTTACACATGGGGGAATCATCAAACCTACTGATTCTGCAAGCAAGAGGCTGGAGGATTTGATGAGTGCATTTTTAGAGAAACTCATATGGCCAAAGCTGAAAATAAGTCCCTGCTAAATGATCTTCCCTGATTCATTTCCTTTCTTCAGCAGGTTTATTGTAAGACCACTTCTCTGCATTATCATTTTGGCCAAATTTTAACCCAAAGTCACTTCATTTCCTGTCCATCCAATATTGTTTTTGTTGGAAATAATCAAATATTGTCTTCCATGTTGGAAAATAATACATGTGTGGTCTAACACTGTGAGATTCTTGTTTTCTTGTCTTTAATGGATGGTTTAAGATTTTCTTATGCTATGTTTTCCCATTTTTATATTAATATATTGAAATCATGGGGGGGCTTCTGTAAGAATCCAGGCATTTGTAAGATCTTGCACTTGGTATTGAGTCAATTTGACAACAGCACTGTGATAATAACCAAAGTAATTAGCACCACATGTATAAACCTTGGAGAATATATTATAACCATATATATCCAACCATATATATCTATTTCTTACATCAGAATACTTAAAGATTGTAGAATTATAGAATAATTCAGGTTCCAAGGGACCTGTGAAAGTCACCTACTCCAATCATGGGATTGAAAACCAGGTTCTTTCAGATTAGTTTTCTTTGGGTCTTGTTCAATTGACTTCTAATATTTTAGGACCCTCAAGAATATAGAGGTGTTTGAGTGGAAATCAGAGTTCTGACTGTCTTTATGAATCTACTGCCCACATGCATAAATATCCAGTAAATTTGAATTGCTTATAGCTATAAATAGTTTAAATATATCTATATTTATGCATTTTTGGGATGAGCCTCCAAGTACACCTTTTGCTGTTCACTTGTATGGATCATCAACTTTTGTATTCATCTCTATTTTATAAATATGTTGTGAGGTTTTATTTTAATTTCCTCTAGTTGTGGCGAAAACCCTGAGAAGTTGACACAATCTTGGTTGTTTTACTCACAAAGAGCGCATCAAACCTCTTCAGAAACTTATCTCGAAGGTTGGATATTAAAAGCAGGCAGGAATAATTCTGTCAGGAACAATTAAACCAGGAAAATATAATTGCAGGCAAAAAAAAAAGGCTTTTGATGCTTCCTGTATACAAGATATACAATTATCTGCTTTCAGCTTCCAAGCATGATTTATTAGTTACAGTAGTTTGGCTTTGAAACGCTGAGCATGGCTAAGGCAGCGTGTGCTCAGTTGTGTGAGGGCTCCAACATCTGTCCTGACAATCCTCTTACAGGCTGTCTTTGAGGAATTAGGAAATGGCAACATGAGTTCTGAAATGGATATATCAAACAACCAGAGTTAGGAGAGGGGGGTTGGAAGAAGGTATTCCATTATTTCATTGCCCCTTTTTAACGCAATAACTCCTTGAACTGTTTGTTTTCATTATTCCAGATGGGAGCAAGATGCATTTAAATGAATAAAATGAAATAGAACAAATCAAATGCTTGGCTGCTGTTCAAGAGCTGCTAAGGCTGAGCTTTATTAAATTCACATGAGGATATGATAACTGTGGAATTTCACACAATGAACTGCACTAATCTTACTCGTGAAGAACATAATTTTTCTTGAGATAGATGAGAGAATCTGAAATTTTGTCATGAAAAAAACAAAGCCCCTTTGGAGCTTTATTTTCTGAGGGCATTCACTGCTTGAGTGAAATCTGTCCATGTCCCACAAACAGAATCTTCATGCACAATCCATTTTTACACATCAAAAGTTCCAAGGGTTTGTTCTTTCTCCGTGGCAAAGTGGAGAAAGTGTCAAAGTAAGCTCCTGTGTTCTATGTTGAAACTCTTCCCTGTGTCATCGACAGTCCCTTTAGGAATAAACATATTTATGTTTTAAAGGGGGGCAAAAGCATGAAAATTTAAAATTATATTAGATACATTTAGTTTATATTTTAATAGGAATAATTTAAAGCGGAGAAAACCAAATATTTTTAATGATTATTTGCAGGGTATAATTCACATTGATGCCTTTTCTTTTTTTTTGTGACTTTAGATAATTTTTGTGCCTTTGTCTGTTTATAACTCTATGTTTTTCAGACATTTCCTGTTACTTAATGTAATTAATGTTCTTTTTAATATGTTATTTCTCCTTATTTATTTTTATTAAAACTCCAAAATTACTGTCCAAAATTTCTGATTAAATATTTTTTTTCCCCCTCAAAACTCCAAAAGTATAACTCCTGACAATACTCACATGATACATTTTGTTACATTTCCAATTAAATGTAGCATAAAACTGCATTCATAAACTATTTCCCTGTATCTAAAATGCTAAAAAGAAAAAGAAAATGCTAAAACTCAGGGTTGAATGACTGAGCTTCCAAGTCTATTGGCAACCTTTTCTTAAATAAAAAATTTCTAAATACTATGGGAATTTTTGATAGGAACTGATGAATCATTACCTTCCAAAACTCATGGATAATTAGAGGGGACATCACTTGGAAATAGAATTAAAAACAGTAGAAGGCAGCCTCTGTTTTGCTGAAATCTCACATATTTGGCTAATTTGGGTAATGTCAAACACGTCAGTTTTCTTTTGTGGGGCTGAATAAATCGTTCAGTGTTGTCTCCTTTGCAAATGAGCGAGAGCCACGACCTGTGTGCTTGGTGAACTGCAGGAATTCACCAAAGCCACAAACACAGAACTCACCTGGACACCCCCTGAGCAATTCCTGAAATCAACAGTCCAAGGGTCTGCAAAAACGATAATGGCCAGACAAAACCTGACGTGTGTGATAACAGAGAAACCCTTCTCCCCTTGGGAAACCAGCCCAAATAAAAGCTGAGATTTAATCACAACTGGTTTGCCTCCCTACGTCAGTCAAACCTTTTATATTGATAATCTGAGGAGAACAGGGCTGAGAACACAAAGTCTACTTTTGTATTATTGAGATGAAGAGATTCTGCTGGGGTTTGATAACACTGGAGATGCAGAGGCTGTTACAGAAACATAATGAATATCAAATATATCTGCAAAAAGGACTTTTTATCAAGATAAAATCCTGATGAAAAATGCCACTTATTCTTTATTTTCCACCAGACAGGTTTAAAGACTGCAAGTCAAGAATGTAGATCTGTATTTAATGGAGGCATTTAGTTTAGAATATTCTGTAGTGAAATATGAACCTTGAATTCAGTTGCTTCTCATCTGATCTTAAAAAAAAAAAAACTAAAAAAAAAAAATTAAAACTTAGACTCACTTCTTTCATATTCAAACACAGAATACTCTATTAATAAATTAGAATTTACCAGTGGATGTCACAGCCTTATGGGTAAATCTGTATAAGTTGTCATTCCAAATGAATTCTGTAGCACTTGAACTCATTTCAGTGGAACTAATTTTATTTCTTGTTTGTTTTTAAATTATTTCCGGAAGAGAAAGTGTCTGACTAGTCACTTTTAATTTGTACATCTCAGAAGTACTGGATTCCATGAGAGACAAAATCAGATTTGGTACAATGAAGCAAAAGTTGGCACGTGGTAATTTTATATGATGGGTCAATGACTGGGGTTTTGTTTTTTGGGGGTTTTTTTGTTTGTTTTTTTAAGGTAGGATGGGGTTATTAATCTGCTGTTAATTTTTTAATTGCTTTGTGTTTAGGGTGTTATTTAGGAAGGAGAATGAGGAGCTGGAACAGGATGTTCCACTTCTGATCACAAAAATGTTCTGTGGTGGGAATTCTCAAGTGAACGTATGGTGATCTTGCACAGGGAGTGTGGAAGGTTGGCTTTCACTCCTCGTGTTCCCCGACTTGTGTGTGCCTGTAAGCTTTGTATGGATTTTCTTTTTTGTAATTGTTTTTCCTTTAGCCATCCTGTGGCCTGAGATTGGGGGAAAAGATAAAAGGTCAGAAAGGCTTAATAGCAATTTTGTTTTTGAAAGGGAGAGGCTGATTGATCCAGCTTAAATCTCTACAGCTGGATCAACCAATAACTGCTTCAAAACCTCACGGGTCAGCACAACACCAGCTGTAACCAGCAGAGTGAGAAGGAAAGGTGAACCCACAGGACACATGGCCATAATATTTTGAGAGGATATCCAAAAACAAAAACAGATAGGTGGGAGTGGAAAACCCTTTCCTTACTATGTAAACAACAAAGAAAATAAAAGAAAATAAAACTGAATTTTGTCACCCTGCTGTTGGGTGTGGGGTTGAGGATGTTTGAGGTTGTCTTAATGAGAGGCAGAACAGCATTGGCTGTGGCCCATGGGGGTTATGGAGCCGTATCCTGGTGCTGGTGTGGTCACACCAAATCCCTCTCTCACACCAGCATTTTGTGACTATTTCAGTACAAGTGCTGAGGTGATGTTTTACTTGTTACCATCTTTGGGTTCCTTTTATTGTCTTTTGCACATTTGGAGGGGGTTGGCTGACAGAGGGATCAGGGAAGGTGTTGTGTCAGGCCTGGGTATCTCCTGTCAGAGCACCGGGGCTTGGGGAGAGAGGAAAAGCAGAGCACCTTCAGCCCTGCCATTCCCTCGGGATTATGTAATACAGCATGGGGAAGACAGACATTCAAAGTGATTTCTTCCAAGTGGTAGTTGCTTCTGTTTTGAATGGCTGTAAAGGTAACAGAAATGTATATGTATTATTTTTATGAAAGACTTAGGTTGGCATTCATTTCCTCTGTAGGAGGTGAAGGCAGGGAGGCGCCCGGAGAGAATCGCTGCTGTAGCTGTCTCGAGCTCACACAGGCTGCAGTGACTCACTCTCTTTCCTCTAGGTACTGTGGGAGGTAACTATGTGAGCACTTGGCTTTTTGATAGCTAAGGCTGAGTAAGATGGTTTCTGAAATGTAATACAGAAACAATTTTAAAAACTAGGGCTCACAAAGCTGAGAACATTTTGAAGCCGTGACCTTCAGTCCTATAGGCAGATTGCTCTCGGTTAGAAAGAATCGAGGCAATTAAAAGATAGATAACACAGAGAGGAGTTTTCAAAGTAACTGAAAGTGTTCTACTCAGATATTTTCACCTCCACTGACTCTAATGTTAGGGTGCTTGTTCCATCAATCTTGTTCAGAACTGTTTGAAAGATTAGTAAATTTTACTGTGTAGAGAGAGATTAAATCCTCAGATATATTCCCCCTCATTTCTCTAGAATAAAGAATTGATATGCTATGTTATAATGGCCATATTTCTCATCAGTAATTTCTCCTCATTAAATCCCTTTTGTATATGTATTTTCACCAGTTTGATTCACCTGTTTTACTCTTTGCCACAAGCTGACAGAGACCCAAGTGCATTAATTCTGCTTGTTTATTTGGCATACCAGTTAAAACCAGTATAAACACAATGAGGAAAGGAACAGGGGCTGTGGGGAGATTTGGTGAGGAGGCACAAGCTGCAGTGGGTCCTGCTTCATTCCAGCAGACTGAAAACCATAAATCAGGAGGAAATGAGAAGTGTTGTCTTCAGGCAGTGGATGGTGTCAGCACTTTGTATTTTTGCAGAGTTCACCGGTGCCAGCACCCATGATTTTGTTTCCTGTGATATCCCCCAGCCCTTGGAGGAAAGGCCACCCGCTCTGTGCCGTGCTGGCACTCGTGGCAGTGACTCTGGGCTCTGTCAGGGACACCTGGGGCTGTCCCTGTGGCAGCACATCCTCACCAAAAATTCCTGTCATGGGACAGGAGGCGGTGGCATCCTGAGCTGTGTCCCTGCCTTCTGCTCCATCACGTGCAGCAAAATGTTTTGGGGACAAGCAAAGAGAACTTCTTTCAGAAAACACTTATATAAGTGGTTTTTTTTATATATATAAACATATATTATATATATGTACAAGAATATATATATATATAATACATATATTTGCCATATAAGTACTACAAAGCCTAAATGGAGTTAATGTTTTTAAAGACTTCCTAATCCTCTTGGATTAGGCCATCAGGGCTGATTTTGGAAAAAAAAACTAGACTAAGAATGATACTTTGTCAGGATAACAGTTCTGAGATGAGTTATAAATGGAAAATATTGAATTCAGTTGCCTTTTTGCTCTTCCTTGAAACTTTTGGAAGACTGAGCAGCACAGCTGCATCTTTATGCACGAGTGTAGGAGCAGAAGTTGGAAGTAGGGTGATGGGAATATGGGAAGTGGGCACTTTGAGGGGGAGGATTTTATCCAAATTAAATCTAGAAACTCCTAAAATGTCACTGAAGTATCTGAAGCAGAAGAAACTTCTTTCTTTGCAAAACTTTTGCTGAAGTCCAGGAATTTTGTCATGTATTGGGCAGTTTTTAATGTATTCTTCCTTTGGAAGGAGCACTGTGAGGGGCGAAGAGATGTGGGATTCCATAAGAGATTCCCTTATGATGTGGGAAAACTGAAATTAAACTCCACTGTCATACAATTCTGCCTTTTTTTTTTTTGTTTTGTTTTGTTTTTTCCTACCCCTGATGGTCTGTTGGTTTTACTGTTTCTGGAGGCAGACATCCCAAATCTCATCAGCTGCTATCCTGCCTGATTTCAATTAACACATTTATTTTGATGTCCAGAACTATGTCAAAGCCTAACTAGACACTTGGGCTGCATTTTCAGCATAAGTACAGCTCCTGTCAGGGTTTGAGGGTGGTGAGGCAAACTCTTACTCTGTGATAACCATTTCAGACTGGAGAGGTTTCAAACCTGAACCTCCCTGAATGGTCCTGATACTCACATGCAAGATTGGAGAAGTGGAAAAAAACCCAACCTCAACACAAACCATATTTTAATCTAGTTTCTATTAAGATAATTTGACAAAAAAAATTACTTTTGATGGCTGCATGTTGGTAAACCGTAAAAAAAAGAGTTTCTATTATTATTTCTTATTCGGCTGATTTCTTTAAGGCTACATCTTGAAGCTATTTTAATGGAAAACCAAAGTTACAGTTATTATCTGATGCTTCATCTAATTTGCTTTATTCTAGTTTGGAGAAATAGCATGCTGTTACTGCAGGGAAAAAGAAGAGCAAGATAAAAGTATAATGAAGAAGTAGAATGATTTTCTATAAAGACCTCTCTGCAGTACTGTACATCGTATTGCATTTTATTTATTCACAGCTTTGCACTCGAAGAGAGCTACAAGGAGATGAAACCTCAAGAGGAAAAGCCCTATGAAATGAGAACAAACAATATCAGGGCATAAGGTGTCCTGCTAACCTTTAAAAATGCAATTCAGTCTCACACAATTTTCCTCAATCAGAAGCAACTCTGCAGCTCTTTAGCAGCAAACCAATCAGTTGGGTTCTCACTCACTTTGATGTGAGAGTCGAAATTTAATACAAAAAAGAAAAGATCTTTTGGGAAATCATATTAATGGAGGTTCATTTTCATTATGTCCAGTTTTCTTTCATTATTGGATACTTGTGGGGATAGGTCTTTTCCCTGGAGTGCCCTTCTGTAGATTATTGTCTCGTGTGTGTGCCTCCTCCTGTGCCTTGAAATCAGCGTGATATTCTGCTGCTGCTTTCTCCCACCTTACCTTGCTCTATTAATTTTAGCTGTGAATTTCCATAGGTTAAAATTGTAGAATTGTTTGTCCCTCACTGCTCTTTGACACATTTTGTTTTTCTGTTCAGTGGCAAAAGGCTGCTGTTGCTTTCTAGGATAGGATTCATTTGGAGCTTTATATGCAACCAAGGATCTTCGCATGAACTCAAGTGCTGAACAACGACCAAAAAGTGAAGTATTTTAGTAAATTGCTGGAGTTAATGACCCTTATGATGATCGAGGGTCATTATCTGCTTTTAGCTCACTCTATTACCTACTTCTAGTGACTCAAAGCACTGGAACTTGATTATCATAGTGAATGAGTGCTCCTGTTTTACAGTGGAATCAGAGGTGACTGCACTTGCTCAGGGGTTGCTGAGTGCCACTGGGAGGGTATGAGGTCATTCCTGGTTTTCAGAAATCCTTCTGTACATGCCTAAGGTGGGCTTTTCAAACTGCCCAGGCAAACTCTGCTCTCTGCTGAAACTAACCACTGATTTCTGGGGAGGCACAGCGAGGTCAATGCACAAAGCTCTACAAAACTCCATTTATCTGGTTTTCCTTCCAGGTTATCACTGAGAAGGCAGCCAGTATGAAACAGAGAATTTAGCTGTGAGTCATTGAGATGTCTGGAGTTACAGATAACTCCATTATTGTCACTATTTTATCTAATGCCATATTGATTTATTTTCAAATTACTTAATTTTTCACTGTTCTGTACAGGTTAGAGAACCATCTTTTCAGCCACGTGCCAAACTGGTATGGGCTACACTGAGAATTATACCATTTATAATATTACATCAAACCAGGTGATTCTGTGTGTCTGGATAATGAAGTGTTACATTAGGCTAAACTGAGCATTATGTCAAATTAAACTGCAGTTTCATTCTCAGATTTGAAGCAGAAGTTACTTTAGGTTTGAGTAATCAGAGAGCTGTGTGCGTACACACGTTTATTTCACTCGCTGTCTACAGATGTCTGCAGAAGAAAAAAATGTCTAAATATTTCAGACTGACCATTTAGAGCCATTTAAATCAAGGCTTCTCTTTGCTGATCCACTGCTGCTCACAGCTCTTCTCTGGGGTTCAGCAGGTGAAGCCAGGACTGGATGAGCCTGAGTTGAAAGGAGTCCACCCTGGTTTGATCAAAGTGAGGTGTAATGGATCAGCTCCCTTGCTGATTGGAGAGGGAAGGAATTGTCAGCTCAGGAATGATGATCTGAACACTCTTTTCAGGATGGGGAGATGGCTGTGAAGCAGAGGAAGGGAATTTCTCCATTTCAGCAGTAGAAGTTATGATGTAAAGGTCTCTGAACGATAAAGACACGTGGTTAATGTGTTGCTAAAATGTTCTGGTCATCATCACCAGCCATCCCAAGGGCAGGTGGGAACTAATGAATATTTTGTGGGAAATCTTCAATTTAAGTGAAATGAAACGTTGTTCATGCAAACAGAAGGAACAAGGACTCGCCCAGGACAGTGCCTGTTATATATACTGGAAAAATGTCAAATCAGGATTTAGATTTAGTGAATAAGGAGAGAGTTGTGATATGATAATTCTTGATCTGTATTTGAAGAGAACTCCTGTGTTGCCCTCCTGAAGAAGTTTCTTCACACAAACTTTTACTGATCAGTTGTTCTGTTCATCTGCAATTTGGTAGATAAATATAGAACAACATTCACTTGCAGCACAATTTGTTGGGTGTCATCTCAAAATTCACTGGGAAAAAAAAGATTTTTTTGTTTTTTATCCAGAAAGTTAACCAGCCTATTTGCAGTAGAACCTAAGGACAGTTTGTTTGGAATCCCTAGAGTCAGATAAACACAGTCACAGATTTTTGTATTTCAGAGGACATAGAAACTCACCATTTGGAAATTACCTGTATTATTTTGACTCCATCTAGAACAAAAGATGGGGATTCATAGTCTTCAGTCTCTATCAGCTACATTCCCATAACAAGGGCACGGCAAGCTTTTTGAGGAAAAAAATGGAATAATTACTATTGTGAATTATTGACCACTTGTTCCACATATTAGGGAATATTAACCTTGCTATCCATTATTTAAAGGAACTATATCACTTCACAAAACTGAGTATTCTTGGGTGGCCAGCAAAAAGATTTTATTAAGTTGAAACAATTTTCTTGAATTATCCTTCAATTCACAGTCTAAGAACATTTGCCCTTTTGGCAAAATGAGTATAATGAACCACTCCAGAGAACTCAGAGTTTGTGCTCTATTGGAATCTCTGTGTGTTGGTGTTAACTAGTGGAGAATTTTCAGAGCAGATGGGACCTGTAAATTAGAGAGGAACCAAGAACAGAACCCAGAAAGGATCTGGGACTGGATTAGGGATGTCCTGATTCGCCCTAAAAAGAACATTCTGAGCTGTGCAGTGTAAGTGATGCTCCATTAGAAGGATTTCACTGAGGGTATCTCTGGTTTGGTTTGACTTGGAAGAAGAAATGGTAACTGGGGAAGGGACAAGATATCCTTGTGTAGGATGTTTCCTGGTACAGCCTTTCAAAACACACTTTATCTCCCTGGCAGGAAAAGTTTGTAAGTTATTTGTTATATAATGTCATTCTGCACCCAGCAGAGGCAGCTGGAGCCTCTTTGATGAGCAAAGTGAGGAAGAAGATTTCATATGACTAGGAAAGTAAGGATGAGTTTTAATTTTAAGTTTTGAAGAATCTGTGATAAATGATATTAAAAAATGGAAAAAAAAAAAGGACAGAATTCTGAGATCTCATAATCAGAAATCACACTGAAATCCAACTGAATATTTAAAATAAAAATTCCCCCGCAAATTTTTAGGCTTGGTATTTTTTGAATTATCATTTAGAATGAAATAGGAAGAAATAAAAGGACAGAATCTGAATCTGTTTGCTTTCCTGTTCTCCAAAGATTTCATACTCTTACAGATAATAGAAATGCAATAACATGGCCACTCAACTCTGAAAGATGCCGGATAAAAGTCTAATTCTTCATTCAGAGGAGTCCATCACTTTCATTTCCAGTCTTACTTGCACTTATTGTCAGATAGTGTCTGTCATATTTTCATAATTAAGATAAATCTATAGAGTTCACTCTCCCTGAGTGATGCTCTCTAAGTTCTGGTTCTCTCTACCTGCTTATAAAATAAAGATGATGAATAGATACCATCCATGTATTTATAAGATGTACACCGTGGCAACTGGATAGATTTATCTTTGTCTTTGTTTTTATTTCATGAGGTTCATTCTCTCCTATTCTGGCAGCATGAGTAGCATCTGTGCAATTCAGTTTGAGGTTTTAAAATCTAGGAAAGCTGTAGCTATAGCCAGAATTAAAAACCTTAATTAAAAATAGGGGTAAGAAAGCCCTTTCTTGTGTATTTATGTGCAAATAGTCACACAAAATCAAGAACACCAGAGATATCTTTCGAAGTCACATCTCAATGATGTCACACTAATTTCTGAGAGCACACTCTCAGATGCTAAAGCACGACGGAAAGCTGGTTGTGAGCCTTCAGCCACAAGCTCCAGAAGCACAGGATATCCCAGAAAACATTGCATTTTGACACCAAACTCCTCTTCCTTCACCTCTCCTAATCCCCAGCCCTTCACCCAGCTCGGTGCCTGAAGCAGAGCCAAGCTCTCGTGTTTTGGGCAAAGTGAAAAATGGTTTGGCATTCTGGCAGATATCTTAAAGTGCTGGAGTTTCCTGTCTTTTATATTCTTTACTCTCATAGGTAAGGAGTTTTGTTGTTATTCCGTATCTCAAAACATGTTTACGTTAGAAAAAAATAAATGTAAAAGCACCACCATTTTTTAATATCATTTAACAGGCTACAGCATCAGAGCCACCCCTAAAGACAGATGGAAAAATCAAATCTGATCTGCTTGTACGATGGTTACTGCAGGTTTTCTTCACTGCACCCAGCACAGCATGGGGGATGATGGCCCAAAATGATCCACCAGCATAAATTAACACAGCTGAACAGTTCCTTTAATCCAAAGTGAGCGGCAGTGTAGTGACATTACAAAAGTGGGAACATCTCTTAGACTTGGCCTTGTGTTCTGCCAAGCCAGGAAAATGTATCTCAGATGTCATGATGAGTCATGATAGCTAACATCACCTATTATTGTCATTTGTAGGAGGAAATGTGTTCTGCTGTAGATATTTGCTTCCACAAAAATCATCTGAAAAGTTTCAAAATGCTGAAGAAATGTTAAGTTATGGTAACATCGACCTAACTTGGCATGATGTCAGCAGAACCAAGTGTTACCAATATTTATGTTTATATTTAGCACTGGGGTTTAGCTGCCTTCGGAAATGAGTAACATGCTTGGTTATGATATCTGGAGCCTGGAAAATATCCTTTGGAATTTAGCCCCTGATGTAAAAATAGCAAATGAAGTGATTGTATTCTCTACCAAAGTTCAAAGTAAACTAACTGTGTTTTAATGATCATATTAAACTAGAAAACTGCTGGTTTTTCTGTCCAAGTGGGTCACTCATCCAGATCTTGACTGGGCAAAGGAATTAACCATTTATTTCCTGAGTTTGAAACCAGCGTCTGTGACAGTTTTAGTCAGTTTGCATTTAGTCAGTTTACATTTTGTTTAGCTGTCTGAATTTTGTGAACACATTTTCTCATAACAATTGTAATGCCATCCATAATTAAGCACACAAGTGTAATGTGCATGTCATCCAGTGGTTGAGAAAGAAAAGGAGAGAGAATTTTTTGTGACCATAAATCAGTATATTCAAAGATATTGACACTCTATATTCTGTTGTAAATTTCCTTTCCTGTTACCACTGCCTATTGCCACTGCTTAGACGATGAACAGAGCTCAATTCACAAGGTGGAGCGCATTCCAAATGCTTTTCTGGTGCTGTTTATTCCAAAGCAGGAGTCAGAATCCCCCTTGCAAGCTTCCTTCGTGGCCAGAAATGAAGCCTGTGCATGGTTCCATGTTTTAGCAGTGGCAAACACACCTTGCAATTGGTGTATTAAAAAAATGGGAATGGCATGGCCACCCACAGCAGTGATAGAGAATTAGGGAGAATTCCTTTTGTATATAGAAATAAAGCACATTTTCAGTCAGACATGTAGTGCGTTATGTTGCTCATACAGAATAAGTTTTCTTACCTGTAAGCACTGACATAACAGGACTGAGTTATAGACTTTAGTATGGCACAATTATATGTTTCTACCACTTTTCTGAACAGTGGAACTACATTCTAAATTTAATTTAACTGCAGAGTTTCTCCCTCAGCACAACTCCACTGCCTCAGTCTCTCTCAGATTATTTAATGCTTTGTACTTGTCAGAAGTGCTTCCTTACGAACATAATGCTTCAGCACTGTCTACATTTAAAACTTCCTTTAAATGTGAAGACAAAAAAAAATAAGAGAAAAATAGGTTTTCTTATATTTTCCCAAGAATAGATTGCAGAAATCACCTTGGCTTACCCTGCATTCCTTCCTCAGGGTGAGTTCCCATGGAAATGTGACTTTGATGGAAGTCGTGAATAAAGAGCGCTGAGCAAGGCCCATTGTGATTAAACACATATTTTGAAAAAGCTTTAGGAATGATTAACTGCACAGTTGCAGTGTTGCTATTTTATTTTATATTTAAGAATGCATGATGACATTTGGGATCTTCTGGAAGAGCAAAATGGACAATAAGAAGTATGTTCTTTCAGTTTCCATGAAGGCACTTTCTTGTCGACATCTGTCATGCTCCAAAAAGTGCAACATATTTTGTTAGAAGCTAAATGAAAACTTCTACAAGGAGCAGCTTTTTTGTCAGTGTAATGTAAGCTGAAGTTTTCTGAGAACCCACAGGATATACAGTGGTTTAAAGATTAAAAATTCAGCAACATTACAAACAAGTGAAAGGTCAGAGGGGTCCGTCACACACTCAGATATTGAATAATTCAGTGTTTTGCTGTGTGTGTCACCTGCAGAGCACAAATACTTGAACAAAGTGTGCAGTCATGGCTTCTGAACCGTGGTAATAGCCCAGATTATGAAAGGCCAGTATTAATAATAATTAAGTCAGAGCTTAGGGCTCTTGTGAGGAGTTCTTGTGGTAGAAGGAAGAATGAAATCTGTTGTTGGTGCTCACCCAGCAGCCCAGCCCGAGTTGTGCGTCCTGCACCAGGGCGTGTGGCCAGGCTGGAAACCCAAATCGGACAATTCTTCTATTTCCCTTTGTATGATAATTGTTTTTCTCTGTGGAGCAAGAGGTGGGGAACAATGATTAGCAGTTGGGAGTGAGACTGGGCACTGGGCAGTGCTGGGTAAGTTGTTGGGAGTGACAATGAGTCTCTCTGGGAATCATGTCCAGGCTGTCACTGCTGGCTGCAGCACAAAGGAGCCCCACAAGGAGCCTGATAGGAAATAAGAAGCATGCAATTAGGAAATACAAAAGAGAAAAAAAAAAAGACTTTGAAACTCAGTAGGGGTTCCCAGCAATCCACTGCTCAGAAGCAGATGAGAACTCCTCGGTCTGAGTGGTGCAGGCTCCACACAGCCCTGAGGATAATAAGAGCATCCCCAGCCAGTCTGGCAGTGCAAAGCTCACTTCTCCAAGTGTCACAGCTGCCAAGGACACTTTGACTCTGCTGGTGACAGTGCTCAACCCGTGTCACTTAGAGGCAATCAACAAATTAAGTTGGAAATCTTCAAAAGATTATCTCAATTTAAAGACCGCTGGAATCAATAGGCTTTTGGATCTTCTAGGAAAAGAGGGATGTAGGTTGGTTCAAGTTTACAAGCTTTAGACAATGGTCTGTTAAAGCAATTATAGTCTCACACCAGGCTGGTTGGAAATCAATACCTGCAAATGTGAGATATTTGCATCTTCTTTTTTCTTTTTTTTTTTGGCACAAGCCTATTGGAAATAAACTAATCGTTTTCTCTCTCCAGGCTTTGAGTTACTGCTGTTTAAAATCCACTTTATATTCTACATTCAGGGTTCTTAGAATCAGGTAATAATATTACAAATAGTCTGGGAAAGAAATGAATACCAGACCTTGTTTAAAATTACCGTCATGCACACTTTTTGTAAGAACTTGAATGCTCTGTGAAATGAACTTGATTTACTGTCACTTGTCTCTCCTTTGCTTTCAGGTAGATTTGAAGTGCATCAGTGCTGCAATGCCAGCTTTCTGTAGATTTACTTAGCCACCCTTTCAACAATCTTGATGGACTATTTTGATTCTTTTAGTCCTTTCTCAGAGTAATTTTAAAGAAACACTAATTAAAGCTTTTCTATTGAATAATGCATGTGCTTCACCCTCCAAAGTTTAGCTTAAGGGACTCACTTTGACAAAAATACATTATATTCTTTTCACTTAATTTCATTAGTGGGACTTCTTTGACTTTTTGGGAGCACACAGATTTTTCTCCAGAGCATGTTAGAGCACACAGAACGATTAGCAGAGCACTAGGAGTAACCACAGCCCAGGAATAATGTCAGCTAGCCCTGTGGCAGGATGTGAATTCCAGGGCAATTTGTAGATGTTCTGTACAATGGTGCATAAAATAGGGATGCTCTGTGTTGTACTTGAGGCATTTTCTCTACCACTCCAGCCAAGTCTGATGCACTAAATAACCCAGACTTATATTTTCCCAGCTTACCAAGCAGTGTATTTAATGCACTGTGTTGGTAACAGAAGTCCACTTGAAATCGATATTTTCTTTTGGTATGCAAACCTAGGGAAGGTGGTGTTTAAAATCAAAAGGAGTTCTACTGAAAGCAAGAGGGGTTTATTGGTGTAAAAATAAGTTAAGGAAGGGAAGAATCCTGCCATGAGAGGTGAGTGGAGAAGCATTGGTATTCTGCTGTGAGAAGAAGCCTCCTGCAATAATGAGTGTGCGGCAGAGGCCAAACAGAGAGCAATACATTTGGGTTCAACATCACAGTCACCTTCTGTGGGCTGAGAGCACATGGCAACAAAAGGAAATACGAGCAGTGATTTCAAATATTTCTCGTTATCGTTTTATTTCTTTACTGCCTTCTCTCCCTTCCTGTCAGTTATCAGTAATCATCATTTGAAAACCACTTGTAGTTCTGGCAGCAGTTCGTACTCCTTTGTTGAAGCATTTATGATTGTCAGTAAAACTTTCCAGGCTATCATTTTATTTAATATAAGCCAGTCTCATTCTCTTTCAGGCTACTAGATGCATTTTCTTTCTCATCAGCTAGTCAAGTTGCATGGACATGCTGTATGTGTGAAGTTTTGAATTAATGTTCTGAATTAAATTGCATTTATTCTCATTTTAGGACAGCTCTTGCTGAACCTTGGTGGCACATGTCTATTTGTATGCAAGCAATTTGCTAACACTGATAAAAATTGATAGATATGTGATATTATTAATACAATTATTTTTTTTTAAGTGCCAAGTCTAATAAAGGGAGCAAATGCAAAAATCATCTGGGCTGCCAGTTTCAATGTTTGTTGTACAAAAATTCACATTACATGAACTAACAATAATGCAGGTTCTGTTCAAACAGCAAGGAACTGTCCTGGTAAATAATTTTTCAGTTTAAAATATTAATAAAAAAAATCTACTGCAGAGCTATTTCTCTACACTAAATATCTGCAGTTACAACTGCTATTTTACAGATTTGAAAATACAACTTCAAAACCTTTGCAGCAGTGTCAAGACTTCTCTCACAGGATCACCCACTCCTCCTCCTGGTTCTCTGATTATTCCTGTGTTTTGTTATCCAACAAAATTTCATCTCCTTGTCTATCCTCTGCTACTCCAGTCCATTTCCATTGTTGTCCTGTCCTTATTTCCTTTATTCTGTCCCCCCTAGATGAAGTTTCTGAATGAGTTTCAAGGCCATCACGATACTGGTGGTTCCCAATTCCACACCCTGCCTCTGCAGCACATCTCTCCTGTGGACAGAGAACTGAAATGCAACAGCCAGAATTTTCCTGCTGATGGTTTTTTCCCAAGCCCTGACTGCTTCTGGCTTTCGCCGTGTTGCATCCAAATTCTCAAACTTCTCCACCAAGAGTGGAGCACAAACCCAAAGAAAGCTGATACTTTGCCTCTAAAATACGCAAAGTCTTGCATTTGCAGCAACACAGGCTGCTGGAGAGATGAGCTTTTCATCTCAGTGTGCAATAAGGCAGCAGCAGAACTAGTGTAGCTTTTTGGATTTTTGTTTTTTTTTTTTAATTTTTAATTTCAGGCTTGCACCCAAGATTTAAAGCTACCTGTGTTCAGTGGTTGTTTCAAGAGGAATTGTGTGACCCTACCCACCAGCCAGTCACTTTCACATCAGCTTCCATTATTCCTCACTGTCCTTGCAGATGAGAATTTTGGTTTTTCTCAGCACTCTTTAGGATACAGCTTCCTGCTAGCATCACTAATGATTCATTAACACCATTAACACGTGCACCCCTGGGGTTCTCATTGCTTTTGTTATGCCCTGCAGCAAGTTTTTGTGTTGTCTGTCTGCCCACAAGTGTCCACCTGCACTTTGCTCCTGTGGCTTCTGGTCCCATCTCGTGGCTCTCTTCAAAGCATCTGCTGTCAGCCTGGCCTTCACTCACGAGCAATACTGTTCAAGTCATTGCCAGTTAGGGCTTCACAAGTAATGGTTTCTTAAAAGCATATTTATTTGTGTGTGTCTAATGATTTTTCAACCATCTTATTAGTGATACCTAATTATGGCAGTGTTACTGAGGGTTTTTAAAAGTGTTTGCTTTGGATTGGCTTGATTTTCTTAAGGTTACAGCACCTGTAAATCAACTGTTCCCTCCTCACACTCCATTCAGAAGTATTTTATATTTGACTCTTCTGCAGGTGCTTTGGTGCCCACACATTTGCTGCTTGCTAAATAATCCTCATTGTGATTTTCTGAGAGTTTCCTCCATCTTGGACGTTTTACTTATCCATTTGTTTCTGAGAATCCTGAAATGAAAGAATGACCTTTCACTTTTCAGACTGAGGAATTATTATAACTTATCATCCTGCAGTTGTGTTATTTTAAAGGCACATTGCTATAAATAATGAGTTGTACAATTTGATAAAATTTTTTTGTGCATATCAGCTTGGACACAGGATACTGGACACAGCAGAACTTCCACCTTTTTTCTGAAGTTTTATTCCACTTTTTCCTTCAAATTGTTCAAATAGAATATAGACAATATTACAGCCTTGCAAGAAAAATAAGTATTTAAAGATCTTATCAATCACTCTCTCTGGAATACACATATTTAAAACTCTCTTTAATCAAAATCCCTTTAATCACTATCTTAGTTGTAGTAAACTGGAGTGAAATGTCTTTATTTAGTTGCCACAAAAGAAACTGTTAGACAAAACATGCTGGCCATTGTAAACATATCACCTAAAAAGAGCTTTTCCTAATGGATTCCTGCCCTTTCTTTTCATTTTCGCCAAAACCCATTCTCCTGTAGGATTAAAACCCAAAAGACCAACTGCAAAGCAGATGTCTCAGGATTAGAATGCTAAGTTTTTTTTTGCTTTATTTCTTGATTTAAGGGAAAAACAACAACAACAACAACAAAAAGGACAGTAGATTATAATCAACATTGTTTATTTCAATGCTTGACTTCGTAAATACGAGCGCCTGGATTATGAGCTTGTCTGTGGATAATCAGAAAAGGCCAAGAATTGCCTGTTTGGAAAATCCTTTCCAACCAGGGGTAGGAATCTGCATCTAGCAAAGCCGATGGCAGCTCCTAATTCCTGATTAGTGCCAGAAGAAAAGCTGTAGAAATTAACTGAGCAGACAGTAATCAGAAAGCAGGGAGGGAGACAGAAACTTGGAATGCCTCGTGGATAAACTGATGATTAGCCTGAGAGCACAGAGCTTGTTGAAATACTCAAAGGGAACAAAAAGAGGAACACAACTGGAAAACAGTCAAAGCAACTTGTATGTAATGATAAGAAGAAATTTTGTGCTGCTCATGTAATTGAATTTAAGCTGTAGTAGCACTGGAATTGCCAGTTCTCACTTCTGGAGGCCTTTGAACACTTCACCTTAAGCAAACTTTTAGCTGTGCCTCAGACTGACACCCAAGAGCTATTTCTCTCCACTAAGTATCTGCAGTTACAACTGCTGTTTTACAGATTTGAAAATACAGCTTCAAAACCTTTGCAGCAGTGTCAAGACTTCTCTCACAGGATCACCCACTCCTCCTCCTGGTTCTCTGATTATTCCTGTGTTTTGTTATCCAACAAAATTTCATCTCCTTGTCTCTCCTCTGCGTGGTGCCTCGTGCTCGTCTGCACTGCTCACCCCCAGTGGAGAACAGCAGAGTCAACCAGAGGGGTCCTTAAAACCAGAACTGAGCTTTTTTCCTACCTTTCTTCCAGGACTGACTCCTGTTCATAAACTGCAGGGGATAACAAATTATTTAGATTATTTTTCCCTCTGCATTTTCTGTGTTGGGTTATTCTTCCATGTGCCTCACCAGGCTGAATTTCCTAACGATCTGTGCTGTGGATAAGCCCTTAGAGCTGGGTGCCCTGGGCTCTTAATGCTGGCATCCCTGGTCTACCAATCATGTCTGGAAAAAAAAATAATTCATGACATCCTTAGAGATGTTCCAAAGTATGATTTTTTAGTCCCTGAACTGGAAGAATCATTTGCCAACATCTCTAAGGAGTGCAGAGTGTTTTAAGAAGAGGTCTCATTCACGTCTGATAAGTGCTGTGTGTGGTTGGGTGGATTTGGTTGGTTGGTTAAGTCAAATTCCACCTGCCCACAATGTGTAGGAGTGAAGGCAGTCCCAGCTAGGAGTTTAGAGGTTTTACAGGAATTAGTTTGCAATGTGTCTCAGGGTTTGAGGTTGTCAGGATTCAGGAGCGTTCAGTGCTGTCAGTTGAGCAGAAATGCCACCAGTCACCATGGCTCCTTCAGAGTGTAGGGATGCTTGAGCTGACTTTAATGTGTAACCTTTGTATTTTAATGTCTCCATGACACAGAAACCCAGTGAGTATCCTGAGCTGAGAGATGCAGGAAAAAAATTGAATTGTGGCTCAAATTCTTAATAAACTTAAATATCTTTAATTGTCCCAAGCAGCGGTTTGCCAGCTTTTAGAATTTCAAATGTTTTGCTGACTTGTGCCTGCACTTTTCCCATTATTTAATTTCTTGATCTAGTTTTGAAAAGATTCTGTTTTATTCCCCTTATTTTTTTTGTTTGGTGAGTCACAGTGACCCAGTGGCCTAATGCTAGTCACAAATTTATCTTCTTATGATGTGAAAGGAACGGTCATCAATGTGACCTTTCTCTTTTGAATAATCTTTAGCATTAATAGAAACTGATGCAGAATGAGTACTCTGAAATTCTTCATTGTGAGTGTTGTGTCCTCCACAGAGTGCTTTCACAGTGAGATTAATTCTTTGTAATGGCTCTGGGGGTATATTTAGCTCTGTAATGTGACACACTTTCCTCTTTCCTTAAAAGTTGCATCACTTTCTTGGAACTAAATATAACACAGTGCAGATCTTCCCTGGAATGCTAATACAACTCACTCCTGGGTTTGGGAGTCTATCAGTTTATAATTATTGTATCTTCAATATGTTAGTGGAAGTAGTTGTACTACTACTTTTTTTTTCCACTACTTTTGGTGCATCACTTGACCAACTGCATCACCTCCCCCAGCGTGTGAATTCACATCCATGGCATTTCTGGTGCCTGCAATTCCAAGGGCAAGACCATATCATCAGCTGTCTCCTTTCTATGTGTAGTTCTGACCATTTAAATCTCATTCTTGTTCTCTTTCTGTACCTTGTGGAAGTATTGCAGGAGTGCTTAGCAAAAATGATTCAGCAGCCCAAAGTGTCGTTGGGGTCTGGTGAACAAATGTGTCTGTTGGACTAGGAAAACGAGTGGGTTGCTAGAGCTGGAATAATGCCTCTTGTTCCTGTAGTTGTCAGTGATTTGGCACAGAATTCCAGTACCTGAAACATTTCTAGCACATGCAGCTCAGCAAGTTGTAAATTAATAGGATATAGAGCCTCAGAAGAGAGGGAAATGTTATTTTGGAATATCTATCAATTGCAGGAGTGTTTTCATGTGATGCATAATTAAAAATGCATATTCTGTCCAAAACTCCAAATGTGAAGAAAACAGTCAAATAAAAGCATTGAAAATTCTCAGATCTCTATTTTCATTTCACCGTTGGGACGGAGATGAAAAAATTTCCAGGAGCCAAAAGCCAATAGGAATTTGTGTGTCATCCCAAATGAACATGTGATGCTAAACATCAAAAGCACTCAGAGCTGATGGCACTGGAAATAAATATATGGTGCACGGAGGGGAGAAACAGTGAGCGACAGATTTGAGTCTCAGTAAGGCTGGGAGTGAAAGACAAAACAGGAGAGTGAAACATTGTGGGGAAAATAATGAGGTGAATCAACAGGAGAGGCTGCAGAGGAGAGGGAGATGTGAGAAGTCATGACACTGTTGAGTTAGAAGAGATGTCAAGGTGCAGAAGCAAGGGGCAGATTAGTGGTGCAGCTGCAGGCAGAACAAGAATTAGTTACAGGGAATTATGTGAGCTCTACTCATTGGGAATTAATTTAAGCTAATGAGCGTTTCACTTTTTACAAAGAGTTGGTGCCAGTTTGAAAAACAAGGAGGAAAGAAATAGTTAAAATCTAAGATGCTGCCAGAAACAGAGTCAGGGATATCTCCATGGAACCTGAGACATGTTACACTCCATCAAGCAATTCAGATTCTGTGTCTGGCTTTGCAAAAACCTTCCCTTAATAGCAGGAATCTTGTCAGAGTTTGGCTCTCTCTGGAAAATATCCACATGACCAGAGATCCAGAGCAGGTGGCCTCCTCAGATGTTTGTGATGCATAGTTAGAAACTTTTAAGAGTTAAAAGATGAAGATCTTTCAGCACTAGAGCTGTAAATTATGCTAATATAGTCATGGTTTTATGAATGTTAACAAGTAACTAAACTTCAGCAAATTAATTAATGAAGAAATACATTTAAGAAACAGAGAGCCCATTTTGATAAAATTGAGGCATTTTGTAAGGCTGCAGCTGGAAACAACACATGGGATGATCAGAGCACTTGTGAGGTATTTTGGCTGTTCTCTTGTTAAGAACTTGGTCATTCTTTGAGCCTTTAATAGGAGGGAGACTGATGGTTTTCATTAAATGGTCCATCCGTCTGCAAGCCAAGAGATAAGAGGATCACAGAAATAACTTTGATATCTATCAAACTCTATGGGGTTTGCTTTTCTTTTCCTTCTTCCTTTGAATGGGGAGAGGTATATTTCTGTGGTAGAATTTTTCTCATTAGTATGAGACGATTTCCTTATTGTTAACAAGTAAATTAAATAAATAACTGGCGAGATTTGATCACTTGCAGCCTAATTTTCCTGTGCAATTAGTGCCATGGATGTGTCGAGGCTAAAGCATAATTTGTCCATTGGATCAGTGCATAAGTACTGATATTAATATGGTCATGGAGGGATTTGTTAAATGTGCAAAGTGAATTTGTTATAAGCTTGATGTGAAATCATTGAGGATTGATTATGCAGTTCTGTTTGAGAAGCTGGCAAACAAGCTTCTTACAGAAATTTTAGTAATTTTGGTTTGCATTGTTTTCCAAAGGCCTCTAAGAAGAAAATGGGAAAATAAAACAAACCTTGTTTATTATGTAGGAAAACACAGCCTTGTTCCTGATATGAACTTTGGACAAAGTTACTCCAAAAGAGGACACAAATGATTGTATTTGAAGTATCCTTAGCTGCTGTTTATGGTAATGTTTTGAAAAGAAAAAACTCCATTTCCTGTCCTACCTGGTGGTTTTAGGTGCAAATGCAGTGGTTTATTTCTTCTGATGGCTCATCTCACCTAACTATTTTCTCATGCAAATATGACCTTTCTCTCATTTCATTGAATTAAATGAAATTATGGTCTTGTCAGGATTTGCAAATACTTTAGGAAACGCAGAAAGGTTATCTGAGGAGAATTTGACCTGTGGACTCCTCTACTGTTAGTTCCTTGCCTATTTCAAGAAAGAAAATATTGTTTTTCTTCTTGCTATCTTCTCATGTGTCCATTTTGATGATGGTACCCCTGTAATGTCCAGAATTAAATTGGAAAAGTACCTTCAGCCATTCTGGAGCTTGCAGGCAATTTGCAGTGTCCTGTGTTTCTGAGTAAACAGAAGACTAGACTGGGTTCCTAAATTTTTTTTGTTAAAAATCAAGACATTTTCAAGAATAACTGGTAGACATTCTGGGATTGATGTGCTCCAGACTTTGGATGGAAGAATGACAGCTGTGCTGCTTTTCCCCATCAGCACTCTCTTTCTTTCCCCTCATTTCATGCACTCCCTGATCCCAAAGGCCAACTTTACCATCCTGGCAACCTCTTGTGCTGTTTAGCACAACCACTATTGATAGCACACTAAACAAATGCAAATAAAGATGCAAATAAAGACAAAGAATGCAACTGGAGCAGACAGGAGCAGAAATAACAAAAACTGAGGAAGCAGAAGTTCTTCATATTTTACACAGTAAAAAAATCTTGCCTGGTGTTTATTTTTTTTTCCCTTCAATTTCCTTAGAAGACAAATAGAAAAGATCATTAATAATTACGTTTATGCTACTGAGTGTTATTTTTTTTTATAGGAAAGGGTATTAAATAAGTCCTTGTAGTTGCAATGTCTGTAGTTTTATTTCCTTTTTTTTTTTGATGCAAACATAGATTTTTATCTATTCAACGCTGTAGGAGATGATGAAGCAGTAGTAGACTAGATATGATTTCTGGTTTATTTTGTGCCATCATTTTGGATTAAATTATTATGACTTTTTTTTTTTTAAGCTCCTTACTTGTAGAATAAAGATCAAAGCTGTTTGCTTTATCCATCACTTTTTTTTTTTATTATTTTTTTTTATTCCAAAGCCAGATAAATCAAAGATGTTCGGGTCCCTCAAAACAACTTAATAGAAGTCTATTCATGGCTGGAATGAGAACTAAGAATAGCCTTTGTAATCTTTAAAAAGTAAGAATTGCAAAGTTTAAATATTGGATTATTCAATACATTGTAGAGGATCTGGAAGTCGAGGGGGATGCTCTGTCCTGGGTTCTTGGCTGTTGCTGAATATTTTTGATCTCAGAAACCTGGGTTTGCACTGGAACCATCTCATTTCTGCACAATTACAGCCATGGCTGTGGAAACAGATTTCTGCTTTTCTCCTTGCAGTTGGTGTGCAGCAGGATGGGGCTCCTAAATCCCCAGGGTGCAGAATTTGCCACTCCTGGCTGCACTGGGGCTGTTTCTTGCTTTCCAGGATGGCAATTTCACAATTTCCCTGCAGAGAGGGAGCTGTGCTTGTGCTGGCCACTGCTTTCTGTGCCTCAGTCACTTCAGTGAATTGCTCTTCATGTTGATGCCCACTTCAGAAAGGTTTAAAAATTCCCTCTAATAATCTGTTGCTGTCCCATCGTTTATCTTCATTTAGTATTGATGTCCTACTAATCTGATTTAATGTGTGAGGGCACAAAGCTCTGGCTGTTGTTTCCTCTGTGAAAGTTCCTTTGTTTTTTGGGCTTTTTTTTTTTGTTTTCTTCGTGTTAGAGGTAGACAGTTAAGATCAGTGCCTGCATAATTCACAGCATTCTGGAGGAGTTTGTGCAATTACCTTGATTGCTGATGCATTTTGCCAGTGCAGTTGGGATCTGACACTGATTTGGGTCCTGGTTCCTGTGGTGGCTGTGGCTGCCCAGTCCCTGAAGCACTGGGGCTGTTCCCTTGCCAGATTAACACACTTTAAATTTTTTCATTGCAAATGTGGTGTTCCTTTGCTTTTAAACCCACCCCTATGCTCTGTCTAGAAATAAATCCAGAAAGGACCTTAATTTCCATCTCTGGCTGTGTTTTTTTTCTGTGGGAATACATTCAGAGCACTGATTTGAGGATAAGTATTCAGAAATTGTAAATAAAAAAATATCAGTTAAGAAATGAATGTGACAAAACTGTCAGCAAGGTACCAAAAACTACATTTGGCTTTTGCCAAATCTTTGTCTGGCTCTTTCCATTACAGGTATTGGGGTTATTTGAGTAAAAGGATGACGTGAGGATCACTTCAGCTCTTCCCAGTGCATTTGTGCTCTGTGTCACTGCTCTGATTTATCGCTGCAGCCTGCACTGGGTGTATTCCTGCTCTGCTGCTGGAATTACCATTGGCAAGTTACACTCCCCCAAAGAAAATTCATCATTGGCAGGCTGGTTGAGGAAAAAAACCCCAGGCAGATGGCAAAGGAAACTAATAGATGATGTTTTATTTTACAAATGGTGATTAATTTCAATTTCACTTTTTAATCCTTGAGGAGTAAATCTTTTCAAGTCCCATAAGATAATATGAAGGAAGAGACTTAGTGGAAATTAGACTATAATTTTCAGATTTTCAGTCTGGTTTTAGGTCTTGAGGATTCAGCTGAAAGCCACTTTTAAGTCACTTTTTTATTAGTGGATCTTGGTTGCTGTGGTGAATGATGATTTTTTTTTTTTTAAATAATTATTATTTTTAAATTCTTTTTATAATTTGACTGCTTCCCTTACAAATTCTCAGGATAGCTATGCTAGCTTATTCTTAGCCTTTCTCAATTTTTTTACCTTGCATGAAAATCCCACTACTTAATCAAAAGAAAATTAAATTTCCTTGGATCACAAAACTCGAGAACTTTGATAAATGGTTTCTTTCATTACACTTTCCTGTAAGTCTTGTTTTTCTTTTTGTGTAGAACATTCCTGCAACTTCCATGAATAACTCACTTGGATTATTACTTGCTAAGGAAGCTTTTACTTTAACCTTGAAGATTTCATTTCATTTCTGAACTATGGGAAGGTATCTTTGCTCATGTGACATGGTTTTTGAATGAAACCTGAAAGCAAGCTCACGTTTGCAGGGAAATCTTGTTTTTTTGGGGGGGAAGAAAAAGGTTTGCACCAGGTTTCATGTTATATTTATAAATATATATATATATATATCTGTACATATGAATGTAATATTAAATACTGTGTAGTGATTCAAGGGACCAGCCTTGAGGAAAAGGAATCCCCAAAGAAATTGTCATTATTTTAGATCAGTCTTTCAGCTTTTCAGCATGTACCCAATGTCCTGGAGCTGGCTCTGCTCACTCCCAGGGATGGGACCCTGACAGTAAAATGTGAACCAGGTGCCACTGAATTTATCAGAGACAAAGGAGACTTCTTTCCATCAGAGTCACTCTTGTGCTGCTCAAAGGTTTTTCCTTGCTGAGGGTTTCTCTCTCTCTGGTTTGCATTTTCCCCCTGAAGCAGCAATGGAAATATTGAAGAATTTTTAATAATTGTTCAATACACTTGTTACAGCAATCAACAGGAATCACAGGATTTCAAGTACACCCAGGCATGAAGCAGTAACTTATCAGGGTTTATGGGTGTTGAATAAAAGTATAGAATTGTCAGTTATTAAAAAACCCTCATATTTATTTCATGTACCAGCAGTTACAGGGTCTGTGTAATGTAAGAAATTCTGTGTCTTTCTTAAGAGACATTTTATGTAGAATCCTGGTGAAGTACATTAAATAGAAGTAATTTAGATAAAAAGGGGAATGCTGAAAAAACTGTCATGAGGGCACTTAGTTTTATTAGGAAATGCCTTCAAAGTTAACTTCACCTTGTTAATCACTTAAATCACTTAAATAATTATCAACCTTATTCACTGGGGCTAAGCATTTAGCAGGGTTTAACAGCAATGAAGTGCTCTGCAAAGTTAGCAGAGCTTTTAAATAATATTTATTGAGAGAATCACACAGAATATTCACATGAGCTCTGGAAACAGAGTATAAATTTCTTTTTAATTTTAATAAAAAGCATGTGAGTGATATTTTGGATATTTTGAACAGCCAAGCAGCACAGATTGAAGCAGCATGTTACTTGCTGGGTTTTGTAAAACTTTGCTGTCTGTAAATTCTGCTGTTTGGTGGTGTGGTTATGTAAAAGTTAACGTCAGTCCATGCATTAATCAAGAAATGAGCACAGCAGCCCAGTAAAACCCAGTTTGTCACACTGGAAATGCTGCTGTGATTTGTGTGCTGGCAGGCTGTGCTCCAGTGTCTGCATTAATGGGTAGAGTGATAATAATTTGTCCCTGAGAATGCAGGATGAGGGCTGACACTCGAGGGAAATAAAATTTTTCAGGAGTGTTGGGAGTTTTAGTTTTCCCTAAATCATCACTGTCACTTTTAACATAGCCTGAATTATGAATGTGTGTGATCATGGCACTGTGAGATTTGCTTTTTCTGAGAGTGCCACTCTAGAGGAGACTTATTTCAACAGCTAGGCCTGGATTATTGGTGTTAAAAATGATTAACTGCAAATTTAATTGATTATTTGGTTTAGGTATTATCCTTTTAAAATCCGATAGGCACCATTGTGGGAGTAGGTAATATTCAGAAAGTATCCTGAGAGAACTCTGAAGATGAAATAACATTGGTATCTTGTGGTCTCCTGTGCCTTTCTGTGCCTCTCTTTTGTGAGCCTGCACGGGAGTGTGTTCCTGTGTGGGAATAATTCTGTCTGAGATTTGACTTGTTCTGAATTTTGAGGAAGATGGAAAAACAGGAAATGGCTGATAAATCTATGTTTTGGGTCTTTCCTGCTAAAATGTACATATTCCACTGCTTTGTCTTAAATCTTTGTCTTAAATCTTTAATCTTAAATAATTTGTTCTACAAATCATTTGGTTTTTGATTTTTTGGGGTTTTTTTTCTCCTAATATACCAGATTTTGAATTATGTGGGAGATACTGAAAGCTCAGACCCAAATTTTGTGGTAAATGTGTATGAGCTGAGTGTCAAAGATCTATAGGACAGGGGTTAACACTTTTCCAACACATCAAAGGGCTTTTGACTCATCATAAACTTGGAATCCAAACGAGGATGCTTCAGTTTGAAGATGTCATCCCCTCCTCTGTTTATTTTATTCCTCACTTAGAAGAATAGGTTTCTAGAGATCTAAATGCCAAATGTCTCTCACTGCAGTCCTGCAGAACTGTTGTCTCTCCCACTCTGTGATCCACAGCCATTAATTGCTTACTTTGTTGGCCCATTTTATCTCCTAATTAGTTTGTGTTAGGAACACCATTTGGCGATAAAAACCCAATCTGCTTTGCCATTTGGCTCTTCATTCACTTCCAGTGGTTTATTTTACTGAACGGGGGAAAGAGAAAAAGAAAAGTTAAAAAAGAAAAATTGGTTTTTTTTGCCACAAGGTATCTGCCACGTGAGCAAATGCCACGCTGAAGAATCACTTTTTGGTAGATCTGCTCTAAATTTCTCTTGGATTTCAACTTCAGTGCAGTTTTAGCTCAGGAGGACTGACACATCTATATTAAAAGCTGCAGGGGAAGCTTGGTAGGCAGTGAAGACAACCCCCAAGTGCATTTTTGTTGGATGTTACAATTCACATCCCTTACCTGCTTTTACCCATCCCAAGCTCCGTGTCCATGGCAGCTCCGTGCTGCTCTCACTGGGACTCTCTTTGTCCTTTGAACTGTGTGCCAAGCCACCCCAAGCTTTTGGAATAGTAGATATTTTCAATATGTGGTTGTCCCTGAAAGAATGTTTGATATCTGAAGATATACTCTGTCATGAAAGGAGCTGCCTCCTTCAACCATTTGTTTTCCAAAACTGATTGCCTGTGGCATGGTTGCTTTACCTGTGCCTGAACAAGAGAATAATACATCATTTACTCAATGCTTTAAATCAGGGAAACATCCTTGAGTGAAGAATAAAGTGTTGTCCTCGCTCCCAAAACAGCATTTTGGATATGACTATGTGATAATGTAAATTTAGCACCTATAAACTTCCTTGTAGATAGAAAACATGTAATGACACTTCATTTTCTCTAGACTGTGGCTAAATGAGGAATTGTTGTAGGCAGAGGACAAAGAACTCCCAACGATCCTGTAGAATGATAGAATAGATAGAGAGAAGGAAATTCTTGATTCTTTTACTGTATAATAATAGATTTAAAAAAAAATAAAATAAAAATTCTACTGTAGCATGATATACAAATAAGCCAGAAAAAACAGAAGCTTGCTAATGAGCTGCCTCTTCATTGAAGTGATTTTGTTAGCCACCATTAGTTATGGCATGTAAAAAGTCATGGTTTCTTTGAATAACTCAGTATTTCTCACCCCCCACCCCACACACCCCCAGCACATATTTGTCACCAACTGTTTGGGTCGGAAAACTAGACTGATTAATAGTGGGGAAAGGAAGCTGTAAATCAGCTTTAGCTGATGTATTCCAGGCACTGCAAACTAGAAGTTAGTTACAAACTTCTGGTCTGAAACTTGTTGGCTTTTCTCATGTTTTTTTCTAGAGCAGCATCTTCTTTCTAGAGAAGACAAAAAGTGGGAAAGGCAGAAGCAATTATTCTCAGTTTGTGACATTCTGTGTCTTTGCTGAACCTTTGATTCTTTCAATATATAATACAGTTAATATATTTTACCTTTACAAATGAATCCAGCTTCTTGTGAGCCTTCATAGCATTCTGCACCTATAAATTCCCCAGTTTAACTGCAGAGTGTCTGGAAAAGTAACTTGATATTTTTTTTAACTTCTTTTTTGCCTGTTTTCCTTGATGCCTCCCATAAGTTCTTCTACTCTTACTCCAGCACAAGGAAAACACAGTGAACAGCCCATCTTTGCCTCCTCTATGCTACTCAGTGTAAAGGAGTTCTGTCGTACACCCAAAGCCAGCTCTTCTGTCAGGAGAAGAGTTGTTCACTGTCCCTGCTGCACAAAGCCTTCCTTACCTTTGATAATGTTGTCTCTAGGTCTTTTATTTAATTTTTTTTGAAGTCCCTTGTGTATTTTTTGGTGAGTGGAGCCAGGCTTACACACAGTATTGAAATATCTGTAAGTGCCTTAGAAGGTGTTTCATGCTTAACTACCAGAAAATTACAGCTGCAATCTGTGGTCAAGGAGTCGAGGTATCTTTAATATTTAGATTGATATTACCTGACACCTAGATGGGTCTGGGGTGGATGTTTGGATGTCATTTGACATGTTTTTCAGATATCTGATTTGAGGTGTGAAATAGCCAGATTTGTTCTTGCTCTAAACTATTCACATCTCAGATTTGAAATCAGGACATCAATAGGACAATTAAGGATCCTGGTATCTCCAACATCAGATCAATATCCTTAGTGTGACACATGTGAGTCAGGATTGCAAGGAGCTCTGTGATCTATGAAGAGGATTTAATGTCAATTTAAGAGAATTTCATGAGAGTTACAAACCTGCTTCTTTCCTGCAGCCATTGACTTGTGTAGGCATGGCAGCAGATAGACAGTGACACTCCTGGAGAGGGTTTCTCTAACTCTTGGAGGTATTTTGGTTCTGCAGTCAGGATAGTCCTACTCCCTGTCCAGGCAGGAACCCTCTGTGCTTTGTGTCCTTTCTATGTGTCTGCTGCTCTCACTGATGCTCCAGCTGGGGCAGGGGGGATCAGAAAACTCCCAGAAAACCACCTGGAACAAAAAACACCTGGCTGGCAGCAAAGTGCAGCACCCCTTTCCATGGATTCTGTGCAGAAACTCTTTTCCATGGATTCTGTGCAGAAACTCTTTTCCATGGATTCTGTGCAGAAACTCTTTTCCATGGATTCTGTGCAGCAGTCCTGCTGCAATCAGATTGAAACATGTGATGCTAATGTTTAAAACCATGACAAAACAGCAGGGCAGCAGTTGTGCTCAGAGTACCAATATCTGTCAGGGTGGTTTTTCCTCAGCCATGGGAGAGGAAGTCTTTGTGGTTTCATCTCCATTTCTGAGATGAAAACACTTTTGCTATCCTAGACAAGGTGAATACTAAGAAAATGAAAATAGAATCCAGGTATATGATTATTAATCTTATTTCTAAAATATCTTTAGAAAGTTTTTATTGTGGCTGCTAAGCTGAAATTTTCCTGCATGGAGCTGACACATCTCCAGCTTTGCAAGAACTGCAGACAGGGGTCCTGGTTTCACTGCTAAATGTAGTTGAACTTGATATATGGAGGGTAATGAAAAACAGTAATTGTTCTGAGGAAATCACCTCAAATTTTTATTAATCTGTGGTTAGATATCCATAACTTATTTACCTTGAACAGACCAGTATTAACCTCTCCCTTCATGGATGGATGCTCAAATGGATTTTCTATTTTTTTCCAGCTCTTCATTCTTTTGGGACCAGAAAGGTGACCACTGGTGACAATCCATTAATTTAAACAACTTCTGTGTTTCAGAAAGGGGGTGGAGGCTGAGGTCTGTGGGCAATCCATACATGGGAATGTCCTCACATCCACCCTTGTCAGTAAAACAAGAAAATTATTAAAACTTCCTGGAACAGGATGGATTGAACACTCCCAAGTAATGAGGCTTGAGTTTTGCAATGTGTAATGCAGCCCTACTGCTCTTACAGTGATTTATCCAGCAGTGACTCGCTTTGAGAGGGAGTTCTTACACTTTTTACAAGCCAACATCCCATAAAGGAAAGTTTGGGATTTAGTTTCCTTGGTGTGTTTTGCTTGTCCTGTTTTGGGCTTCGTTCTTCTCAATGGTAATTCCATACAAATAAATCTTCATGCAAATACACATTATTTGTTCTGGAGAGGAAAACCCCAGGTACCTGTGATCAAATGTTCCCAGGCTCTAAAGACAGATCTGTATTGAGATCTGAATTTACAGAAAGTGATCAGTTGGAAGCACATCATGTAATTAATCTATAGAAATCTTTCACAATACTAAGAGGTGGGGGAAAATATTTTTCCTTTCATTATTTATTATCACTCTTCCTTCCCACAAGCTGATCAAACACAATTTGCTAAGTTTGAAGGTTGTTGATTTTGCCAGAAGGAATTTTAGCATTTGTCCACCTTGAAGTGTTTTTACATCACCATAAAAACAAGTACAAATTGTGACTGTGCTTTTGGGGTGTTCTGTCTCAGTCCTGGCACAGATCTAAAAAAACTGATTGAAAATAAAATACAAATAAACCCTTTCTTCATAATCAACATATACAGAAACAAACCACAGTGTGCACTAATGAGATGGGGTGAAAACTGATTTGTGAAACTACACAAATCTTTGTACTTCTGAGATTCTGTATGTTTGTGTGTGGTTGCACTCAACACTGCCTAATGAGAAAAGCTGAAATAGAAATGATAATTGCTTTTTATCCCGGAGTTTATAAAACATGCAAGAATGTTGCTTTGTGTCAACACTAGACTCTTTCCCAAATAAATCTACATATGGAGAATGAAAAAAGCCCCAACACATTCTATAAACATAACAGCTGAAAAGCATGCTTGTCTGAAAGAGCAAGAAATTGGGGAATAAAAACCATACAGTATTTCCAGTTTATACACTGCAGATTGCTTTTATCTGAATACTTTGAGTCCTAGGAATACTTGGGTGCTGCTTCCTACAAACGCATGTCTGTCCTCTCTGTTCTTTCTCAGAACAAATCACAGAATCACAGAATGGTTTGGGTTGGAAGGGACCCTGCAGATCATTTATTTCCACCCCCTGCCATGGTCAGGGACACCTTCCACCATCCCAGGCTGCTCCAAGCCCCATCAAACCCGGCCTTGGGCACTTCCAGGGGTCCAGGGGCAGCCACAGCTGCTCTGGGCACCTGTGCCAGGGCTTCACCTCCCTCCCAGGGAATCATTTCCCTCTAATATCTAATGTAAGCCTGCTCTCTGTTAGTTTAAAGCCATTATAAATAATACCCTTGTTTAATTCTCCACAGGGAGAGGAGCTCATCTCCTCCTCCTGACTGGGACAGTGGAAAAAAACCTGGTGTTGGCTGAGCAGCCAGAAGAGAGGAGAAGTTTGGGAAGAAACAAGAAGAGGGGATTGCTGTCTGGGAGATGCAGGGATGCTTTAAATTCTGCTATTCCCAGTGAGGGACCTCCCCAAACAGGGTCTCTACCCAGGTCATTACTTTGCAAACAAGCTAAAATACTTGATCAAATTTTGGGGGGCTTTAGCACAAAGGTTTATTCAGGATCTCATGCAAGTTAACGTATTTCTATTAGAAACATTCTTTCTATTGTTTTAGAGTTTTTTTACAGAAAATAGGAAAATTATCTCAGGGTGTTGAAAGCCTGAAAGTTGTCTCAGGGCAATGCAGAGGGAGCTGGAAGGCTGAAGGTTGATTCTTTCCCACTTTGAAATGTGTGTTGTGAACTTCTCAGCAGCTTGGCTGCTGGCACAAGCAAGATGTTGCTGTTTGTAGGGGAAGAGAGAAGAGTTTTAACTGAGAATTGCTAATTAAAACCAAACAACTAACTGCAAATAGTGTATTTACTACTGATTTAAATATGAATATAATTGGTTTTATAATAGTACAGATGAGTATCAGCTCTAAAATATGATTGTGTTCAGTGATACACTGGTCTAAAGCAATAAAATTATTACATATTTATTGATTATTGATACTTTATCTCACATTTAAAGCAGACATTCTTCCTAAGTGAACATTTTAATTCTTCAGTGTCCAAAAACATGTATTAAATAAATGTAACTGCAAGAAGTAGTTGATGGTTTGGCTGTTATTTGTGGATTGACAAAAAACTATCAAAATTCTTGCAAACAGTCTATTTATTTAAAAAAAATGTCAAGAGCTTACTAAAAACTGTAGTCAAGCAAAATTAGTATTGCAAATTATATTAATTAGTTACATCAAATTATATAAACCATCATAATTTATTTTTGTATTAGAAAGCTTCAAATGGGTGCACCAACGCTAATTAAAAATGTACAGAAATCCTTTTCTATCACCAGGCTGCCTGCCTTGTTCTGCAGGTGGCAAACAACACAAGTGGCTACAAAACAGGATTTGGAAAAACTACAAAAATCACTAACATTACTAAAATACTAAAATCATTCTTTCCTACAGGTTTTTGAATATAATGTCAGACACTGAGCTCCAAATGGAACAAGGATTTTCTAAGCTTTGCTTTTAAAATATGCGAAAAAGAACATTTAGTTGAGTTTAGTTTAGTTTATTTTAGTTTAATTTAGTTTAGTTTAGTGTAGTTTAGTTTAGTTTAGTTATTCTACCTGCTTCTTGGTAGAGTAAATCAAAGCTCTCACATCTGATCCTAAGAAAATATAAAGATGTTCGATATTGCAAAGATTGGAAAATCACAAGTTATTGCTTTTGGTAGATAATGGTTTGTAGCACTTTTGATATTTAATCTGCATAGTTTACACTGTGTGACTCCACTCATATATATATATCTATTAATATGCATATATTTGGAATTTTTATTTTTCCTCTAATTAAAAGTCACTGGTTTTGTTTATGCCTTCTAATTGTCTTCATTCTCCCAGGATGGGAAAACTTCTTGTTTTATAAAGTGAAAACATTTCCCAGGTTGTTGTCCATGATCCTCCCAGACTCTCAGTTGTTTTGAAATTCCTCAGGTGCATCTCACAACAGCCCACATATTCTTAAAGGCCTTGGCTGAGGCTCCAAACTGCTTGTTTCAGGTGCATTGGATTCTGACACAGAGATTTTCACATGTAAACAATAGCATTTGTTTTCTGAACACGAGCACAAAAGTATTCTTTGTATTTAAAGCAAAAAAAAAAAAAAATAAAAAAAAAAATATCTGGTCCTGAGTTTTGAAGTATTGGAGTTCACTTCCTTAATTAGTGAACATCACCTCTTAGCTTGGAAGTTATCAGATCTCTTATTATAACCTAAAGGAATATATGTTCTTGTTTTTTTCCAGATGGGTTGTGGAGGGAGCTCTGATGGTGTGGGGGTGTTTAGGATTGATTAGAGAGTGGCTGCTATTAAAAAAGAGCTGTTCTGTTGCCTGAGATTTAGTTTGATCTGGGGAGGAACTCTCTGGATGCCTGTGGGCATTTGCAAATGTTTCCACATGTCAAGGCAGTCTGAGTGCTTGGAGCAGTTTTGAGCTGCAAAATGAGTGACTGAGAGCAGAGACCTGGTTTGGTCTAAAGTGTTTGTCTTAAATAGTGACACATTGGCAATTCAAAAATCATTCTTCATTAGTTTCAACCCAGCGCCAGCCAGACTGCACAGCTGAAGGAAAAAAGAACCCAGAATCAACAAACTAACCACAGGAGGCTCTTGCTTCATAAGGATGCTCAAAAAATGTGTTAAAATGTTAGCAGAGTGTGGGAAGTCAAAGAAGAAACCCGACTTTTGTCTGATCTGACACATAAATAAGAGGATTGATCTGACGTAAACAAGTGGATTAATGGGAGTTAGGATGGTTTGCAGTCATCAATATGTTTTTGTAATAAACTGGTGGTTGTAGGAGAGGAAGGGAAAGAAAAAAACCCCTTTACCTGCCCTGCACTGATTCTTATCATAAAAGAAAACATTAAAGGAAAAGCAGGACAAGATGTATATTTCAAGGAAACCAGAAGAGGCTTTCTTCTCTGCTTGATTTTGCACTTGGGGATTTTTACTTCATCTCTCCCTTCAAAGGTAGCAGAGAATTCATTTACTGTAGCCCGAGGTTATAATAGCAAAACAAAGGCTTGCAACTTAACATACTTTCAGTAAAAAAACATACAGAAAAAACAAAGTAATTCAATTAGACCAACTCACTCCGTTGTTCTTGGACATTTGTGAAGTTGGGAAGGACATGTAACTTCTGCTTTTAAAGGAGATAGTTTGTCAGCTGGAAAAAAAGGTCTGGGAGAAGAAAAAGAAGATTGAAAGGGAGCAGTTGGACTAAAGTCACTCAGCTTTCGCTTCTCCCCCAGGTGAGCAGGGCTTTAAAGGGAAAGAACGAGAGGTCAGGCCAAGAGGACTGGTCAGTTCTACAGATAATGAATTTAGTCTAGAAGATAAAATGTTCATTGAAGTTGAGGTAGCTGAATATTTTGTACAGATGGCCATAAAATGAGAACTTTGTCCCAGTGACAATACAACTGTTTCTTCTCTAAAGCAAATTACCTAACCTTGAGTAATTTGTCCTAATGACTTGATGCATTATCCTTATAAGTGATTTTTGTCATTCTGTGTTCTCTGCTGTCCTGAGATTTCATTTGCTGAATTTAGAAATCAAACACCTTTATTTTTTCTAGGATGTTTTGGTTTATTGTAGTGGAGAAACATAATATTAATATGGTTCAAGTTCTAATGTAAATTCCATCTTATTCCTGAAGTCAGTGGCTCGAACTTTTTGACCTACACTATGTCATACATGAGCTTGTAAATTATTTTGGGAGATTTAAAAAAAGAAAATAAAAAAAAAATCAAAGAAATCTGGTAAATTTTTATGAAAAAAAATGACAGTGGATCTTGCAGTAAAATGCTTGTGTCCAGATCTGGATAACATCTCCTTGATGGACCTTTAACTTGTAAAGCAATTTTTCCCTTATAAGGGAAGTTGCCAAACCAATTAGTAAAGGTAATCACAGGTGTTCCAAGCTGAGCTGCACAAAGAATGGGATTTTAGTAAACAAAGTGGGGATTCTTTGTGGCTACAGAACCTCTGGAGGCCTTAGGGGCAGTTTTCCCTGGGCTGGATGGATTCCCACTGAATTTTGCATGAGAGCTTTTCCTCTCAGAGTTAGTTTCCATCAGGGAAAGTTTCTGCTGTGCTCTCTCCCATATTCCTGTGACCTGCACTTCTTCACTTCCAAGGCCTCTCTAGCCAAAATCAGTGCAGCCATTTTTGCCATCTGCTTGTAGTTTCTATTTTTTCTAATTTTAAAATACAAGTCGCAGTTTGTGGTTCTTGGCAGCCCAGTCCAATCAACCTGACAGGTTTCCTGAGATGCCACTGGACGGAGAAAAAGAAAAAAAAAATAAAGTTAATAACTGGAAACCTGAACCCTAAACGGGTCTGTACAAATACAATGCATGGTACTTTTATTTTAATATTTATTATATGTCCCCTTCTTTCCATAATTCATTTTGTCTTTCATACTCAGTCACCCTGGTGCCCGTAACTTATCCCTTCAGAGCAAAACCAGATATAAAGTGCTCCTGGTTTTCCTTTTTTTTCCCTGTATCCTTCAGTTCCCATGGTGCTGAAAATCACTTTTTAATCTCCCCAGTTAAAAATAGGTTTTAGTTCAATAAACAAGAATATGGATTTTTTTTTTTTTCATTTTTTTTTCCCTAGGACAGGTATGTCTCTCCCTAATTTTCTATGTATTTGATCCTTTTCCAAATCCTCAGAAGTAATCCTGCTTTTACAAACATATTTAACTTCCTTTCTGGTGATGAGAGCTGCAGATGGTGAGATTTTTATAAAGATATTTAATCTGGAAATAAACTAAAGAGGATTTAAAACTATGATGGAAAAAAAAAAAACAGATGAAGAAAAGAATCTTGAAGTGATCCAGAAAGTTCAATTATATTTATATTTAGTGTGTTAGTGCCTGTCTGCATTTTATTTTTCTTTTACACAGAGTTGCAAACATAAATTTCAGAAATTCTTGTAATGCTAGTGCGTTCTCTGCCAGTAGGGACATTAAACATTTTTAAGAAGTTGTTTCTAACATGTTAACCCACTAATCTTGAAATAAACACAGAATAAGAATTTTCTGAGCTTTGCTTTTAAAATATACAAACAAAAGAGCATTTAGTTGAGTGGGTTTCTAGGTAGAGTAAATAAATTCAAATAAATTTAAAGATTTTTGAGCCTGACATCTTTTAAACATCCTTGTGCAGGTCCAAAACCTGTATTTTTATCTGTATTTAGTGGTTGAATGTCTTTAATATGTTAAATTTCAGTGAGGAGGCTAAAAAAAAAAAAATATTGTAAAAATATGAACCAAAACATTTCAAATAGATGAAAGAAGAACATGGTGGGAAATGCCTCTGAGATTTCCTTCAGCTGAAGGGTTTTAACAAACAGCCCTTATCCCTGTGCTGGCTGAAATAGAGAGCAGGGACAGTGCTGGCTTTATGACAATAAAAGAAAGAATTGAGTTTTGTCCCACCTGTGGAAGAAATTGAGGCCTTTTAGAGAGAGAGAAATATAAGCTTGTCCGTAGAACGTTAGCAATCACTAAATCACCATTGCTCAGTGAATATTATCTTGGGAAAGGAACTTTTAGGAGACCTCCTCTACACAAAGGCTGTGAGACGTGACTGTTTTATGTAAATAAATGGATAGCCCTAAGGAGATCGTTCATTACTTCTGCAAAATCAACTTTGGAGGTATGTGGCAGCTGGGAAAAATGCATCTTCTTTAAGAAGTGATTCCTCTTCACATTTTATTTAAGTATCTGACCAGAGGGAGGGATATGGATCACAGTTAGAGGATTATAAAGTTATGTATATCACTTATTATTTCATTCTCCAAGGCAGTATTCTGTTTAAGGAAGGAATTGAGAGAAAAATGGACTTATGTTTGGTTTTGGTTTTGTCCTAATTTATAGCCTTCTGTTATAAGCTACTAAGAAGAAAGATTTATGAAGTGATTTTTTTTATAACTAGGATTGCCACAATAAGTTTTTTTTCTTCTGTCCCCACAGCATTCCAGTAATTTCAAAATTACTTTTGTCTTAGAACCTTCTGTGAGAGTCTGAAGCTGTACTAGGTCTGAGTTCAGCTAACCCTCAATATAATGAAATCAACTACAAAACACTCAAGGTGATTTTTAAAGTTTTTGCTAAACAGCCATTTAGAACATTTGTATTCCCATGCTGCAGGTCCCTTGGAAGGCAGCAAGTCCTGCTCAGGGGTGGGGAAGGAGCTCTGCTCTCCAGGACATTGCCTGCTGCTGGTGATGCCTTCAGTTTGAGCTTTCACATCCTCCAGGTTCTGCACTGCACTGGTTCCTAGCTCTGAGCTTCAGATAAAGTGTCAGCCAGTTCTCTCCCAGCTCAGGCACACACAACAATCCTTTCCCAGCCCAGAACCGAGGACAAAAAGCACAACCAGCCCCGGATTGAGGAGAGCAACCTGGGAGGATGGGACTACATCACCTGAGGCTGGAATTGCACAATTCACCCCAAGGTGGAAATGGACCAAAACTTACAAAAGTGTGAAACTCGTGAGCCCTGGCCAGGCTCTTGCACTGCCCAAGGTGCAGCCTTTGAAGGGCTTTTAATAAATCCCCACTTTATTCCTTTATCCCTGCCCAGCCCCTGCTCCAGGCATCACTGCCTCTAATTCTGTGTGCTCAGGTGTGGGTGCTTGTAAGAGCACCCCAACACAGCCTAACAGCTAAAACACCACTGAGGGCTGTAGGAAAATAGAAACTGAGACAGATAAATAAGGTTATGATTGAGGAAGAACACTCTCTTCAGGTTTTCAGCAGAGGTTTTGCACAGTAAACCCAGGCACGGCGCCTTTTCCTGATGGAATCAACCTACTGAGATCGTGTTTGTGCCTTAACCCTGGGAACACAGCCCTTGCTGGGTCAGGTTGCTGTTAATTCAGGTAAATGTACGTAGCCTGGTTCAGTACCTGGTTCCTACAGATCAAGAGATACAGCTGAACTTTTAATTCAAGTGTTATCTTGTCTTTCTTGCGATTTACCTTCTCTGCAGTTTCTTAGGTAAGTTTTTGGGTTGAGCTGTGGTCAGGTTTGTGCTTTAGGTGCTTCTGCAAATATAAATACAATAAAACAGAGCCCAACTTCAAAACAATTTTTCTTTCTGTTATCTGGACATATATTTGAAATTGCAGTGAACTGCTGCTTTTACACCATGGAGCTGATGAAAGTGGATGAAGGTTGCCACTGGAAAGGGAAAAAGGGAAGGGATCCCTTGCAGGGTAGGATGTGTAATTCAGTGCTGGAGATCCCTGCACTCATTAAAGATAATGAATATCCCAAAGATACCTGTCAACTGCAATGGTAATGAATTGGGAGAGCTGAGTTTTCCATAGATCTGAATGTATTATTGTGAAAACAGCTTTAATGACTTCCTGACAAAATTTACAATGAAAACATCATTCAGCTAATTAGTTTTGGTTATATTCCTTTGACATGAGGGCTATGGCATGTGCTTGTAATTCTCTTTGGAGTACAGTGTTAGATTTTAATATGTACACTTTATTTTCCAACATTTAGTTTATAAAATAAGAACAAGATTTCTGCTTTAGTCCCTGCTCTCTCTGCTATCAACTGCATTAAACAGACACACAATAAATAGAGATTCTTAGAAAATGGTAATATTTTCCCCAGAAAATTTGCAGCTGTTACCTGGATATTTTTCTTTATTGTCTGCATGTTTCTGTTCCTCCTTTAGGTTGATCACCTTTCCATTGAAATAAAATATGTTTTCCTGTAAGATCATACATCTTGTCTTTTGTACAGAGGAATAACTAAACAAGAAAGGAGATGAGGAAATGCTTTCTTGTATATTGATTTAGAAATGTAAGACTATAATGGAAAAAAAAATAATATAACTTTATCCAAAGCTGTAGTGAAACTTCATAGCCAAGAGTGAGCAGACTAAGAGTAATTTTCTTCAAGAACAACCTCTCCATTCTTGACAGGAGTTGCAATGTTCTGTTCCTGTACTGAGGGTGGAAAACAGCACCTAAACTTGAGTGGAAATCTTCATACTTTTTAGGCTGCTTTCCTCTTAGACATATTTTCACCCTTCTTCTTCTTCTGTGAGAATAGAGAAAGTAGAAAAGTTTCCAGACACTAAATGCAAGTTTTTCTTGAGTGGGGAATAAAAACCAAAAAAAAGTCTTTGGTTGAAGTGCTCTGTTCTCTCAAAGTAGAACTTAGGCTGTGAAGTCAAACAAAAAGTCTGAGCTCCTGGGAGATTTATGTCCTTGCTATATTATTCAGTCAATATCTTCAGTTATTTGGAAACATTTGGTGATTCTCTAATAATATTAGAAGTATGTTAATATTTCATTGTTTTTTTTCCTAATGTTTCCTGCTAATCACTTATAGAAATGACTATTAAAAATTCAAGGACCAGAACAGCTCCCCTTGTTTTGGAAGTACACAGTTGTATCCTCTACCTCTTGTTGCTGTACTTGAAAATGCTGTTAATGGCACCGTTGGGAAAAAAAAAAAAAAAACAACAAAAAATCTAATTTTCAATTCCTATTTTGATGCAACTTTTTAAAATTCATTATAATTTATTTATGATTGCATATTATCAGTATTGCAGAAGCATTGAGAAGCTTTGAATAAGTGTTTAATTTTATCAGACACTATAGACATGCAAAGCAAGCAAAAGAAAGGCCATCCTCCAGCTAACTAATAATCTTCCAGGATAAAGACATGGTGGGAGAAAGGAAGCAGCTTTGTCATCACTTCCAGCACTGCCTGAGCCTTCTCCCTTTTGCTGTCCCCCTCACTTCCATTGTCTCTCGTTTGAAATCTCTTGAACACACACAGGAGCAGCTTAATACAACAGCAGAATTTCTTCCTGTGTGCCTAAATTGGATGGGTTGCTGTAAAGCTAAGGCATGTTAAAGAATACATCCAAGGCACGAGCAAATTTTTCAGCCCAGTGGAGCCATCGGTCATTTTGCCAAGTCAAATCGTCAGTGATTGAGGGCACTTCTCAACACCCTGGCTGGGGGAGTGCTCCTGCCTCCAAAATGAGCAATGCAGAGTGGAATGAAATCTCTTTTCCTACTGCCATTTTTCACAGTTCTCTGCTGAGTTTGTGGTTTGATGAATGGCGTGGGATTATAAAACCCTGTGTATAAAGAATGCTTATGGGACGCTGGTTTATCCTCTGGGCACGAGTGGGAGTGTGTCCCAAGCAAATCTCTTTTATGTCCCATTCCATTCTTCGTGTAATGTGTTGTGTAAAACGTTGTCATTCAGATTCTTGCTGCTGATCCTTCAGTAGAAACATCTGAAAACACCCCATGGCTCTCTCTGAATAGCAAGGTGTAACACAATTGAGGATGCTTGGGGTTTATCCAAGACATTAAAACAAAGTATACAGAAGGAGCGATTTAAGAAATAATATCTGTTGGAATAGCAGAGGAAAATTATTTATGTCAGTATTTAGAAAGATATCTCATTCAATATCCTTCATGGGGAAGGTGTATGTAGAACATTTTCTTCTCTTTCTTGGATATTTTATTCCTATCAGCAGGTTGCTGAATAGAACGTCTTTAGAAAAGAATATTTTAACTTTGTGCAGACAGTACATTTCTTGCACTAATTTAATATAGGATGGTATAATTGCAACTACAGATTTGTTGTTATTGTTTTTCCTTAAGACCTGCAAGGCAATTTACTTTTCCTTTTAATACAAACAAACACTTCCTAATTATAGTAATCAGTTCACATGCAATAATCGCATTAGCTCTGGTAATTATTATTTGCATCACCTGGACCTCTACTGGGCTTGAGAGACAAAATCAATAACTCTCAAGCAGGCAGAAGGGTGAGGCTGATTATGCTTTCAAGTGATCAGAGACCAGATTGCATTTGATTAAATGAACTGGTGAGAGATTTTATAATTAATGTTCTTTGTTAACAGACAAAAAGCTAAACAAATGCATATGCTTTACCCTGGCTGAGAAATGGCCATTTTTCCCCTCCAGAATGTTAGAACAGGAATGTGTTTGCAGCACTGCTGATTGCTCATCTAGCCAGCAGAGAGGAGCATGCAGCTGAAGGGAAATGTTTCTGTCTTGGAGTCTCAGTGCTTAATGCTTCAAGATAAAACCTTCCATGGGTGATGACAATTCAGATTAGAGAACAAGGGTTTGAGCATTCCTGTAAACCCAGTGCAAAGCAAAATAATTGTTAGCATTTATTTGTCAAGAAAACTCCCTTTGCTGTAGGTAAGATGGATTGTTCTATGTAGTGGCAGAATGACATCTTAAAGTAATATAAAATGGGTTAAGTTTTAAATGAAATTATAGTTGCAAATGTGAGCTTCCCCTCCAGGATTTACAGTATCCCTAAATTGAATCTGACTGATGAGTTAGGGAGATCTGAAGCCCAAAGAGCTAAAGCACCCTGAAAATATTTTCCTATTTGTTTCTTTCCAGATAGATCCAGGAGACACTAACTTAAAATGTAAATGTAATTAATAAAGCTCTGTGTTCAGATCCCAGTTATGAAAGAAGATCATTCTGTGATATTCTTCTTTGGCCACTCAGCATGGAAACCCAGCTCCCTCTTCAGTGTCCAAGTCATTCCCTATTGGAAAAATAGGGATGTCCCTTAGCCTAATCCAGGTAAAATATAAAGTACTCTGAGAAAGCTGCTGCTTCTTCTGAATTTTATAGAACAGATTGCTGAGAATTGTCTTGAGTTTCCACACTTTTACCTGTAAGCAATATTTTTTTTCCAGAAGACTTTGATGAATCTCAAAAATATGCTTGGTGTGAGTGGTGAGGCTTTCCTGGCCAGGAGCAGGACAGGGATCCCAGCTGGGTAGGGAAGGGCCACCTCTGCTCTTGGGACAAGCTAAAGCACTCTGAGCTGCCATCTCTTGAGTTTGTTACCCTTTATCCCCCTTCCCCACTTCCCTTTGGATTTTATACCTTTCCATGGCAGTGTTTTCCCTCTTCTCCCCCTCAGTCTGCAGTAATTGCTGTCTCACTCTGCTTTTCTCTTCTTTTCTCGACTCCAGCTTCTTTTATCCCGTGTTCTTCCTACCAACTTCTCAATTTCCTCAGAAACCTGAGCCGAGCTCACCTGGCCATGCTGCATCCGAGCTAAGCCTTGGATCCCGAGCAGCTGAAGCCCTGGGCTGAGAGCTACATCTCCAGGATAACTGAAGGGAAACTGCTTGAGGAAGTGCATTTCCTGGGTGGATCAGCCTGGATTTGTGATTGGCACTTGAGTGAATATTTAAACCTTTCCTTTGGCTTTGCAAAATAGTCATAGAATTGGCATAATCTTGAGGTTTTCTTAAATAGAGGTATTAGTTATAGAGTTTGAGAAATACTTAAAGTTTGAAATTTGAAGTTATCTTTCCAACAGACAGATCTTTAATACCCTAAATAAGTCTTCTTGCATCAAACAGCATTAAAGCTTAGTAGAGGATTTCTTGTGGAAGTTTTTTCCAAAAGGCTCTATTTTCCAGGGAGCTCTATTACTGCACTATATTTCTGAGGTATATCACAGTGTAACAACCAAACACCCTGCGTTTGAAGAACTCTCAATGAATGGACTTAAATTTTGTGTAAACTCAAATATTAGATGCTAGAAGATATTTAGAGAGATTTTGATGGTTTGAGTGTCTAATGAAAATAAAATCTCAGTTCCTGTCTATTGTCATTGTCCCCCCTCAGGGAAATGTTAGGTATTAAATATTTGGAGGTAAGATTTTAAAACTTTTGTAAATCAGTGGGGATTGACTTCTTTCTAAATTCCTCTGCATTGTGCAAAATTGGCTGGATTTATTTTTAAAAGTTTCAGGAAGATTTTTTTAGGGATTGGGGTTTTCCTGGTCTTATTAAACAAGTTTGTTCTTACAAGTGACTTCAGTGGTCAGTGACTACAGAAAGCTGAGGTGGGGACAGAGCCCTGAGCAGGAATCACTTCAGTGTTGTTTCTGTTCAAAACAGCTTGTTCCCCTCCTTTCATCTCCTCTTTTCTGCCATTTCATTTAGCACTCACATCCTTGCGAATCAACAGCTCAACAACTATGATTTATCCCAGGCAATGTGAAACAATCACTGATTTTTGACTTTTATCAATACATTTCGTTGTAGTTTGCAGCCATTCAGTGGTGATTATATGAGCACTGAGCCTGCAGCAGGGATCATTTATGGAAGTTTAACCATCTCCAGTTGTAAATCAGGGTCCAATAATGCTTCAAACTGGCTCTGCTTGTCATGCAGTGAGTTCAGAACTCTTTCCTAAGCATTGCCTGGCCAGTTCTGAGTGAGAAATGATGACCTAGTCCTTGACCTGAACAAAATGACAGCCTGTTGAGGCTCCCACGAATGATGGCAGGAGAGAGATGCAATCAAATATAGACACTTTTTTATGCAAGTATCTTCTTGCTTCTATTATTATAAATGGTTAGAGTCCATGTAAGTGCTAAAGCATTAGCTCCTCATTTTCACTGTGGAATTATGCTCGGCGTTCTCTGCTTATCTGAAAGTGATAGTTCTTCCTTTCCATTTGATCTATTTTTTTCCCCTCCAGCATAATGAAGAATGATGATACTTTTAGATGTTGACATTTTAGAAAGCTGAGATGGTCTGTAGTAGACTACAAATGATGAAAGCTTAATGAAAGTTATTTTCTCATAATAGCCCTAAATTGGCTATTTTCGCAGAATGGAGTGGGTCTGCTGGATTGAGCTTGAACTTTTTACCCCTCTGTGATCCTGTGGTTACCAAAAGTAATATGGAATGGCTTTAACTGTTTACCTTTTTAAAATCCAGAGTTAAGAGAACTGATGCAAGTGTAATTTTTGTGTTGTTCCTGGATGTAGGATTCTGTGACTGTGAAGGGCTGAGGGATTGTTGTTTCCTGCCGTCCTCCATCCCAAGCCTGGCACTCAAACCCAGACACTGTGCTGCAGGAAGAGTAAAGATCCTAATGGAAAACAGTAAAAAATGGGGATGTTAAATCTCTGTACTAGGAAAAACTGCTTGTATTATCCAAACTGTGAGCCAAAATGTGAAAACTTTTAAGTAAATCAGCCTGTGATAATTTCATACGTGTAGAGCTGGAGATCTCCTAAACTCATTTCTCTCTAGAGAATTAGGATGGTTGTTCCAAATACATAATACAGTGAGAATTTCCCCAAATTTCCTCTTAAAAATACTAATATCTAAACCCTTGTTTTCAATACCTAAAATTACTGGTAATTTTGTTATCCTTATTCATGAAGACACTCTCAGGGTGCAGTCATTTCTCTTATTGATGTTCCAGTGGGTCAGAGACCCAAGATAATAAATCTAAGACATATTAATACAATTCTAGGAAGAAACTATGGTTGTTTTTCTGTCCTTAAATGTAATTTTTTGGATACCAGTCTCTCTGAGCTATTATAGCAGCAGTATTTCAGGACATATGTGTTTATAGGAAAGGTTGACTTTAATTCTTGTAGTTGTGTCAAGCTAAAGACAGATTTCCAATATTTCAACAGACTTAAAATGCCATCAGCATCCTGGGCAAACACATTATCAGAAATACAAGTGATTTCAGATAGAATGTGATTCTATCAATTTATGAAGCATAAGTCTCTATTTGTAGGCAATTGATGGAATTAATGAGGAAAACTCCACTTTAGTAAATCTTCACTTTTATAAGCCTGAAGTTCCCAGTAAACTGTTTGTTCACCCTACCAATTTAATCAAAGCATGTTGTTGAACTTCCTAAGGATATGTTCTAGTTGCTTGGCAATGGATTGTGGAACAATTTGTTTAAAGTTCAATGAACACAGAACTAGAGTAATTTATTCAAATCCACCACTTATTAAATCAGGATTTGACTTTTTTTTTTTTTTTCCCTGACTAATAAAATGGACTTGAAAAGAATTAGCAAAACCTCTGTGGAATTGTCACAAAATCATTCTGATGACTATGTTGTCTATTAGTTTCCACTGCCAGCAAGAAAGGCAAAAGGAGATGAATACATTCCCCATTGTTTTGTGGATTGTCAGAAAGGGATTTATTTTTAAACAGTTTATTGTCTCAACATCATCCTTCTTTCAAGATAAGTAACATGGAGATAATATACCTGCATTTTTATTAGGCATCTGAAGTATTTGAATATTTCACAAGAAAGGGTATTTTCTTTCTCTGTCACCAGTAAAACAGAGAGACTGCAGGTGCTGAATTGGGATGGTTTTCTGAAATTGGCATGAATAATTCGATGGCTTGAATTACGAACGTTACAACAATAAATACCTTTTATTTTAAATATCAGTTCTGGCCCAATTTTCCTAATGCATTTATTTCTGGTCAGAGACTTGCTGCTCTTTTAATCTAGCAAAGAATGACATATATAACGTGAGATATTCTTGAAATGTCAGGCTCACCTGCAGTCACTGGATTTTAGCGTGGAACCCTCTGAGCTTTTGATCAGAGCCATAAAACTTATTTTATTATGCATTAGGACCTGAAAGAAGGATAGGTGAGACTGGGAGAGTTGTGCTGTTGTTGTAACATTATCCTCACTACCTGTAAATCCTCTTTAGATCAGGGCAGCGGAGTCCTGTGTCCTCCACGAGAAAACAAAGCAAGACAGACCCAGGAGCCTGCAGACTTAGTATAGAACAAGCTGTAACTGAGGAAAAAAAGAAATACCTTTTCTTGTCTCCCCAGTGAGAGAATATGAAATATTTATCTAAGCATCAGCCAGGTCCATAGGATCTACAGCTGTCTGCAACCCCAAGGCAATTAAGCTGTGATTTTCCTGCCCGAGCTCCGTTTTGCAGGGCTCTCAGACATGGGCAGGGTGCAGGCTGCAGCTGGGATGACACGAGCTGGCAGTGGCTGCTCGCAGCTCCCTGACATCCCTGTGGCTCAGCCATGGCCAGGTGAGGCCATTTATCCCCTCCCAGCAGCAGCAAGGCCATTTATTGCCCCCCAAGAGCAGCAGCAAGGCCATTTATCCCCCCCAACAGCAGCAGCAGCGTGTCCTGCACTCCCACAGCTTTGGCTCCATCCCAGGGTGAATGCACAGACAAGTGCAAACTCATGATGGGGTGGCTCTTGTGACTTAAGGAGATAACCAAGACAAAGATTTGAGCCACCAAGCCCTGCTTCCGAAGGGTTTTGACATGTTCAGGCAGGATTTTGGAAATATCTTTGCAATCGTGTCCTCAGTGGGAATCACAGGGCAGGGCTGTGCCAATGGAAAAGGAAGGATAAATTCCTGACACTCCTGCGAAGACTAAATGTGAAAATAATTACAGAGAATTGCAGAATAAGATGGCAAGTTGATGAATTCCAAACGTTGCCTCTTTCCAAGTAGATTTTCACTGGCAAACTTGACAAATACTCGTAATTTGTGTTGTAGAGTGCCATGAGGAAAAGTGATGAGAATGAGCTAAAGGGATCAAACCACAAGGCAAGGGATGGATTTCAGAGACTGAAGAGGGGGATGCCTTATTGAAACTGCCTCTGATGACTTCACAAGAGCCATCATCCTAAGGGAATTGTAGGATTTTCCTTTGTGTATACATGGGTGTCTGAAAGAGATTTTAAATAGTCTGAAAAAGACTTCCTTAATTTTCTCTGTCTATTAGACACTCTGTAGCTCTTTCCAGCAGAATATCTGGGTTCTAATGCCACAAAATGTTATTAATTTTTCTTTCTCTTTGGATTCTCTGCTACATTATCACATCCAACACAGGAAGAAAGTCTTCAGTTCTGACTTAATTAGCATTCCATGACCAAAGCCTCATGTGGTGTAGAATTCACTCTGCCTGATTGCACACCTGTCCAGAGGATCCTCAGCATTACAAATGATTCCCCGTGCTTTTCTTTTAGTGAGGAGTGTTTCAAGATTAAGAAAAAAGTACAGAGCAGAAAAGTGTAGCCACCATTTCTTGGGTAAAATTCTGTATATCTTCAGTATTTTGTGCTTTGGTTAATTGAGTGCTCAGTCTCTTGATTATAAGCCACCATTTAACTCAGTGTTTGACTTCACCCCACTTGATAAAAATCAAAACACCTCTTGGGAAAATGAGCTGAGTGGATTTAGAGTTGATCATGGAATTTTTAAGGCTGGAAAAGCCCTCATTGAGTGCAGCCATTGACCCAGCACTGCTGTTTCACCCCTAAAGCCCATCTCCAAGTGCCACATCCAGACATTTTTACAATGCTTCCAGGGATGGTGACTCCACCACTTCCCTGGGTATCCTGTTCCAATACTGGGTCACCCTTGCAGTGAAGAATCTTTTTTCCTAAAATCCAACCTAAGCATCCCCTGGTACAATTTGAATTAATTTTCTCTCATCCTGTCACTTGTCACCTGAGAGCTGAGACCAATCCCCCCTCACTACATCCCCAGGTTGCTGTAGAGAGTTGCAGTTCTTCTTTCTTCTTTTTTCTTTTCTTGTCCAGTCTTCAAATCCACAGAAATGAACAACATTTGGGGAAAATGTGCTAAACCAAGCTATTAATAAACCTTCTCCTAAATTTCTATGCTTATTTTTCAGTTGGTGAGCATGCTTGCCATGGTAATGGACTCACAGCATTAAAAGCTTTCATGCCTTAACAAAGGGGCTCAGAAAAGTTACATTATCTAGAAATGAAAAGTTGAAAGCCACAGTGAAAATGGCAGGGCCTTATCACGGTTATCAGGGCTGAGAGGAGACATCAGGAATATCAATGATTTCAGAAGCAGCCAGGGGTGTCTGAGGGAAGGGAGGTGCACTGGAGAATGTGTGTCCTACACCTCTGATGAGCAAGACTTACAGGAGATTGGACATTTATAAAGAAATGTGACTTTCTAAATAATATGATCTCAGCAGAGCCTAGTGTTTAGTGAGCAGCGTGAGAGAGCAGGAATCCCTTCAGCTTCATGAATTTATTTTGTGGGAAAAAGAAGAAAAAAGACAAAGAAAAAAGATGCTCAATATACTTTAAATTACAGAGGATTTTTTGATTTGGGGGGGATGGGGTAATTTTATTTTCTTCTTCTTTTTCCCTTCTTTTTTAAAAAATAAAAAGAGTGAAGTAAATGAAAGAGTTCTTTACTTTCATTTGCATTCCTATAACTAGCTGCTAATCCTTCCTTCAGTCTATTCACTTTGTTTCCATCCTAGCTTGGCACATTCACTAGCACTTATAATGTAATTATATAGTGAAAACTTCCTAGAAAGGAATAATGAAAAAGAATTTATTTCATGTGCCTGCTCTGTAAATGTTCTGCAGTAGCTGTGGGGACCACCAGTGAGCACTGACCAAACCCAAGCACAACAAAACACATCTCTGCTCTAAAGTTTGTGCTAACCATGTCCAGGTGTAACTCTCAGATTATTCAGATAATTGGGGAAAAAAGATTAACCACCAAATCTACAAATCCCTTGGACTGAAAGCAAAACCAAAAAGGTGAGGAAATACTGTGATTTTGTAACAAGATTAATGGAATTATGGATGCTGCAAATTCATGTTTGCTTGGAGTGAAGGGAGGACTCCTTTGGAGGAAATGTTATTTCTTTTTCCTAATGGATTTCTAAGTGAATCTGTTGTACTGGAGGGACTGAAAATAGATCTTTTTGCAATTTATCATCCAGAGCTGTTAATTCTCAAGGTGACCTTGGCTGGGTCTTTTCCAAGGACATCCATGAAATATCCATGATGGTGGAGGTTATTGAAATCGACAGTTCTTATTGGGTGATTACGTTAAATTGACAACAATCAAAACGCAGTTCTAGCTCAAGAAAAAGCTAAATTTATTATAACAAATGAAAATTAACATTCATAGGTCTGTTGAACCTGATACCAAATGGATTTAACACAACTCAGTTCTTGTGTCTTATGGTCACAAACCCCTGCAGTTGTAGCCTTAAGGTAGAAAATGATCAGTTGCTTTTTTCTTTTTCTTCCTGTTTCTTCCCCTCTATAGTGTGTAAAAACCTCTCCTTCTGCCAGGATTTCCTTATCTTTAAGGTGAAAGAGCCTTCCCTAAATGTGATTATATTTAGAGCAATAGGAATGTTTTTTAAGCTTAATAGAAGAGGTGTGCCAATTAAAAAGCTGATTTGACTTCCCACAGCAATGAGAATATGAATAGGTTCCTTTAAAACAAAATAGTGCAGCATATTTAAAGATATTTAAATAACAGCATGGAGTATTTATTAAAGAGATTTTTGTTTCCATATCAATGAGAACAGGGGTAGATTTCCTTTAAAGAATGGTATAGAGTGTTTAAAGAGCTGCCTGGCAGGTATATACAGGAGAAATGTGTTTTGTGCTGTATTCCTGCAGATGGTTTTATCAGATCGTTAAAAAGTTATATACAAGGGGCAGCATTTCTTACCAAGAAAATGAGATTTTAAAATAACTCACATTAGTGGTCAATCCTTGTTATGTATGTTTGAGTTCTAACAGCTGTAATGATTTGTTTTAAAGGAGCCATCTGAACCTGTGCTGATTTTTAAGCCTTTACTGATTGATTTGACTTGTTTGATGTATTATAAATCACACAGCTATAAAGTCACTGTAAAAATTCCATTAAACTTATGAGGTAAAAAGAAAAAAAAAATAAAAATCCATAAATAAACCAGTACAAAATGCAAGACAGCAGCAAATGTGCTATTTCTTTTCCTTTTCTAAAATTTAAGTTTACAGCTAAGGCCATTTTTATGTGAAAGAAAAACAATGGCAACAAATAAGAATCTAGCAGGAGTCTCACTCCGAGGGTGTATTTCATTTTCTGTCCTTGAACAGTATTTCAGTTCCCTTCACTGTGCCTCTATAAAGGCATTTTTTGGTAATTCATGGAACAGAACAGGTGTTTGTTTTCAAATTAAGACTCTTGGTCAGGAAAACTTGTTAAAAACACCTAAAAAGAGCTGGAAGAGGTAAGAACTTCCAAATATATTCACTCTTCTTTCTAATTCTTTAATCCCTGTATTTTCACAGTCTAATACTGTTTAGACTGTCAAACCTCACACCAGACTCTATTTTCTGTATGATTTCTTGTTGCTCTATATTATGTGTGGTGAATTATCCCTTTCCACTTTCATATTTGGGCTGAGTTGATAAATACTGAAGTAATTCTTTGGAAGTGACAAAAATTTTGTGGTTGACATCCCCAAAGGAAAAAGACCTCATGTTCTCCTATTAAGTGTCTTGAAAATGTATTATTCTATGAGATATTCAAATGAGTTATTCTAACTTACACAATTTTATCATCATTCTTGTGGTTTTCTTCATAAGAAATAAAACTTAGCCTAAATGTAAATTAAACAGATTTTTTCATTGAAATGGGGAAATGTTGGAACACAGGATAAACTCGTATTATTCCGTTGTGTCTCAGCATCTTGGTGGACACAATGTATAATATTCAAGGCACAAGGTTGGTATTTTGGGTTTTATCCTAACAGGTGTGACACCTGTTAATTTGTTCTTAAACCATCTTTGTAATCTCTTTGGCTGATGTTGATTCCTGTTTCTGATCAGTGAAATGTGGCTGAAGTTCTGCTGGGTTTCTGTGCTGGCAAAGACCCAGCAATACATTGAATTATGCTTTTTATCTCCATTTCAACCCTGTTACATGGGCAGAAATCCTTGACTCTCCTCACCCTCCTTCTGTGACTTGCATTTCTGGTGCTCCACCGCAGTTGGTTGTGCTTGGTGGAGCCTCTGCCGTGGCCCAGTTTGTTTCCTTCAGAGGATCAGGGTAATGTCCAAAAAATGACAGCCCAGCTTTTGCCAGGCTTCAAGTGCTGGGGACTCTGCTTTGGCACTTGATGGAGTTGGTTGCACATTTGGAAGTGCTGCAGGTGTGGAAAAGGGGATGCATGGCTGGTGTCAGGCCAAATAAATAACAAATAGTGCATAAGCGAGTTTCTGAACTCTGCAAAGGTAAATACACCTGCTCAGGGTGTGTCCAGTTCACTCCATTTGATTCACAGACTGAAATGTCTCAATAGCATTCTGCATCCCTCATCTGCCACAGGATCACAGCAGGAGCCTCACAAAGCAGCTCCTTTCTCTCCACTATTGTTTTTCTCTCCTTTTTCCCCCATTTCCTCTTTCTTATTTCGAGTACTTTTCTGACTGCATGGAGCACATCTCATTAATCTCTTATCAGATTCCCTCTGTTGGTCTGTCATTTCATCCACACTTCACAATCCTGACATCAAGTGCTGTTCTTGACAGGTTGAACATTTGTTCCAGAAGAAAAACTCGGGTTTATGTTTCTCTTGCATATGCAGAAACCATTACAATTAGATAGCAAAGAATATTTTGGTTATTTTATTCAAAGGAATGACATTCTCTTGTTCTACATATGCACACACAAGTTTATTACAAAAGAAGGAATAGTTGGATAGCTGTACCCTTTAACCATTTAAATCCTCTTTGCAGCCATCAGAACTACACAGAACATGGTATTTCAAATACTACAGTGGAAGAAATACCTGTTATTTCATGCTCTGGGAATTGCACCATCTTTTACTTTTTTTTTAGTAAAGAATTTTTGTATGTCTTTTGTCAGCTAAGCTGATAAATAACCAAATGGGAATTTTAAGGAGCAGCATGAGGTTTGCCAAGGCAAGAAATCTTGGAGAACACTTGGAATTACTTCTGGATTATAAAAAAAGAGAAAAGGGGAAAAAAAAGGAAAAGAAAAGAAGTTTTATTGCTGCTCTCACTGCTGAGTACCCTTCCTTTAATCACTTTATCTGTCCTGTACACTGGTGCCTGCTCCTTATCTCATGTTCTTCCTGCAGCTTCTTAGAAATACTTGGGTTTGTTCGATGTTCTTCTTTGTTAAAGTCATGGGTTTTGCTCATGTCAGCCTCAAGATTAGTGCTCCTAGATTGCCAGGAGTCCCTACAAACTTCTCAACAGGATTAGGAGAGGCCATTTCTGCTTCAGATAAAGGTGACAGTGCAGCCTGGCGAGGCTGCAAGCAGCAGGGAGGTGAAATCACAGAGATGCCAAGATATCCTGTGCAGTGTCTGAAAGTAGGGCACGGGTGTGGTAGAGAGAGCTCACAAAATGTGCTCAGTGCACCTGCTGGCCAGCAGGATGGAATGTGATACCTGCCTTTATTTCCACTGCCTGGGTGCATGTGCTCCCCTCAATATCCATCTGCAGCTTGAAAAGCTGTTAAAATTTCCTGGCTGCCCACAGCAGTGCTCAGATCTCCACGTGTTAGACAATAACAAGTGGGGAGATACTCACATGAGTGCCAAAGAATTGCAGAAGAGAAAACTGTGTAAAAAACCTCTGTGGTGAGATTGTGACCGTGGCTGGAACAGCTGCTGCGTGCCAGAGCCTGGTTTGTTTTCTCCAGCAGAGCCTGTGGGCTCTCAGCTTTCCAAAGGGAAGAGCAGAATGCAGGAAAACCTTCTGCACTGGCTTCTGCTGTCGACTGCTGATGCTGGAATAGCCAGAGCTTTGGGAAAGGGAAGCCAGGGTGGGGAGATGCTTCTTGCTGAGCTGAGCAGAGAATGGCATTGCTCCCTCTCTCTTTGATGTCTGCTGCCTTTGTCAGAGTTTCCCAGGTGGAAAGGGTTCGCTCTGGGTGAGGGTCCTGTTCCAATAGCTCGTTCAGGAGACATCAAATAGTTCCCAATTTAACCTGGATTAAATGAACTCAGTATTGAAAGGGAAGCAGATACCCCTGAGACACTGGAGGTAGCAGCAGGTGGGTAAATGCACATGGGGTGGGTAAGCAAAAGACTCACTTCAGAGTACAGGAGAAAAAAAAAAGTCGAATTTCCTTGTGCCAGTTTGGATTTAGATACATCTTCTGAAAGTGTCACTGAAATGAGATTTTTACATGCTTGTTACTCGTATATAAGGAGTAAAACTGGGGAGCTGAGATCCTTTATTCAGACAGTAAACATGGGTATGAGAACATCATTCACAAGGTGTGGCACATGGAGATGTGAAGGAATTTAAGGGCTGTGTTTGAGCAGGAGACTGGAGGTGTGCACCTCTCCTGGTGGACAGAAAGCCCTGAAGATGGGCTCAGTCTCTGGAGGGCTTTTCCTTGTGCTACAATGAACCTGCAACCTTCCCCCTTTAGCATCCTTGACTGGTACCCAATTTCAGAATGCCAGCTGCCTGCTCTCTGCACTTCAGCCCTTCCCTCGTGCTGTGATGTGCTCACACCACCCGTGGTGACCTTGAAAAGTCCCAATTCCAGGTCTATTTTCCCAATTCCCAGCAGATGGCTTGGTCTGGTGCTGGTGTCCTGTGGCTGCCCTGTGCTCCTGGAGCGCTCACACGGAGCCCACTGCACACACAGAGTGCAGGAGATTTATTCACCTGCCAGCCTGGTGCTTTCATAATGAGACTAATTAATTTCAAATTTACCTTTTTACTTGTGTTCTGCATCAGAGTGGCTTGCTGCAGTGTGAGATGTGCTCTACACACCCAGCATTTCCAGAGCCTGGAATGTTTTCTCTGTACTCTCTCCTGTATATCTCCTTCAACAGATTTTCAGTAAAAGTTAAACATTTTAGCAGATTTTAGTGTTGCTCAATCTTCTTGATGGACAGATAGCATTTATCTAAATTTACTGTGACAGAAAAAATCCTCTTGCCTTAAATATTTTCTAGATATTTGAGAATGTCTATTACTGTAACAGCAAGGTTTGACTTTCCCACTGAACTGAATTTGAATATACTGGGAACACCCAGAGGCTGAACATCCCTGTTTGCATTTAGCAAAGCAGCACTTCAGTGCAGTTTATGCAATGTCAAATGGTTTTTCATCCTGAATATTTTTCATGATTTTTCATATTTTCATCTTTGCAACTTCCACAAGTACTTGGAAGATGTTTCTTTTCATGCTAGTCAAACATCCAGCATGAGATTATAATATCATCTGTCTCTGATTACTATTTTGCCTTTTTCCCTTCACTAGAGGATTGTCAAATGGGTGTAGCTGATGGTACTTCACAAGCTGACTGAACAAAAAAGGGCTAATTTTTTCAGCACTGACAGTATTTGGATTATATATATGATATAGAAATAAACTTGCAATCTCACATAGAACAGTTTTACAATCTGGGCCACTGCAATTAAAGAACAAACTGAATCCAAATCCAAATTAGAAGAATCTGATATAGATATGTGTTTGTGCAGTGAAAAGGAGGGACTTTGAAGGTTTTTTTGCATTTGTTTCAAGAAAGAAATAATATTTTTTACAATGTTCCTCAATGTCAGTAATATTGAGGTTCTTAATATGATTCATTCTGCTGAAATGCTCAGACCACAGTTATTGAGTGGTTTATTCCTTGCTCACACTGACATCTCTATGACATGAGGATGTCAATTGAAGGCATTGTACAGAGAAAAAACATTTCTCAGTGCTCAGGAATCTGATGCCACAAAGAGAAAAAAAAAAAAAATGAAGATAAGGTTGGTGTTTCCACAATTATGTTCAGACACAACTTTCCTGACATATTCCATCTTTCAAGAATTTTTGAAGAGGTGCTGGAAACACTATTCTTTTCATGCAAAGTGTTCCAAAATATTTTTCTGGGAAAATGTCTGATGGTATCCAAGGTGAGAGGTTAAAAGTTGTTTGCTGAACATTCTATTAACAAAATCTCTTATAAAATCATATAAACTCCTGTACAGAGCTCAGCAGAGTAGAGTTTTTAGATACAGTCACAATTTGTGAAATTATCAAGGTTCTTTTCAATTTTATTCAGATTTCTGTCTCTGTGGGGAAATGGTATTTCCACAGGGTATCCCTTCTTCCTCTCAGTTTGGAAGTGTTTATGTGTCTGTTTTATGTGTCACCGTATCTACAACTTTTTAAATGCAAATTTTATTTATTAATCTATTTGCATTTGTCATGGTATGATTGAGATGTATTGAATTTAGAATTTTGTCTTACTTTTGGAAGAATTCCTTTATTGCAAAGACATTGGACCAGATTTTTTTAACTTGTGTTTACTCTTAATTTCACTGCTGATGCTTCATCATTCCTAAATGATACAATGGAAATGATGTGTGTCCTCCAGAAGAAAGTCTCCCTTTCTCAGTTACACTTATAAAAGAGTTAAAAAGGAGTATATAATTTCTATTTCAAACTCGTATCCTTTGTCTTTTTTTCTTTAGGAGATGCTCTTATGCTTACTGATCTTAACTGGAATTTTGTCATCAAATTCAATAATGTGTAATCGTGTTCTTCATTTCTTTTAGAAGTTAGGAGTTCTGTTTGTCCTGGAAGTCTCTCTTGAGAAAGAAAATTACTGTCACAGCCAGTGGCTGATGGAACAGAGCCCAGCTTATTGGATTTATTACAAGTATTGGCAGTTGTAGCTCTGAAATAAAAAGAGACACTTAAATGGACTCCTGAAAGGTGCATATACAGACTCACAAAGAAAGCGTTTTCTTTTTGATTTGTATCATTTTCTTTGACGTGGCTTGCATATTTTCACAGCCCTTGTTCTGTGAAATCACCAAGTTTTGGCTCCATGAGAGTACCAGGATTATATCATCCTTTTATCCTGCCCCCAGTTTGTGGTCACTGAGTTTGGCTCCAGCACAGCAGTGACAAAATGAGGGTGGGTGTTGAGGCTGAAGGTGAATAGATCACATGTACACAGGTCGAGGTGTGGTGAAAAGAAGAGAAAGTTTATTTTTCTTCCCAGGATTTATAGGTTTCTGACCACAGCCAGGGATTGGATGGTCAGGATAACACTTTCTCACTGCACTGGCCATGAGAGATGCCCATCACAAGATGTGGAACAGAAAGAATGTACACATATCTATGTTTACAGTTACTGTCCTGGGAAAGTCTTTAGAAAACCATGTCAGCAAGCTCAGAAGCTGAGTTTTCAGGGAGACAGGTGGGCAGGCTCCCGTTTCCTGGGGTGACATTGTCCCCAAGCCCACGGAGCTGGGCGTTCTCAGCTCAGAGAGACCCCACTGTCTCTGTCAGCTTTTGATTCTCTCTTCAACCTTTGCTGTTGCTTTGGGAAGAAGCTGGACAGTGAAGTGAATGAGCAAATACCTAATTGCATTTTAACAGCCTCTTCCCCAAAGGTTCCTTCATCCTTGGTTGAGTACAGGGCCATAAAAGTATAAAGGTAAATTTTTGCTGTCCAGTCAGTGTGACAACGAAGACTTTCTGCTTGGAGCTATTTAACACCAGTCAGGACAATTTGTCCTTTTTCTGACATAATTGGCTTGGCTCTGGATAATTACAGATCTAATAAACTGATCAGGAAACCTTAATATTTTCCAGGAAAATAATATCTTCACAGATAAAGTGACCTAAAGATTCTGCTTTGTAAAGGTGGCTCTTGGTGGCTGTTTTGAGTGGTGCTGTTGAAGTCACACCTGTAAAATGGAGAAGCACAGGACCACTTTATCAAAGCAATCTCTAATATTTAAGCAGAATGAAATTAGCTGGGCATGAATGAGATCAAAGCCTTAAGTGGGGTTTCGAGGGTGAAGAAAAGGCTGCAGTGGTGAATAGCAATTACTTGTAGTTAATTTAAACTTACTGAAAGATTTTAAGGATCAAAGTTGGGTCTTTTGAGAAAGGGGATTCATCCAATTTCCTCTACTTATATTTTTCCAACATAAATTAATCTTGATATATTTTATTAGCTTCTTACTGCTTTTTTTTTTTTTTTTTCCCTCTTTTTAAAAGGAGGAGCACTTTGACTTTTGTCCACTGAAACTCTTCAGCTTTTATTAAAACCACACCAGGGTTGCACCCTGGGGTTACTCTGTTGCTGTCTCTGAGTTTCCAGCTCAGGATATGCAGACAAAAACATTTTTCAGTTTATTTCTTATTTATTGAAGCATAAAGCTATTTGATATTTCAATTATGCAGCATAGCCAAAAAATATTAATTTTGCTTTCCTACTTAATTCCATTACAGTGCTATTCAGCAAATACACATTGGCAAGGTTTTGTCTTCATTTTGGCTTCTAATGGTTCAAAAAATGGTTGTGGCCATTATATTTATTATATCTTTTCAAACTATTGTGCAATAGTGATAACAAAACAATTTCTCTGCTACTAATTGGATAATATATGTGAAAAAAGTAAATTTTAATGAGTGAATGATAGAGTTCCTAAATGAAACTTATTAGCTAATAATACACCTTCAACACTGGTATTTGTCAAAAACCTCCAGAAATGTTTCTTTTCTAATTTCATGCTTGCATTTGACAGCTGTGGCAATAGCAGTATTTATTATTAGTGTACAGCTGAATGGCATTTTAAATCAAGTCTATTACACACTGTCCTGCTCTAAAGTAATAAAATTAATAGCTATGTAGCAAAATAATAAAGCAAAGATTAATCATGGATTGCATGGGAATAAAAAGTCACTTGGAAATTATATTTTCCAGGGATATTTAGCAGTAATTTTGCTTTCCTTAACAATTTATTCTGATAATTAAACATATGTCTTACAGTTTTAACGCAAAGTGCTGTTTAGAAAAGTGCTGTCATCAGCCAGCTCAGGTTTTCCTGCTGACAGAATTCAGCTTCCACTCTTCTGGCCAAACCTTTAGGTAGCATGAAGTGTTAATGTTGATCCCAATAAAGCTGTCTTCAGTCTGAGCCAAGGAGGAATTTGGCACCCTGAGTTTGAAATTTCCATCCTTAAAAGCCTTCCCTCGCCCTGCTGCTGTCACCAACGTTTACAGCCACACTTTGTCTTGCTGTTCCCTGATAAGCTGAGGAAAAGCAGAGTTGCAATGCAGCTGATCTGCTGGGAATAAAGACGTGAATATTGGGGATATTCTTCCCTTCAGATCACGTTAGGAGCACGATTTATATCCAGCAGTTTTGAGATGACAGTCTTTTTAAGCAATCTTCCAAATCATGGTACCTTCTCTGATGGCATCCTGTACACAAAAGCAGCTTGTACTGACTGGAAATGTGTGAAATAAAAAACTTTTCAAACTGACATTTCCTCCACCTTCTATTTTTTAAGTATTGTTGCTTTTAAAATGTGGGGTTTATCCCCTAAAGCGAATGGCAGACTTTCAATACAACATTGGAATAAGGATTACAAAATCTTGAGGTCTGAAATCTTTTTAGTCTAACCTTCATATTCTTTTCAATCTAAGCCGTGTTTAAAACTTCATCCTTAGTTACGAAAATCACAATTGTTGTATCTTCAATTCATGAGCTTCTTCCATTAATACTAATTACAGCCTGGGGGAATAAAAATTTACTGCTTTCTTTAAGACTGAAGTAGAAGGCTGGGAGTTTGTAAAATATTGTTATTTCTCTTAGCTCTTGGCTGCTGGCAGTGGTGAAGCACCTTCTGGTTGGCCCATGATGTTCCTCATCAATGTCATGAAAAAAAAAAATCATAATTTTTAAGCTCCATAGGAAACGTTCCATAAGAATTGTGCTAAATTTCTTCATCCCTGATAATCCAGGCATTCAGCTGCATACACAGATCTCCACAAGGAATTTTAAAAAGCTGTTTCTGGTAAATATTTATAAAAGTTGTAATTCTGCACTTACCTACTAATAACCTAAATATCACATAATTGAGCCCACTGTTTAAAAGAAAAGAGAATCTGCACCGCAAATTCATCTGAATGTGAAATCCAGAAAGAGAGTTTAAAGCAAGATTAGAGTTTTGGGATGGTGAGAGTGTCTATAATTAGCCCAAAGCCATCGATACCTTCTTGTGCTGTGTTTTGGGAGGTTCAGACTCTGAGTTGATGATACTCAGTGTCTGTAAAGACATGAAAGTGTGCACCTCCACAGAAGGCTTTTTGATGCCATTACAATATTCCTTGAAGAGATGTAAATTCCAAAACTACTGTCACTTGAAAGTGATTTATTATCTCTATTTTCAGTGAAAAGGCACAAGGCAGAACATATACACTTTAGCTTAGTTGGAGGTTGTCTAAAGAGAGGATTGAAGAATAAAAGTTCAGTGGTTACAAATAATTTTCACTACTGATTCTTGCAGAATGTGCCCACCTGCAGGTCTCTGATTATCAGATGAGTCAGAGACAGGATTTGAAAAGCAGAATTTCTCTCAGGGCCAGCAGATCTCTACCTCACTGCTCAGCAGAGAGAGAGCAGGTCTTGTTGGGGAAAACAGCATTTGTATCTCAAAGAAAGAATAAAATAATCAGTACATATTTGGCTACTTTTACTTACTGTTTCTTACATCAATTAAATATAAACAGGTTTGAGATGTATGAACAATTTTGTGGGGAAGAAAAATGTAAAATCTGCTCTGCTCCTTGAAGAACTCAAAATGGAGAACAGTTCTTGCAGCTAATTTTCAAAAGGGCTTCTCTGACTAAAGAAACCTGAAGAGGACAGAGTTCCAGGAGGATTTTATCAGGACAGCATTTAAAGTAATTCAGTTGGATACAGGAAGAGAGAGACCTTTAGGATGGAATCCTGGAATCTGATGTGCTTTGTGTGGTTTCTCTCTTGTAGCCAAGTGAAAGAGCAATGTCTATTTTGGAAGGTGCTTAGGTGAATTTGATTTTCAATTTCCTTTTTATCAAGTGTAATCTTCAACTTTAGAGTGCAGTGTCCTGCTCGAAATCAAACTGCCCACCAAAGGGTGTCATCTGTAAATTAGGATACTGGAATCCACATAAATATTCAGCTTTCATTAATGTTCTTCTCTAGGATATTTAAAGAGTAATGGTGTGTAGCCCTCTAGTAATTTTATAGGCCATTTAGTGCTGTGGTGTTGAGGTGTGGAAGAAATGTCCTCTAGTGAACAATTTGAGCTTGCATGGGTCTCTGGAAAGCAAGAAGGTACTAACAGCTGCAGTCAGCAAGGTGTCGTGATGTTCTTCCAAATCTGGGGGTATGGTTGGGTAGGAAATTTAATATCCATGAACACTAAAATACGATATAAAAATGTGGAGACCCACGGCAAGGATTTCCCCAGTGGTTTTTGGCTCGTGAGCAGAGCACATTTTAAACAGTGTTGTCTGCACATGCTGCTGTTTGGAAAGATGTGTCCCATGAAAACAAATAAGATCCCTTCAGTCTGAAAATGCCAGAGTATTTACTTGCTAAATAAAATATAAAGAAAGCTGTAAATATGCTTCATTACAACACAGCCTGGTCTTTAGAGGATTTTGAATAGCTGTTGTGCACAGTGGAAGACAAATTAATCTCTCTGAATCTCTCTCAGCTGAAACATTCTAATGTTAACTAACAGTTTCTAGTGATCAAAGTGATTTAGTTAAATTATTTATTTGCATATGCATTTAAAAGTTTTTATTGTTGTAGCTGAGGGGAAGAGGAAAGGGGGAAGGGGATGAAGAAGGTCTTAAGATAATTACCTGAGATTTAAGAGCAGCTGGCCCTGCCTTGTCCTACTTTCAGAGGTTGATGAGGCAGCTTTGGCCACCAAATCTCATAATTGCCACTTGCTCTTTGTTATGCTTAGAATTGCACTCATCTCTGCTTTTTCTCCTTTAATTAGCAATCAAAACGATCAGGAATAGATAATTTCAATCATTGAAGCCATGTTGTTGTATCCCACTCTAATAAAAACGTTTGCTGGAAGTGTAAATCTCAATTTTCCTTCAGGACCTATTGAAGTTTTATTTGTTTTATTGTCTCCTTCCTGTTCTCTGGGCTGATCTCTATAACAGCAAAATGGCCTGCTTAAAAATCACAACCAGATTGTGTTTGGCATGGAAAAGACATCAGTGGAAGGTTAGGGTTATAGCATTGCTTTGTTGGGTTAATGGGTTGCATTTGCACCTCGGTGCTTTCAGTCCTTGGTGTAGCAGGTGTCTGCCAGGCAGCCCCAGGAAATAAACTGATTTATGACAGCTAATTGGGGTGCAAGTTTGTTTGCATTGGTGTAGGAAGCCTGGAATCAATACCACATAACAAACAACTCAACTAAACTATCAAATCTTGTAGCTGAGCTTCAAAATGTAATAGGCAGTAAGTTTTGTTTAAAAAAAAAACAAAAACAGTGAGTGAAAATGATGCAGGGAGAAAAGTGCCAGTTCTGAGTGTTTACAGCATCATTCCTGTTCTATTTTTAGTTCTAATTCCTTTGAAACTTAACAAAAAACTCAGACAAACTCCAAACCTAACAAAATCACCCACAACAAAACAAAACATGCAGAAAGCCATTTAGAAGGGTCAAGGCCAATCACATTTTCTCTTATCACCTTCACCTCTGTGGGGACATCTCTCAGAGCTAGTAGGAGGAGGAGGATTTTATTTTGACTTTCAAACATGAGGTAAATGTAAACAGAATACTGTTCTGCATATTCTCAGGAAGAGGCATCAATCAGCGTGCTTTGACAGTCTTTACTTTTGTTGTCTTTAGGGTTGCATTTAAAGGATTGACTTGTCACACCTGTCGAGTAAAATACATATGAGAAAGGGACAAAAATAGTAATTAAGCTATTGGCAATTTTTTTTTTCCCCTCTTCTGGAACAGAAGATCTATATTAAAAGAGCAACTCCACATTTTGATTTTTTTTTCAGCCATTTTTCCAAGGAATGGAAATTCCCACAAAGAATTCTAGAGAATACATTTTAGCTGGCTATGTATGTGTCATGTGTGCAGATTTCAGAGTGTCTGCTCATGCATCCCCAGTCAGTTTTCCTTTTATCTGGAGGATTCTGGAGGAGGAAACTTGAGAACAGGGAGTCTTTGTTTATTTATTATTTATTTGTTTTGATACTTTCCTAACAAAACCACACAATAAACTCAGCATCCTGTACTACGGCAGATAATGTGGAGACAGCAGATAAACTTATTTCAGGTGGCAAGTTACAAATAGCACTTCTGCCTGAAAAGACAACTTGAATCTAATAATAAGTATAACTGCATAATTACATTGCCTCAGATCTGCTTTATGCTCTTATCAAATATGAACAAGACCTCTCTTCATTGCTCATGAATGAAAATGCATTAAAGTGCTAATTGTTGCAGTTACTTTTTATGGAAGCGTCAGTAAATGAAGTATTCTTAGATTAGTTTCAGGTCTATCCTGTATTATCGTATTCTGCAGACAGGACATCATTATATTAAAAATAGACCATTTTATTGGACTCATTTGCACATTGCTGTGATTTTTAAAGCAGATGAGGTTTGACCTAACTCTGCTGCCATTGGATCTGTCCATTATCAATGATGCTGCGAGTCTGTGATTTTATACTTAAATTACTTTTTATTTTTTCCATTTGTCTGCCACCTAAAGAAAAAAGATAATGCGTTAAAGTAAATTGCTCTGATAAAATATAGAAATTAAAAACTTTTGGAAGACTTGTGAAAGTCTCTTTTTTTAATCTGTAGTTTAATCTAATTTCTGACTCGACTGCCACCTTTATTTCCAGCTCTGAATTTTTCCTTCTGTCAATTGCTGTCAGCTGCTTTTGTGACATTGCCAATTTTATTTGCCTTAATGAAGATTTTTAAACAGTTTTTCACTATGAGGTGAGTCCCGGAGAAGAATTAGAGCCAAGGTCTCTTGAGCACACAAATTAGTGTATGACTTCGTGAGGTTATTTCTCACAATAAAATTTAACAGGAGATAAATCAGATTTCTGTAGTTGCTGGCTACCTCAGTGGCATTTTGTCTTCTAGTTTTTGTGATGATTTATGGTTTCATCCATAAACACTTTGAAATCAAACCCTCACACTTGGTGTGCTTTGATGTGTCTGTATATTTGATTGTACCCAGGGATCCATCCCCAGCACAGTGCAAAAAAAACTGCAGGAAAGAAAAGACAAAGGAAAAAAGTGGATATGACTTTTCTTGCACCTCTAGATCTTAAATTTCACACAGCATTATTTCTATCCTGCCTGTTGCTCAGACTTCAGATTCTTTTTTCTATGTAAATTATCCTACCACTGTGCTTTTCTTCCCTACCTCGGATGGATGAATTTCATATCTTAATGTCAGACATACTTATAATTTTCAAATTTTCAAGCATTATTCTGCTTGATTATTTTCAGCATTTTGACTTTTACATGTTCTCTTTTTCCTGCATTGAGCCTGGACAGAGTATTATGAGACATTGTTTTTTTTTTTCCTTTTTGCCAAGTTCTAAAATTTTCTATTTGAATAGCTGCATAATGATAAGTGTAGCAGTTCTCTAATTCAAGCCATCTGCAAAAGTAGTGTCTCCTTGGAAAGGCATTAACCTCATCCAGTGGAAATAAAGGAATGTTTGTTGTGTTTTTTTTTAAATGACTCCCTTGAGAGAAGAGAAAATCCAGTGTGTGCATATTTAAGTTTTGATTTAAATAGCGATCCTCAACCTTGAAATTTTAAGGGTGGGGTTTTAGAATGTAAATTGTTAAAATAGAGTGATAGGGGGTTGGATTCCTTTAATTCCAGCAATTTCAAGGGCTGTGGAAGCAAATCCTGAAGGGAGATCCAATCCTTCTGGTTGCCCACTAGTATAAGATTTTAATTACTGTGAAGATTATTGAAGCTGCCGTCCTATAAATCAATAATTTTTCCCTGGGCCTTGTCTGTGTGAGCCCAAATGCCATAATTTTTTCCAAACATTTGTAATTATATGAGTTCCCAACACAGCTCACTACCAATGAACACAATCAGGAATGCAGCTGCAATAAATACAAGCTAATGCTTGTTAGTAAAAATGTGTAATTACATTCCTAAAAGACCTAAAGGCTATGGTATGTTAAAGTTCATAGCAGATGATACAGGTTGTCCCAAAGGCTTGCACTTTATCTTGAAAACTGACTTAAAAATTCTCTCTTTGTGTGAGATACAGCTTACCTTGAAAACTGACCCTGGCGAGGCAACGTCGCAGCACGTTCTAATTCTGCTTTTAATTAATGATCTCTAAAGATAATGAGTAATCCTGCATTCTCTCAGATTAGCTAAAACAGGGAGTTCCAGCTGCAGTTTAAGGGACAGAGAGTGGCAGACAGGCTCTGAGGCTGGCTGTCAGCACTCAGGATCTCTGTCAGGACAGAGCCCTTCTCCTGCCCTTTCGTGTCTCCTGGGTTTTCCATCCTTGTAGGCTTCTGGTGTTGTACCTTGTGATCATTTTGTTCTTCTTTCTCTGTGACCCATTTCTTGCAATGCTTTCTGTCTATGTTCAGCAAAACATGCACCCACTTCTCCTTTTTATCAGCCTCTCTTTGGTTGCCTTTCTTTCTGTACGCAATTAATTCCATATCTATATATTATGTATTTGATCTGGCTGTGCGTATTCATTCCACTGAATAGAAACTCTCAAGTACCCTAGTCTGTGATAGCTATAAATTATTCAAAATTCCAGTCATAAATTTTAATTTCATTCTGAACAACATACTAATCCAAGGAGATGTTAAGTAACCTTTGCAATATATGTTGATGTATAAATAGTGGCATTAATGCCTCTGAACATTTCAATAAGTGTTCTGTGGTATCATCCCTTCTCCGTCTCTCTCAGTTCTAAAAGCCATTGTTAGCATTTGTAAATTTCTGAGTGAACTCTCTGAGCCAGATCCCCCTCAGAGCTGCTCCACAACTTAACCTGTTTTCCATTCCTTTTGCTTCATGCACTGTAGGATTGGGTGTGGAGAGTGTAGGTAACTCTGCTAATTATTATGAAAGAACTGTGGAATGACCTATGGAAGATGTCTGAATGTCTTCATGCCCAAAACCCAATCAAAGCTTGGCAAACCTTGGTGTATTCAGAGCCTTTCCAGCTATTTTTCAGTATTTCCAGGAATGGTGATGCCATTAAACTTTGGGCAACTTATTCCAAATTGTATTTGTGAATGATTCCAGGTCAAAAACAAAGAGAAAAGGCTTTGAATTATAGTTATCAGCAGTCTCCTGTAGCTTCAAGAAGTGTGAGATCCTCCATGTGCATGGTAACAGAAAAGAAATAAATGATCTGTTTTTACTGGTTGAATTTTAGTATAATTTTTGTTACTGTGTAGTAATATTTGAGTTATTGTCTAAGAGTAACAGCCCTCACAGTTGCCCATCATCAGAATGCAGGAGTATTTTGTCTTTTAGCTATGAGTATGAAATGCTCTCACTTGATTTAAAAATCAAACAAAGCTTTCCTGAGAATCGCTGTGAACTAAAAACAAGTGTTTGGAATCGGTAGTGCAATTTCGTGTAAGAGAATCAAATAAACCACAAGAAAACAGTCAATGGCAGGAAGAGCAGATAACTTGAAAGTTATTTATTTGGGATATTTCCTACAGTAACTGTTCAGGATGATGAGCAGAGGAAGATTTTACAGTGCACCTGCCAGGAAGTCTGTAACAAACTCTCTGAGCTGCTAATGCACCGCTATTAGCAGCGCGAGCCATGACAATTGTTCTGTCAATAATTCCTGAGACAGGGTAAAAAGCAGTGTACATTGCCTGTGCAGCCAGCAAATGGAGGCCTGAGAATTGTCTGCTGCATCAAGCTGTAAAATATAATGACTTCTGAAGGCTGAAGTTTATGAGAGCAGTTCATTATGCGCTCCAAACAATGCTTTATTTTGCTATTGTTTCTTCATTATGTGGATAGGAAGCGCTGTAGCAGAAATTGGGCTCAAGGGAAACGGTGTCTACCAGTAGTTTAACCTTGTGACATTCCACTAAAAAGCACAAGTTCTTCTGAAATACATAATACATGAACTTCTCTGATTGTTTAGCATTGATCAGTACTCAAGTAAATTGAGTTACTCTCTTATTAGCATAAACAGCCAGGCTCTAGTGAGCCTCTTCACCCTCCCATGGTAAGAGGCTGAGGGATTTCTGCTTCTTTTAAACTGAAGTCAATTTGAAAACCCAGCATGGAAAAAAAAGCTCTTTGCCAAAAACAAGACAATATTTTGAAGCAACATCCTTCTGATTGCTCAGGTATCTTTTTCAGCTTGGGTGTGCAGGTTGCAGGGTAGGTTGATTCTCAGACTTGTCTTCCACTGCCAGGTCTGTCTGCAATTACATTTTCCTCTCTCTCCATGAGGGGATATATGCATTAGAGATAATTCTATATGTACAATATGGAGTGTATATTTCTGCTGTAGCAGAATTAGGCTGTGTTTCAATGTTAATAAAACTTCTCCCCTCTCTTCCTCAGAGAAGAAAAAAAATAAAAGCCTGGTTTGGAAGCATATTTCCTCTCCTTTACGAAAACTCACTGGTGAAATCTTTCAAAAGCTTTACAGCTTGTTCTTGAACATCTTTTCCATGTTAACTTTTCACCTTTCCTTCCCTTCACCTTTCCAGCTGCAGAAAGCAAACTGGCCCAAACGGGTGGAAGGTTTCTGGTGTAACACAGTCTGATGGAGTCTGCTTTTATCTTTAGCTGTACATCATTATAATTGTCAGCATTTATTTTTAACTCCCTGCACAGGGTAAGGATGAAATATTATTTTGAATCAGGGGAACATGCAAGATTAAGGCTGCCCATGTACTAAGAGCATTTCAGCTCTGAGGGAGGCATTTCTGTCTAAATTAAAGTTTGATGTATTGGGAACTAACTTTGATTTTATAATGTTCTGAGCCAGGCATCCAGATTATCAAAGGTAATTTGCCTATAAGACAGGCAAGAAACATCAAAAAGAGCCCTTTCCAAGACTAACTCCTAAAGCTTTAATTGTTCAGCATCTCTGACAGTTTTGAATCCCTCCTCACTGTGCTGTGTCAAAAACAGCTTGGCTGTTTCAGGTGATGCTTGGATACCTAGAACTGCAGGAGTGTAGGGCAGGCCAGGCAGTAAAACCCCAGGCTTTGGGTCTTTTTCCTGCACACTGGTGATGCTGAAACTATTTTTGATAAATTTGACAAGATGAGTATCTCATAGATAAGTGGAACTGGGGCATAAATAAAAATACATACTTAAATATAGTATCAGCTATCTTTTGCACAAAGTTAAAGCTTTTGTATAAAATAATATTGCCAGAATTTAGAAGACACTATATGTGTGTATATATTTGACAGAACAACTTAGGTTGTATCAGATCAGGGAGTTTGGTGTCTTGGTTGATGTTTGCTTACCAATTTGGTCCTTTCCCCCTTGAGTTACTACATATCTTTTGGCTGTTAAATACCTTTCATTCTCCTGTTCAGGCACTCCTGAAGTGGGATAATCAGCAGTGAAATACTGATTTCTGGGTGTACAGAACCTCTTTCGTGGCTCTGTGATTCTTGATGAAGTTAATGATCCTTTGGGTAAAGTCACAATGTCACCCTGGCCAACAGCAAAACAAAAACCATGAGGGAAAATACAAGTGTGGAAACTACTTCTTTTAGCCTGCACTCCAGAGCAAGTTGAGAAACAAAAAATGCCCTTTTGGGACCTAAGATTTGTCCAGGGCAGCTGTGAGAACAGAGCCATTAGTCTTCACTGTTCTTAGTCTGTTCAGTGCAGCTTGTTGATTTATCTGAGTACTAAAAGGGGGTTTAAAGTCCCTGAGGTCTTGTGGATCATCCCTTCTCTTCCTGTCTAAATCTGATCCCACTGTTCTGCCAGCCTGGATCACCCAGAGGAATCCATGACTGACAAGTCACTGTAGGAGGTTGACCTCCAATATTTCATTTCTCAGGTCAGAAAAACTTGAGGTGCTGGCCAGGTGCTGATTATTTGTAAACTTCAGCAGGGCCAAAGAGTTGCTGGTGTGAGGTGATGGGTGGTGAGGAGGAGGTTCCCAGGCAGGAGGGGCAGCTGAGACACCAGGGCTGGGATAAAAGGGCTGCCTGCTGTGGGAGGGAGTGGCAGCAGTGGGGATGCTGTGACAGGTGAGGATCACTCATGGATCACTGTGGGGGGATTGATGTGAGCTGGGACCCTGCTCTGGGGAGGTTGAGATCTCTTTGTCTGGTGGCTTTGCTGTGCAAGCTGGAGGTTTTTCACACCTGTGGTGTGCCAGGGTTGTATCTCTGCTCCAGCAGTGTTTGTAGCATGGATTCATTCTCCAGCAGGCAGAGGCACCTCTGGCAGTGTGGGCTCAGGAGAAACTTTGCTGCAGTGGTTTAATTATGGTGAGGAATTTGAATGTGCATGTCTGAAAACTTCTGTAATTAGTGTTTGCACAAATAATAATCCTCAGTGTCCAGATTTTCAGGAGTTAAATTTCCATTCTAACCCATGGAGATCTTAATTTTTTTTTGCCAAATGGTGAAATAATGAGTAAATTTGCCTACACTATTCTTTTGTTTTTCTCTAGGATGCTGCCTTTTTTCTCTGCTATTGAAATATTCTATCCCCAAGTTTCATTAGTTCTAGCCTTGCTCCTCTACTTTTCACTCTCCAGTATCATACATTGTAATATCATGGAGTTCTACTTAATGTTCTTTGCCCTGCATATACAAAAGTATATTATGATACAGGATAATAGCACCAATTCATGTAATTAATTTATTTTGGGGTGAAAGATTAAATCACTGCTCTGTTGTCTTTCTGTTGAACTATTTCAGCTTTGCAGATACAACTTGTTTAGATACTTTTCCTGTCTGATTTATAGTGAAGCTAAAAGCAGTCTCATTGTGGTAGATGTCATTGAGCTTAACCTATTGGTCACCTGTGTTTCCCTGCTTCATTCTTGACACACTTCTAAATTGAGCCTGGATAAATGAGCACAGGTAGCACAAGTGGGAGGCTTAGATATAGTTAAATAATTGCCTAAACCTTTTACATGAATAGTTTTGGTTTTTTTTCTTGACAAACCAGGGCTTTGTTATGTACAAAATTCAGCCTTCCCAGTTAGACCATGTGGTTATCAACCCATTTATTTAGATATTTTATCTAAGAGCTGGCATGTTCTTAGATGGCCACAACAAAATACATTGCATTTTTTTTAATAGATTAATTGCAGGTTGTTTGTATTCTACCTGGAGGTGCAAATATGAAGCCAGAAGGAAGGAGAATCAAATGTTCATGGAATTTTTGTAGGGAAACCAGGTCCATTTTAACAGACTTCAGAGGGGCACTTAGCCAGAGGAAGATGCTGGTTTCCTTATGTCCAAAAATCCTGTGAGATTTATGGATGAGCTCAGTCCGACGAGTCAGAAAATAAAAACAGTTATTGGGAATGTGCTAATAACAGTTTACTGCCTATATGCCAATATTCCTCTCATCTGTAGAGAGAAAATAATCAACCTCATTGGCATAGTGAGATTTATCAGAGCAACTGATGCTTCTGCAATCTGTACATGGCTTTTCATAGGAACAGCTGAGAAGTGCTGCCAAGTGTTGATTGATTTGGAGCCTCAAAAGAACTTGCTGAAGAATCATATTTTTGTTATTTGTTTACTTGAGACCTCAAGTAACCCGTTCTATAAAACTTATTTTGGGAAGGTTAATGTCTTCTGAAAGATTTTTTACTTTCCCTAAGTACTTTGAAAGGGTAAATTATATGAGTTTTCAGTCAGGGTGTTTCAGAACCCATCTATTTTAGTACCTGTGTTTTTAATAATTCTGAAAATTTGTGTTTTAAATTATTATTTTTAATCAACTGATTATTAAACTAATTTCAGGTGTAATTCCATTTTTGTGCATCTTTACTTAAGAAGTTTTGTTTTTTTTATCTATCTGTTTAGAGTGTAGGGTTTTTAATATTAAACTTAACTAAGAATATATGTTTCTAGTTGTTTGAAGTAATGTTTATAGTGGACATTGTGTAGAAGCTCTTTCCTATTGGAATCACTGCTGGCCATTGAAATCTGCTAAAAGAGGGACAGATGCAAAGTCTGAATGTCACAATGTCTTCAAAAGTGGCCAGAGGAAATATTTCCTGTCTTCACCTCACTTGCTTTGCAGCAGAACTGCTACCAGGAACATTTTTATAAAATGGTGATATGTGCTGGTGTAAGATGGACCCAAAGTGCTGGAGAGCTGGGGTGTAAAACCTGATTCTGGCTGTGGTTTTGTCTCTTTATAAAAGTGAGAGAGAATGAAGAGATTCCCCAATTCATCCTTGAGCTATGGGCTCCCAAAAATGGAACAAGCTCGTGCATTCAGCTAATTTGATTGGAGATTTTAAATAATCAAAGTAAATCAAAATCATGCATTTTAAAGAGGGTCCCAATCAGAGAATTGTGATTGTGGCCAGGCAGGTACAGCTCTGCCTGCAGCTGTGGGTGCACAATCACCCGAGGGGAGCTCCAGCAGCACTGGGGGAGCCTGGAGCTCATTAGGGCAGCAGAGAATTGATTGGAAAGTGGGAATTGGGCTAAATCTGCCAAAATTCAAGTGGCAAACATGAGAATTCCCCTCTGAGCCCCTGTGCCAGTGCAAGCCCCATGTCACCTTCCCCTCAAACCCAGTGTGGATCAAGGTGAACCTCCCCAGGTTTGGGCTCAGCGCGATGTTCTGCGGTACAAATGTGCAAACTGTCCCTGCTGCCTTTGAAACACTTAAAGATTCATTTCCTTTTAATTATTTCCTTGATCAAACTGCTGGAGTCAGTGGCCTTCCCCCAGCACACAAGGATATTTTTCAGAGAGAAACAGCAATAAAAAATAAACCATCAAAACAGTATTTGTATCTGAAGTCCAACTTTATCTGGCAGTTTAGGAAAAAACATCTTTAGAGTGGAATAAAATTAATACCTTCTCTTCTGGTAAATTTCTTATCAAAGCCACACAAATTAAATTTGAGTGTCTCTTCCAAAGCTTTTACTCTTCATTACTTGGGGCATATTTATTTATAGTTCTCACCAAACTTAGGCAAAAGGACATTTTTAGTATTATTTATTTTCTTGAAGTTTTCTCCTATCTTTTTCTCCTTTTTTGTTCTTACAGATGTGATTTTTTTTACCTGAATATGCCTATTACATCATAATTTCTTTTTAAAAAGTGAATCTTCCTCATAATAGATTAATTCAGCATTCACATAATTTGAATACTTTAAGCACAGTGAACATTTGCTTTGACCTTAGTAAAATAAAAAATGAAACCTTTTTTTTTTTTTCTCTATGCTTTTGACAAGAAAAAATTTGTTCTGGACTGGAACTTAGAAGACCTGGCCTAAATTTTGGTATGTGACATCTTTTTTTAGCATAAACAAATATTTAAATTTTCTCTTTGCCTCAAGTCTCTATTTTATTAATGGGAATATTAATACTTTCCATTTTAATGACAGTTTTAATATGTCAAATACTCAGGCCACATTTAGATGCTGTCATTGTACAGGTCATAAATAGATATACACACTCAATTATACAGAAAAAACAGATATGCAGCATGTGTTTAATAGATAATTATTTGGTGTTTATTTCAAGGCAAAACTGAAAAAGAATTTGAAAGCTTTCAAAGATGGAATTTGATTCTTAATGGGATTTTGATATTTTGTGCTCTAGAACCCTGCATTGTTTAATATTCTGAATTCTTTCTAACTATAAAATTGAATATTTTATTGATCTGTGAAAAAAGTTAAGCAGAGTGTAGGTTAAATTTGTGTAGTGTAATAGAGTCTTCCAGGTTTTTTAGTTTAATTCCAAATATTTTAAAACCTAACAAAATTTTCTTGAATTCTAATGACCTTAAATCATTGACAAAATAAGTCTGTGGCTGAAATTGTCAAAGTTCTGCTCCCCACTGAGTCATGAAAACACTTGTAAAGATCATTTCTAAACAATTTCAGGAATTGATAGATCCCATGTAAATTACTTGCTTATCAAGGAAAATATTTTGTAAGGTTTCTGTAACATTTATTGCAGGTGGATTCATTCAGGATGCTCCACATTTATTAATTTAACAAAAACCCAACTAAACCCAGAATGTTCTGACTTTCACCAAGGAGTGGGGAGCATCCTCTGAAGTGGATAATTTGTATTCCAGTAGTGGAAAAAGCAAAACAAAAGCCAGATTTTGTAAGAGGAATAATGATTTCAGTTCCCAATACCAGTTCAGAATCCCTCTGGTGATGCTCCACCAGCAGAACCCCTGGCTGGATTTATTTCCTGTAGGCACCAAGCAGCTACCAGAGGTCACTCCTTGTCTGCAGGGATGAAACAGATGTTCAGCTGGAGAGCACCAGCAGCTGTTGGGTTTCCTAAACTCTGCTCCCTGATGGAAATTCCTGTGCAAATGTCTGGGTGTAAATGCCTTGTGTCACCCGTGGTGTGTGCATTCAGCCAGCCTGATCATCTGAAATAATTCCTGCTGCTTTCGTGGCCCTTAATAAATAATTTTAGCTGTGATTCATGTGGTAACTCGCTGATAAAGATAATTTCAGGCTTGCATTGCAGATACAGAAGGTGTCTCACTGAAAAATAACATTGATTCCTGATAACAAAGCAAGCCTAAATTTTCCTAGTGCAGTGTGTACCTTGTTTTTCCTTTAAAATTCTTCCCATAGGCCTGCTGATAATTTTCATTACCAGAACTTCTGTATAGTTGTTCTGTGTGTCCCTTTTCAGACTGTGGGTTCAGCTCAGAGGTACATCTCAAATTTAGACTCCACAGTGGGCAGGGATTCTGTCCCCAGACTCCTGCTAAAAACCATTGTGCCTTCAAAAGTCTGCCCTTAAATCAGAGCTCCTTGCTCTGTACATTTAATACATTTTTTTTTTTAAGCAAATTAAATTCAACATAGGATTTTATTCTTTAGTAAGGTGAAGGACAAGCCTTGTAGTAAAGGGAAATTAAATAACTGAGATTCATCCATTCATTGGTGGCACAAATTTAAATAAGCATTGCAGAAGCACAGCCTTGACATGCTGGAATGGGGATCAAAGCCAGAAACCAAAGTGTTGGAATGTAGGAGCTTGCCCTGTCTGAAAGTTTACTCCTTATGAGAGAGGCAATTAGATTAATAATGGACAGTGGAAGGAAAATAAAAAATACTGTAAGAACAGAGAAAGTGTCTTTATCAGTGCCTGTTACTCAAAGTATCAATATTTGTGGGCCTCAGCCCAGAGGCTTAATGAAATACTTGAAAAGATGATTTGCTTCCTACTGAAAGAATGAAATTCAGGGAACAGGTAGACAATTTAGTTGTACCTTCATCAGTCACTGTCTTATTCCTCTGTTCCTGTGGCGTGAATGTCTCTCATAAGTCTTGGAGCTTTCATGTTGAGATCATCGACCCACAAATTTCATGTGTCTTTAAACCCTGGGAGAAACAGGGAGCAAGGCTGGTGTTGAAAGGCTGAATTGGTGTCAATTGGTGTTTTTCTCTGACCTGGAAGCTGGCCCTGCCCCATCTGTCTGATCATGGGCTGGGGATGCTCAGCTCCCTTGGGATTTCCCAGCACAGTGGAGCACTCCTGGTGTTTCCCACCCCTGGGCTCAGATCAGCTGTTCTGAGAGCTCTGAGCTCCTGCATGAGCTGGAACTTGTTTGTGGCACAACCAAATCTGGTTTATCTAGCGAGTACTGCAGCAGGAAAATATTAGGAAGTGGCTTCTTGTGGGTTTTTCTACCCCTACAGCAGTTTATTCAAGTTTACACTTGCTGGTAGACTCGTGTCAAACTGAATAAAGTTCTAAAAGTCTCATTGTTTGGTCAATTCTTGCTGCAAATGTAGTGATTTCTATCTGTGGCATCTCAAGTATTTTCTCTTAGCTAAATGCCACATTGGGCTGTATTTTTGGGTTCTATTCTGTTTTAGTTTTACTCTGTTCTATTCTGTTTTACTCCTCTAGGAGTAAAGGATTGAAACTCCTAATTTGACTCATGTTGACAAATTATTCAGTTCACTGTTAAAGTGAACACAGAAATAATTGAGCTAAGCATTCACATTTGGTGGGATTGTAACAACTCCTGGAACTTGTATTTAAGTGGCTAAAAAGGCTAATTTCTAATACCCTGTGTAACTTCATCTTAGGAGCTGATAGTGACTTTATAAACCACTTTAGTGTTTGCTTTGTGCTTTTGTAAACCTTGAGGTATAAAAAAAAAATTAAAATTGTTTTTAAAAAAAAGAATTAAATGCCCAGTAGCACAGCATATACTATTGTCAGGCTTGCCTGAATGGTTTGGGATGAAATTATGCTGAATCCTGAGGACTGCCTCTCAGTATAGGACACATGGTAACATGAAGCTCTTCAATATTTGGTGCTGTTATGGTTTCTGCATCCTCCTTCGAGTGTTCTGGCTCTGTTACAAGTCACTGACGTTCTGGAAGGAATTTTATAGCTGGTACAAGGCATGGAAGTTTTATAATTAGTTTTAGAGAAGAGCAAGACTGGAAAGCAGCAGACAATTAGCTCCGAAGAATGAGTCCCCATTAGCAGCTGAGGAGTTTGGTAGAGCTTTGCTTGGAGAGCACGTTGGCAGCTGTGTGTGAGTGCTGATGCACACTGTGCTTCTGAAAAGGGAAACTCTGGCAAGGGATTCCCTTCAGACAGCCAAATTCTGGGCCAGCTGGGCCATATGGAACCAGCAGCAGTGGCAGCCCTTCCCTCTCTCCCCGGCCTTTGCAGCCCGGATGGAGCAGGAGGGAGCCAAGCTCCAGCAGGGTTGGTGTGCTAATTTGGGCATCCAGAAAGCTGTGCTAGGTGGAAGAACACTGCCTGAGGCATTGCTGGAGCTGGGGAACTCCTCGAGGAGCTGTTGTAAAGGTTCTCTGGAGATCAGAGCTTTTGAAGGGGCTGGAATTCTCAGCCTGACAAGTTCCAAAGCAGGGTGACAGCCAAAGGGTGCAATCCTGCATCCCTCCCTCCTCAAAAAGAGGCATCATCCTGTTCTGGTTCATCAACCAGAGCTATGGTTTGTCTCAGCAACTGCTGTTGTTGTTCTCAGGTCACTTTTGGAATGGGTGCCAGAGATATTTAATCCAAAAACACAAAAAGGAAAGGTTCTGTGAGCCACGTGCAGCTCCCTGAAGTGCTGTGTGTGCTGCAAGTCACAGAATCACACCACAGTCAGAGCTGAAGGGAGATTGTCGTGTCCAAGGCAGCATCTCCTGAGGAAAGTTTCTTGCATTATTTCAGGATCAAAATTAGATGTTCACAGGGCATAAAATTGCTGCTGTGAAGTCTGAAGTTGTGTGATAACAGTATGAAATTTTATGTAGTGAGAATGTTTCTCATCTCAGATGGAACATAATTGTGTGTTGTGTGTCAGATAAAGGAGTCCAGCAATGCTGCATTCCATAATGTTACTAATGGAAAAAGGTTGGATTTGTTTCACTTCTGCTGCTTATGTTTTACATTGTTGGAAACACAATATTGTATTTCTTTTCCTAAAAAAAAAATATGATACATAATTAAAGAAGCACATTGCTGTAAGGGACAAAAGATCAGATATTTTTATTGTGGATTTCTAATCCATCTCTTGCAGGAAGTAGACTAACACAAGAGACTTTTAAAGAAAAGTACTTCTTAGTGGCTGCATCTAAACTGTTCTGTACCGAGGTCTTCTGAGCACACAGGAATCTAAATTTATCCCTCTATATATTTGCTGCCTGAAGACAGCTCTTGGAGTTGGATCTAATGTGATCATATGGATATTTCTAAAAAAAAAAATTGAAAAAAATCCCTCAATTCTTACCCCTGCTACAGAGCTCACTCCAGGATAGGATACCTGCGAGTCCATCTGTCCTTCCAGAAATAATCCTGGAGAAGATGAACATGTGGGAGTATTTCCTAGGTGGCCTCTGGCACTTGGAGACAAGTGCAATTTCCAAGGAGGAATTTACACTCTGCTGAAAGAGAGGGAGATTTGAAGCTTGAAAGGAAACTGAAAGAGCAGAGAGCTTGCCAGGAAACAAAATAGAAAAACAAAAAACTAGCCCCAAATACAGTTCCTAACAACTGTGAGGGAGTTATTTGGGGTTACATGGAGAATGTCCTGGACTGGAATCTCGAGGTGGTTTCCTGATAGAGTTTGCTGGTTTAGGCTGATCTGCTGTGCTGGGTTGTTATTGGCTATTTCATCAATATAAATTTCTGTTTATGGCTCAGGAACCAGAATTTCCTTCTTAAGAAATAAATGTATGGTCTGAAAATCTCAGTTCCTTCTAGGAACTTCAGTCTCAAAAAGTTTGTGTAATTAGAATATCAATAGCTGCTTTTCCAGTGTGACTTCAGTAAGCATCCTGGGAAATTCACAGGATAATGATGGGAATTGTTGCTCAACGAATTTCACTTCTTATTTGTAATGAAATGCTTTGCTCTGCATTCTGCCATTCTCTTCAGGAATGCTCTCAGATTCATTTATATCCAACTCCCCACGTGTTTTAGTCCATTTAAACTTACATGAGCTGGGGGAGTGTGAAGTTCAGGTTTTAGCAATTATGGTTGGTGAGTCCCTGCCAAAGACCATGAAGAGTTTAGGGGTCTGGTTTGGTTTTGGTTTGGTTTTTTTCCCCTCTTTGGTCAGCACATAGTTTTAAAAAGAGACTTATTAGAAGCCACTAATAAAAATGGTGATGTATACTCATATCAAAATCATAGACTAGGAATCTTTTTATTTATCATCACTCTTCATTTATTTGCTGGTGAATGATGGATTAGTTTAGAAATAGCCATTGCAAGCACACAAACTTCAATTTCCAAAAAGTGCTTGGCAGAAATAACTCAAGACATAAGCTTTCTGTAAGAAAAAGTGAAAGCAAAGGATGAGATTTGGCCAGAACATATTCTCATGTGCATCTCTTATTTTTCTTGTTTTTTCTCATGTTGAACAGACATTAGATTGTGAACAATATTGTAAACTCTGATTATAACATAACCAAGTAAATAAATTCTGTTTCTTTTCTATTGGTGAGCTTTTAGCCTATTTGTGGTTTTACAGTTACTGTCAATATAGTTCTTACTGATTTGCCTCCTGCTAAGAGAAGGTGAAGAGTATGTAAGGAAAAAAGAGGAGTTGTATGAATTTCCCCTCTCAGAAGGAATTGCACAAACCCAGGGCTCAGACAGTAGCCTGCATTTCCTGGTATTGTTTTGTATTTATTTAAAATCCTCAGTCTGCCAGCAAGGTTGGGACCATCCCTGGAGAGGAGAAGCTTTATGCAATTGCCAAGAAGCATCTCTTTGATTAAACACATCAATTAATTCTGCTGTAATCAAACAAAATGGGGTCCTTTTGGCTTTAACCTTTCTTAATGTGGCATGTCTGTCGCAGACAAGAATGTTTTTAATTGAGGGAAAAATGCTGTGCACACTAAGAATACTTCTTTTTCTAGTTGAGAGAGAGCAAATGAACCCCCTAAAATATCCCTCACTGTGCTCTGGTGTGGATTAAAGCAGCTCTGTTAGCCAATAATTTCATTTACCACTGACAGCCAGTATCAGTGGGAGAGTTGTAGAGCTGAAGTTTTGCAGCTTTTGGGACATGGAAAGTCCCCCAGTAAATCTGCACGAGCAGAAAGTGCCCCAACCCAATTCAGGTGGTTTTTTTGAAGCTAAAACATTTTTTTACACCTTATTCCCCAGAGGCTGAGCTTGTGTAAGCTGTGCTTGCACCGCTGGTGACACTGGGTGTTGTACAGAATTTTCTCCACGTTGTGGTGAGCCTGTGATGGGCAGAATTGCTTTACACCAGCCCAGGTGTGACACCTCAGATAACCTTGATGAAATGACAACACTTCCTAAAGCTCTCTGCCCTTTCACAACCTCAGGTGTGACATGGAATCATTAGGACAGAATTGATGAGGCTGGAAAATTCCTCCAGGACTGAGTCCAGCCTTTGGGCACCACCAGGCCAGTTAAACACTGGGTGCCACATCCAGCTGTTGAGCTGCCCAGGGAACCACTGGAAATTCAGAATTAAGGAAAACACTGTGCCATTCCTCTTTTTTTGTCAGTTTTTAATAGTGTAAAATAATTACTTGAAAGCAGAGAAATGGTGGCTGGAAGAAGCCAACGTGGAATTTAGAAATCTACATTTAAGTTACCTTATGTGGTGAGGCATTAATCAGAATTTACAAGGAGGAGAAAGTTTCATGCTTCTGTCCTGATATAGCTCAAACTTGGGTGGCTTTTTTATTTGTTTTTATTTTGCTTTTTTTAGGGGTTGGGCTTTTTGTTTGTGTTTTGTTATTTTTTGGTTTTCTTTTTAATTAGGCTCCCTGCAGGCTAACATTGGCTCCAGAAAAGCTTAAATAATGTTTTAAATAAATATAAGAGGTAACAATTTAAATAAAAATAAATGAAGTTAATTAAAACATTAAATTCAAAACTGTCAGCATTTCTGTTCATGAAGTGCTACAGTGATAAATTAAGTAAAGTCTAGAGTGACAGAGAAGAATGTAGCTTAAAATTGCCTTTTTCATTGTAACCTAAACAAAGAATCAGCCAAGAAGAAAAAAATGTAAAGGTAGGGCAAGGCTTTTAGTTTTAATTAATATTGAACATCAGCAATATTTAATCACTCTTTAGGTATTGCAGGGTGTGCTGACTATAAAAATGCTGGTGGGGGCCCAGGAACACCCAGTGCTGAGTTGTCTCTCTTAGATTAACACAGATCATTCGCTGCCTCCCTCTAAATCTGCACAAATCTGTGATGAGCAGATACAGAAAATGCACACGAATTCTGGTGCTGCTGGAGGGATGCTCAGGGGAAAAACATTGATCATTTTCCTCCTTGTGAGGCCACTCCAAATCCTACATTGATAAACCACTGAATGACATCATGCAATGTGATCCCATCATGGGAAATTGAGATGTTTTATGACTTGTGGTGATTGGGTTATGAAAATGCCCACTGTTCTGCCACTTCCCTTCTGATTTGGCCATGATTGCATACTCCAGCTCCCAGTTTTAACCAGGAATCCACGCTGATTAGTTTTCCTTGGCCATTAATGTAGGCTAAGCTCCTCACACACGAGGCTTATTGAGTTTTACCCTCCTAAAGCTGTAGCATTTATTTATTACAAAATATGTTTTAAAGATCCTGAAGCAATGTGTGGAGACTTTTCCTTAGAAGCCATGGTGTACTTTTTGTGGCACAGGCAAGGAAGATCAGGAAACACAGAGGTGCCTGTTCTTTTTTATGTTGTACCTGCAGTAAAAGGCTGTGCCCATGTTTGGAGTGAAAAGTCCGAGTTTTTAGATGGGAGACTGGGATCTGGCTTATGTCAGGTTAGAAAGGAGAAATAAAAAGCCTGGAACTGACACAATAATGAGTTAAATGCTGATGGGGCTGTGGCTTGGCAGGCAGAAGACACAAATATAATATGTTGAGGAATAATTCACTTACAGCCATGGACATTTCTATAGACTCTTCTGTGAAGAAAGGCATGGTTGGCTGGTGGGATTTTCTTTTGTGTTTTAGCCCAGACTCCAAAATGTGGTTTCTATTTTTTATATTTTCAGTGTGTGTGTGTTGGCAAATGAGCTGGGTGGAAAAAAAAAACAAAAACAAAAACAAAAAAAAAACAAACAAAAAAACCAAAAACTTGAGCAGATTTGGGCCTGTATACATGTTTAGGAGCCAGGTTGAAAATAGAAAAAATGGGTTTTTTGTTGCTTTTTTTTTTAACCTCTCCCTCATAACTTATCTTTGCACATTATATTTTCTTTCAAACTGGTGAAGACAAGAGAAGGATCTCAGCTGCTCCATAGGGCTCCATTCAGCAGAGGCTGAGCACTCTGAACCCAGTGCAATAAACACCAAAGTGATTGCTACAGTTACAAATGGGGTGGTCAAAATGTGAATTTCCATTTAACTGCATGCTTGGTTTCTTCCTGAGCTCTAAGGGAAAAGCCATGCAGCACCTCCAGGTGATAAAAGTGTCAAGAAAACATTTATTGGTTTGTTACTGCTGGTGGAGTTTTGGGGTTCTACCTGCAGAAGTCATTGCTGTTTGATGTTGTGGGAGGATGGCCCATCTAATGAATATTTGAAATACTTTTATGCTAAGTTAATCTATTTTTCATCAGCAGTCTCTCTAAGCTGGCACAGGTTTGCTGGTGCTCTAAAGGACACACGATCTTGTAATCATTTGTAACAAAAAATCAAACAATTCTGGTGAAATGATCACAGGAATTGGAAAGTTTGGTGTAGGCAGAAGTCTGATTTAGTCAGGTTATTGCTTCTCTATTGCTCATGTGATTGTTGTGTCAGCAGGAGCCAAATGTGTGATGCTTTTAGAAACTATTGACCAGTTCTGGGAGATCAGCTCCTCATCTTCTCTTGGATTTGGGATTCCCAGTGGGTGCCTGTAGGAGAAGAGCTCTTCCGTTTTCTGTTGGTTTGCTAGAACATCACATGCAAGTCTCACCAACTTTCAACTAAATTCTCCCAGAAAAACAGACAAAATTTCCTCAATTTGCTGCCTGATTTATGGTATTAAAATGGTATTAAGGAAAAACAATGTCCCTCTCATAACTTGGAGGAAAATTGGCCATTTGACCTTGTATTTGCTGGTGACAATAGCCAGCTAGCTGCTCCTGCCTTCCAGCTCAATGTGACATCTCAGGTCTTTATTCTGCATTTTCCTGGTGCTTTCATTTTGCTCAATGCAGAGTAACAGAAATGTTTTGATGGAAGGGACCAGCCAAAACTAACTTCAGTGTTTACCCTGAAGCCTGATCCATGTGAACACATGGGCTTTGTTCATCCAGCCTTTACAGAAAATGGTTTAAAACAAAGGAAAAAAAAAGACTCTTCACTGATTTCACTGTAAATGAAGGCCCAGAGTGTTCCCTGTGGGGCTGCCATTGCTCAGAAAGGTAGGGACTGAAGAAGAGGGGAAGACTTGTATGTCGAACTCAAACATGTCAAGTGCTCACTTCTTTGCTGCAGAAGAATAATGCATTTAATTAGACTATCATTGTGACAAATTGGTTGTGATGAGGCCATCTATCTCAGGAGAGTGATGTTAATCTTTCTTGTAGTTTAAAGGCTCTCCTGTGTTGGCATGAGAGAGATAACTCATCTTTTTGGGGCCATGGGAAAACAAGAAATTCTTCCTAATGAAAAGATTGGATGCTTCAGTTGCCTTTTATAGGTATTTCTTTAAATGAGGACTGGTTTTGAGGACCATAAGTTTTTTGAAGTATTAAATCCTGCACTAGAGAACTTCTGTAGTTAACTGGTTTTGTTTTAATCTATTGACTCAGCATCTATGGAACCAGATTTGTGCTAATACAAATACAACAGATGGATTTTAATTTTCTTTTTCTGATCTCTACCATTGTTTTTATGTTTTTCTTTTTCTGTTAGGGATCATTGAAAATATGGGGTTTTTTTGTTGTTTTCTTGTTTTCAGAACATTCAGAATGTTTTAGCTGATGGAATTTTCTATCTATTTCATCATAACATGCTAAAATTGTCATCATGGAAATGTAACAACACCTGTTTTAAAAATTTCTTAAGTGAGTTTCAAGTATCAGGGAAATCTTGCCAGATCTGAGCTCCTTGTTCAACTTTTTTTTTATTATTTTTATTTATTTATTTATTTATTTTTCTCCTCCTCCTCTGCTTTATACTTGGCAATCCTTTTTCCCAGACTTTTCCTGCACAAACCTGCTCAAGTGGACTTTTTCCCTTCCCCAACAAGTCTGGAAGGTTTTTTTTCTGAGGAGGAGATAAACAAATGGCTCAGATCACCCCAAAGCCTCTGGTTAAGCTCTGGTAACCTCAGTTTGAGGTTAATTGGTGAGAAGTGTGCCAAAGCTGCAGCGAGAGGATGGGAGCACCCAGCCCTGCCGGCCTGCGAGGAGCGACGAAGGGAATTGGGAATTCTAATAGCGCTGCTGATTTATGTAGAAACATTTTAAGATTAGGCTGGGGTGTTTCAGAATCCAAGGCATGGCAATTCTTGGCAGACTCTGGACTTTTCAAAGACAGCTGGTCATTAAATAGGAGATAATCTGGAGGAAAAGCCCCTGGAATTTCCTCGACCTGCAGCAGGTCAGGGGCTGCAGAGAAGCTGTCGAAGGTTTCCTTTGCTTGTTAGCTTGGTTAGAGTTTGTTACAAGATTGTTTCATTTGTTGCCGAGGGAAAGGCAGAGGAAACATTTCAATAAAAGCTGGTTAAAGCTGTCACTGCGCTAGTGAACAACGCAACTCTCACTTCTACCCTTTTTCTTGTTTTCCCTTTCCGTTTTAATGAATACTGATCACCTGCCTTGCAAATAAGTGACCTTATCAAACAATGTGCTTTTCATCAGTTGCTTTCATCTGGTCTGGAGCACTTAATTTGAAGAGATAGAATTTGTTGGTTTTTGTTGGTTTTTTTTTTTTTTTTTCCTCATTGATTTGAAATTTTTAGAATAATTTCCTTTTTTCCAATTAACCTCAGTGTGATGTTGTCCTCTTTAGAGTATTTGATATAACCACAAAAGACACACAGATCTCCCTTCTTCCTCTTCTTTAACTTTGGCTCTTGTCAAGTAGATTATTGCAAATTAAGTTGGACTTTCTTTCAGACCTGTATAGCCTGAAACATTCTTCCATGCTTTACTTGCGTGTTTACATGCAGACTTGGCTTCTAAACTTTTACCTGACCTTTAAACAAAAGCAACAAAAAAAACCAAACACCCAAGAGTTCAAGGACTGGAGATTCATTCTATAGAAGCACTGGACCACTGATAAATTTTGGTCTTTCTGGTATGCTGAAAACACATTATTGGGATTCAAATAGAGCTGTTGAGTCCGACTGTCAGCACACTTGATAACAGAATTCCAAGAATATTTTTTTCTGATTTTCTTAAATATTCATAAAGGTTTATTTTGAATATTTGAATAAATATTCAAATAATAATTCTAAATATTCCATAGTAATATTGAATAACTATTAAATAATTGAATAATTCAAATAATTCAATAATAAATATTGAATAAATGTTTATTTTGTCATCTTATAGGACACATCCCAGGCCAGCCACGTCTGTAGCCTATCCTATGAGCTTCATATAAGGTTCACCCCAGCTGTAGAAATAGCAAGAAAAGCTTCAGTGAAGATGCATGAAAACCAAATCACCCTTAGGGTTCACTTGCAGGCACTTTGAGGACTCGTAAGAACACGATTTGTCATGTTGGAGATATCACTGGTTTTTATCCCTCGTTCTGGTTTAATCCCTTATCACAGTAAAGTTCTGCCTCTACTGGAGTAGAGGTACATGGGAGAGGGATTTGCTTTCTAATTAAATGGATTATAGATGGTATAGATAGATTTTTGTAAGCATAAGTACATTTATTTGCTTAGTTTTTAACTTCCTCATGCCCCAGTCTTCACAGGTTGGCAAGGCAGTGCGATTTGAACTTTGGGATAAATCTTCCTTCATTTCCTCCCAGGTTTCTCTGTGTGCTTCAGTCACATTGCAGGAGTTGACATGTATATAAAAACCACTCAAACCAAACACAAATTAAACATTGATAAGGTTAGGCTATGGCTTGATAAATGTGAGCTGTGATATTTCAGATTAACAGTAAGGAGGCACAGCTTCACACCAGGCAGGATTTCTCTGGGAACGTGTATTTAAACTTGGTGGGGATTTTTCTATGCCCACATTAAGCTGCTGGAATCACTCAGCAGATTCTCCTGAGCCTGATTTATCTACAACTATATTCGTTTTGTTTTTGTTGGGGATGTTTAGATCTTATATTTGGATCTTGTATTTATCCTTCCATGTTTGAGCAAGGAGCTAAAATCCAAAAGTCAGCTCTTCACTGATGCTGCAGGGGCAGAATTGGTCTCAGGAGACCTCCCAAAGGTCCTGCCAGGTCCGTGAGAAGAAAATGGGTCAAGTGCAGAGGCAGGAAGGCTGGGCCTTTGCTAAACATCCCTTTGCATTTGTGGGGCTGATAAGCTGTGGTATAAAAGCATTTCTTCACGGAAAATTGATTAAATTCCATGCAATTATATCTAGGTAATGTGAAAAAAACCAAAAAACCCTGTAAGTTTCACTTCTGCACTACAAAATAACAAAACTCAGAGTATAACTTTTAATGCTGAGTTTCTGCCTATTTTACCACATGCATGCTTTTTCAAGGACGTGAAGCAAATACTACATAAATAATAGAATGTGTTTTAAGCAAAGTTTTTATTGATCTGTTTTGTGATGGTTTCTTGGTTTGGCATTTTGCAGCTGCTTCTTGGCTCGCTATACCAGAAGAGCCACACACATGTGCATTTAATGCAATAACTTGCTAAAGTTAAAATTTGGATTTAGTTTTTCCCATTTAAAAGTCAGATATCCGAGACTTTTAGTATGAAATTGAACAGGTTGGTGGCTTGTTTTTTAGTTTGTTTTTTTTGTGTTTACATGTGTAGTATCATCAGCAGTGTTTCCATCTTCACCTGTGTGTCCCTGAAGGGAAAGGGCAGATACTTTTCTTCTTCTGTTCTCATTACTGGGTACATTTGCATAGAAACAAGATAATTACAATACCTTCTGCTTACAGTGGATTCCCCATGTACTTTTAATTAGATACAGCCTCCTTGATTCCATTTTGTGAACAATTATGTAACTTGCTCTGCGATGTTAAACAGTTTGTGTTTCACCCCAGAAACGTGTGAAGTGATTCAAAACTGTGCTGGGATCATAAAATCACTTTGTTGGTATAAAACTGTCGAAGGTGAAAAGCAATCCAGGAACACCAGGAATGGGTGATGGAGGAGGGAGGGGAACCTGGAGCTGCCAGGCCAGAGGAAAGCAAAGAGAATTCAACTATTGCAAATTCCTTCCTGCCTCTGTCCCTTCCAGCCTGGCAGGGAGAGGATCATCCCTGGTGATTGCAAAAAAGCATTTGCAGATTAAAAACCCTGTTCCTGTGAGGGCAATAACCCAGTTTGGGTGGGAAGGGGAAGAAAAGCCTGGTTTGTGTTTCTGTAGATCAGTGAGACCCTAAATGTCTGCAGGCTCTGCTGATGTCTCACAGAAGGACAAACATCGTCTATTTTGCTGCTCTTCCACTTGGTCCTGCTGGAGCTGCTGTGTTTTTGCTGTCATTCATTTCTTCACTGCAGGGAGCTTGGAATGAGCTTGTTAAATGTTCTCAGTACCTTAAACAGGGCACTCTGCAACCGTGTTTGAAATGCTCACTGGGTTAGCAAAGCCTTTGGGGCTTTTTGCCCCCATTCTTTCTGAGCATTTTCTGTGCATCTCTCCCATCTCAAGTGTCACTCTGCATTTCCCCTCTGGATTTGTGGCTGCTCTGTTGCGTGGTTCACTTTCTGAAGCACCGTGGGTTTGTTTTTTCAGTTGTTTTCCTTGAGGAGTCAGTTGCCAGTAGGATGAAGTGGGAAGGGAGTTTGTCCAAGCCCAACAGTTTTAACACAAATGCAGATTTCTCTGCATGTCTCAGGACTTACCTTGGTGCTAAGCCTGCTCAAGAGGTGGCTCAAATCTCTCTGGTCTCTCTTGCCAGCTCCTTTTCCTTTGTTGCAGCTCCCATCTCTCCTGGCAATATAATTGTTTTAAATGTACCATTCATGTCATGATCACAGCTGGCATTTGTGTGTTTTGGCAGAGGAAAAGAAGGTGAAATAAAGGATTTGTTTCCCATACATGTGCACTGTACTTAACAGCATTTAGAATGATTGGTCAGAGGCGCTGGCCTAAGGAGAGCTGAGAAGGTACCTGTGAGCATCCCTCAATTTACTTAAAGTAAATCCTTTTCCAGGGTAGGTGCTCAAGTTTGGAATGGGTTTCTGAAAATATTTCCTCTCAGGACAAGCTTTGTGAGGCTTGGTTTGACAGAGCCCCTGCTATTTCTGCAGGCATTCCACAACACCCTTCTCCCTCCCCTGTGCTGCAGGGCAGTACCAGGCAGCCCACCCAAGGCTTGGAAATATTTGGATAACTCCAAAGAAGGGAATTTTCCCTTTAATTGGCACCTAGCATAGGATAGTCTTCTGAAGGAAGCTTTAATTAGAGCTAAAGGAGCTGAGCTTGTGTCTGAATCCAGGCATTTGTTTCTTTGATAATAGCCAGCTTTAGCTATGCTGGCAGAAAGTTCATGGAGATTACTTTGCTTTCCTTCCCAAACAAGTTGGTTTTTTTTTTCAAATCAGATCCTAAAGAGCAGAAGCAGCTTTGGAAGCTGGTGGCTTTGTTCTGTTACTTCACTGCACAGTTCTAACAGCTTTTTAATGCATTTTGATGTTTGGGTTTTTAATTTTTAAACCAGATTCTCTATTACTGATGAAAAGTCAACATCAAAGGTACTAATGTGGAGGTAAGTCTTCTCCTTGTCTGAAAAAGAAACAGAAACATTCCAGCTATCTGATTTCCAAGGGAATGCTTAATTTTATTATGCCAAATGCAGGTGCTACATATTAAGTGATGGAACTTAGCTAGCAACAGTCACTCAGAGTTAGAAGGCCGCAGTGTAATGTAATTTTAAAATGGGAATGTGTGGTTTATGCATATGGAAAAGGATAATAAAAAATTCTGGGGTTTTGTACTGCCATTTGCATAGTTCAGAACCAGGATGTCCCCCGTCTGTAGTTGACTGGAAGGTCAGGAGGTTTCTGGTTTTAATGACTTGAAAAAATCCCTTTGTTATGACAAATCCTACTTTCTTAAGCAAGTGTATTTTTATTTTGTCCTTGCTGCAGTCACTCATGTTTAATATGAAATGACACCTACTCCTTCAGCAGGCACAAAGCCCCAGCAGGGCTGGGCTCTGTGTCCTACCCTGAGCTCTGTCCCCAGACGAGGTCTCCATCCCCAAGCTGCCATCGGGACACTGCTGGAAATGGGACAGGAGCTCACACAGGAGCAGTTGCCAGCTGCCCACAGCTGAGTATTGTCCCTGTTTTAGTGTCTTCCAGACCTTCCCATGCAGTGTTATTGTGGGAAGCACTGGGAGTGGCTGTGCAGCCTGCATCTGGCATGGACACCTTGGGATGCCCTTTCTCAAGGTGTGGCCAGTCGAGTTTTCCAGGCTGCTTGGGTTTCCTGGCACGTTTCTCTGCACAGCTTTTCAATAGAATGTTAATTTGTCTTATGATGTGGGGTCTTTTTCCTGTGATTTTTGTTTTTTTGCACTCACCATAGGTAAACAAAACCTCAGTTTCATTGTGCCTGTTCTCCATGCTGCAAGGTGAGTGTGAGCATTTCCCAGCACCAAAACAGTCCTCAGTCATCATATATATCATTGTGAAAATCATTGCTTGCAACCAGGAGAAGTCAGGAGCATCCCAAAGTGAGGAAGCCACCAGTGAGGTCTCTGTGCAGGTTATTGAGGGGGTGTTCATTGACCATGAGCCCTGTGATGAGGGAAAAGGGATAAATAAAATCCCAAAGGCACATCTGGTAAATGTTGTCCACCAAAAACCATTTTTTAACAAGTTAAACAGGGAGAGATTTTCTTCTTCAATACTTATTAAGAGAACAATATGTCTTCACCATTTTAGCAGGACAACAAGGAACTAGCCCTATTTACTTTTGTTTGTATTGCTCTTTGGCTTTTTCAAATATTGTACCTAAAGAGTTTCAAGCAGAACAACCCATTTTTTTTAATTTTTTTTTCTCCTAAGGTTGTTAAACGATATAGCAGATTTATGTTTGCTTATGTAGCTTCTGTTACGCTTCATGAACACTTCATAAACACTTGGAATGCTCAAAATGTCTCAGTCAACTTAGAGAAAGCTAAAAACACAATTTGTTTTGGTTTTTTTCTATCCCACTCACTCCCCATAAGGTTTTGTTTCAGATTGCTTACATGCCTAAGATAAAACCAGCACAGTTCTCTTCAATCTTGCAATTATTTATCAATCTAAACATGCACTGCCCAAATAGAGGACCAGAATATTTGAGACATTTAGATAATTTTGCTGTTGTTGCTAAAATAGGTTCTAATTCAAGCCTGGTGTTTTCCTTGCTGGGTTTGTTTTGTATTTTTATTTTTATTTTTTGTCCAGGAGATGTTTTCATTTGTTTGGGTCTGAGATAAATGTCTGTGCCCTGAGAATGAGCTGAACATTTGGTAACACCATGGGATGATATTTTGGTTGCTGTTGGGGGTGTCTGGAGAGTGGATTTGGGGAGCCCTGGGCTGGGTGTGCTCGAGACTCAGCCCCTGCTCCAGGACAAACTGGATTTTGATATAAATAATTCCCACCTTCAGCCCCACATTCACTGCAACTAAAGATTGCCCAAGCAGAAGGGAATGGTGTTCAGAGCTGAGGAACTCACCCTTTTTTACACTATACCTGATGTCTTTCATCATGGGCTTTCAAACTCCATTCTGGCTTCTATTTGTGTGTCCTCATCACTGTTATTCATGAGATCTTTAATATCAGTAACAAATACCTTATTGACCTGAACAAATAAATGTTTGGCTCTTGTAAATGATTTAGAATGCTTTAATACAGCTCCATTGTTTAAGAAGGGGTTTTGTAACATCTTCTGAGAAGCTGTTTATGGCACTTTGATCACATCAGTATCTGTTTAGGAGGTAAATCAGTGTTCCTCTTACAAACCAGTCATGCCAGTTTCTGTAATTTCATCACCACCAATTTCTGTCACTTGTTTTTTTATTTTTCCTGTCTTAAAATAGCAAATTCCCCTGAACTGGTGTTTTTTGGTTGCCTTGCTGGTGAACAACTGATAAATAAAAGGCTTTGCTGGCTTTCAAGCTACACATCTGATAGGGGGCATTGGAGAAAAGCTCAACTGACAATGTTAAACAACAACAAAATTTACTTGTTTTTCTAGCATCACTATTAAATCATAGTCCAAACTGTGTGTGAAAATGGAGAGGAACTTGTCTCAGTGTGTGAAAAATATTCTTCTCAAAGGCAAGTGGTTTCTAAACACCCTCCTACTGAAAGCATCTCAGGTTCTTCAGAGCCATGGTGCCAACCAAATGTAGGAACAAGAAAGTGGAATAAACCTTTTCCTCGTTCATTTAACCGTGTACCCAAACTAGGGCCTGTTGTGTCCAGTGACAAATTCTGTTTTCTCCTTGGTTTGAAGCCAATCTGATCAAACTGGGTTTGGAAATGGCTTCAAATGTGAAGTGAGGAAGGAAGGAAATGCTGTGAAGTGTAAAGTAATGGTGGAGATGTTAAAAACCCAGCATGAGTGTTTGGAAACAGAAATCCCCATTCATAATTATGGAGTTTAGTCTTTGATTTAGGAGATCTTGAGCTGTCAGACAGTCCCAGGCTATTGAACACAGCTCAGCTGAGCTGCCTTGTGCTGGTGTTTTATTTGTTGGGAAGGTCCTGGTAACTTGTGAATCATTCTGGTGGAGTTTGTGGGTGATTCATTAAAAACTGAGGGATGTTTTTTGCCCAAAGAGCTGTGATATCCCTTAGGGAGCCCGTGTGTGTTATCATGTTGACCTTATCAGCTCCAGGCCATAAAAAGTTTTGTTTTAAAATACAAGTGGCTGCTGGATGAAGTTCTTATGATAAAATTCTGTAGGGAGTATTTCACAGAAAAGAAATGAATGTTTCCTAAATAACCTAAATTTAATTCTCATTAGTACCTGAATGTGTTGTAAGGTACCACAGAGAGACACTGAAAATTGTATTTTAAAACTAAATCCCTTTTTCATAGGAAACAAAACATGAATAATATTTGTTTTCAAAGCATCAACATTAGCAACTCTGAAGTTCTGATACAAGTGCTTTGGGTTTTGCAGGTCAAAACTCTTTGGTCTGGTCTAATTCTTCTTTGTAGGCTGGTAATTTGATGTACACCCTGATAATGCAAAATAGTAAATCCTGCTCCATATGAATGATTTTATTGAGATTGATCACTCCAGACTGAGATCAGAAAATGTTTCAGTGTGTGCTACAAAGAGGAAGAGTAAAACAACACAAAGCTAGAAGCAGTTTTCCCCAGAACTGGTGGGCTGCTAGACTTAAGGATTAGAGTTGATGTATTAATTATTAATCACTTTATTTTGGGCTAATATTGCTCAGCAAGAATTTTATTCCTAATGCAGGCAATGCAGAAAGAGGAGTAGAGTGGTAGGAGGTGTTTGCTGACACTTCCACTCATTGAAATAGAAGCTGCATTTCTGGAAACAAAAAAAAAAATAAAATAAAAAAAAAAACAAACAACTTTTTCTTTGTGATTTATAGGAAGATGCTTAAAGTAATTCAGTTTGATAAGTACATGTTTCAGGAATGATTAAATGCTTAAAGAAGAAATGGAAATGTGCTTTAGGTTATTATATACAGGCTGGCAAATTGCTGGGTGATGCTTTCTGTCTCATTTCTTTCCCTTGCTCTGAAAAGTCAGAACTCAATAAATGATAAACAATGATAAACCCAAATAAATGATAAACAAATCTGAAAAGGAACTTTAACAAACAGCAGAAGCCTTTAAGGATCAGAGCATCTTCTTGGCCAGGCCCTGTTGCCTTTAGCATCTCTGCTGGAAAGAATTCATACCTGACAAAAGAGGCAATTGGTTTGCTGAATGACAACAAGAAATGCCACCACTGGAAGTAAACTGATGGCTCTATTCCTTATTCTCTTGGCAGGTCTTATTATTATGAACATTAAAGTAATCAGTTCCCTGTCACTTAACAAACCTTTCCTTCCCTTCCCTCAACTAGCCTGATTTCAGCTGCAAGCTGTATTATTTATGTGTTGTTTTTACTAATCCTTGCCAGCCTAAAACATTACAAGAACCTTGCAATCTAGGTAGAAATATGACCCATAATAAGCCTGAGGATGAAGTGACAATGCCAATAATCATTGCTGAAGGGATTTTTATAGCTTTGTAGTGCCCTAGGGGTCCTCCACTAATTTAAAGAAGACAACAAAGTGGATAATTCAGGGACCTTATTTTGGTAAAAGATTATTTTTCTACTGAAATCAATGTGAGGCAGATTTTTCTTTTCTCTTAACTATCTGCAAGAATTTAGGCCCCCTGTGGTGTCCTGGACTGTCTCTTCCTGCATGGCATCCTGTCAACATGCTGTTTGTCAAATGCACCCAACCTCAGACTGCTTTGTCTCCTTGTTCTCTCACTGGGATCGCTTAACTAAAACCACTAATTACAAAACAGCAACCAAATGATTCTAACTGGTCTTAAATTGCAAAAAAAACCTGTTGGAAGATATTGGACATAATAAAGCAAGCTGTCTCTTGGTGATTTTGTTTAGCCTTACTGGATGCCTGGAAAGCAATCCTGAATTTGCCAGGAGGATGCTGAAGGCGTGTCTGCATTTTAGCTCAGATCAAATGTTCTCCAATTCCTGTGCTCCCTTGTGTTTTGTGAAATGGTTTGGGAGCATCAAACTGGGTTTGTTGTCAGGTAAAATGAGATTAAGGATTCAGGGGGACACCAGTGTTTCATTGAAGAATTAGGACCAAACTGAATCTAAACAAGCTCTGAAAGATACAGGGCAAAGCCACTTGTGTTGGTCCCCAGCCCTCCCCTGTGCTCCAGCTGCAGATCCAGGCTCTCCTGGCATCTGAGCCTTCTGTGTTGATGCTGTGGTTTAAACTTTGTCCAGTCCAGTTGATTTCAAATACTCTGCTCAGTGAAACTTAACAACGTAAGAGACACAACTGACCTGGTCTTTCACTGTGGGTTTTGAACAGTCTGTCTTTATCTGGGTTGGGTCAGAGCAGTGGTTGAATTCCAGACAGTTATCCCCATGGCACACTGCTAAGGCTGTGCTTTTATTATTATTATTAGTAGTAGTATTTCTTTCGCACTTCTTTGGCACTTTAGGCAAGAGCTATTTACAGAAAAACCAACAAAAACAGCAAAAAAAAACCCCAAAAAAACCTAAAAATAAAGCTAGGAAAATCCTATAAAGAAATAAAGCTTGGTCAATCCCTCTGTGCTAACTTTCAGAAGAATCCTGAGGTAAATGGTGTAGCTGGCTTTGGCAGTTGGTGATTTACAGGAACATTAACTTTCAAGCTCAATTGGAGCCTCGGAGCTGTGCCTGGTGGAAAGCACATGTAGGTTGTGAGGAGTCACAGAGACAAGGGGTCATCTGCTCCATTAGAGGGAGAGAACCTTCCAAAATACCTGCAGCACTCAGGCATTAACAAAGTATTGCTCTTGAAATTCTTCATTCTTAGCAAAAGCAGCAGGTGTGATGCTGGAGACACCTGCAAAACCTATTTTTTAATTATTTTTTTTTGTGTTGTCGTGACAAATCATAATGAGATTGGTAATTTGGGAGATCTCCTGTTGCAAAATCAAATATAAAAACAAACAAAAAAACTGTGGGAGTCTTGGAAACTTTGGCAGCTTACTGTTAAAAATCATTTTCAAAATAGAGGTTGACCATTATGAAATTGTGTATGCTATGCAAGAGGTCTTCAGCAGAGTGGAAAACACTCTTCTAAGTTTAAATATCTCTTCATAAATATATCAGAGACTTTTTAAATTTTTAATTTAGAGTGAACTTTTTCTCTGAAGATGTTTTAACTACTTTTTTCTGATTGGATTGATAACTTCCAAGATGAGTGACTCCTGACATTTCCTCAGCTCCATCCCCTTTGCTTTTCCTTTCTTTCTACTGCAATCCATGTTTTGTACTTTGAGTGGAGGAATTTTTTTTTATCTTATCATTACTTTGACAATCTTTAAGGAGCTGAATAATTCTGTGTCAAATGAGAAGAGTCTAGTAGAGTGTGAGTGCATATTGTTAAATGTGTGTTTGCTATTGAATGAGCAATTTGCAAGATCTGTGGCACAAATTAGAGATACAGAACTGGAGCTATAGCATAAGCATTTACCATTTGCTGTAGTCTGTGTTGTATCTAGAACTGGCATAAAAAATTCATGTAACAGTTGTGACTGTAACTTTCTATAGTCTGAATTTGCCTTATTACTGCAAGTGTTTTCAGATATGTCTCTTCAGGAATTTAATCAAAGACACAAATTTGAAATCATCTGCTCTGGAAGTTCCTGTCTGACTAAAATAACTCCTGGACATGATCAGCAGGGCTGCACCTTACTGCTCTATTGATAACCTGGCTGTGTCTATTTAAGAGGGTTAAATCAACACTTGTTGAAATATTGATGTCTGAAATAAAACCTGCACTTGATATTGTTCAGGAGGGTTAGGGTATCTTTCATCTAGAGCATTACTGGTGTGCTAGATTAAATGTTTTGGTGTTAGGAGGTGTTAAGTCTGTTTCTCTGAATTCCTCATCCTACCACTTTAAAAAATTCACTTATCTTTTGATTTTCTATTTTTTTTTTCAAAACCAAAGATAAAAACACACACAGGATAATAATGCTTGTGTAGGGTGAGAATTATTTGATTAATTGATATCTCTGTAGTCTTTGTGCTTTGAAGAATTAATTTCTTAGTTGCATTTGAAAGAGCTGTAAAATTTTGTCAAGTATATTTTATCTTAAAAAAAAAAAAAAAAGCAAAAAACAATAATCCAAGACAGAGAAAAAAAAATAATGGGTTTATATACAGAAATTATCTGTTTTAGGACTGAGCAGTTAATGTTTCAGATGCTGTCTTTTACTCTGGCTGAGCATCCAGCTCAGGATAGTATGTATGTAAGTATTGTATGTATTTAAAATTAAATACCCTGCACAGCATTTACTGAGAGATTTGAGATGACTTTTTTTCCTTCAAGAAATAACAAAACTCAGGCTGGGGCTAATGCTTGTGGTACCAGGCATAATGTGGTGGATGCATCACGTGTAAGGGAGCACTTGCCTTTTCCCACAGTGATACTTGAATAAAAACAGTAATAGAAATGTCTCTACTTTGCCTTTTGAGAACCTTGTTGACCTCTCAAGTTTAAAATGCTCATATCTTTCTCTTATTAGCATCTGTTGGGAGAAATGAAGTGAAAAGATTGCTGCCTTATTCTACTTAACAGCCTATTTAAATTAAAATGGTGATGCACATGGGTGTATATTGTTCTAATTTGAGCTTTCAGCAATTTTTCCAAACAAAGCTGTTTTTCTGTTGAAAATGAAGGTGGATGCTATTTGTTTGTGAGGATGAATTAGCTCAGTGGCTAAAGCATATAAATAAAACCAGTAAAGAGGAAAAATGAACTTAAAAGCAGACCTGTAAGGAAACCTAACCTAGTCTGTGGCTTCCACCAGTCTGAGTCTCGGGAGTCTTTGTATTTTGGAGGCATCAGCAGGGGAGGGGGAAAGAGACAGACAGAAGAGAAATCCAGATCTTTATCTCTCAGCTTCTAAAATGTATTTACTGGAGCCGTTTATCCTGGCAGGCATCAGAAGTGCTTTCTGAAGGTTTCCAGGTGCTCTTGAAAGACTTGAGAGTTAAAATGTTGTATTAGCTTGGTAACTGCATAGTGTATTTCTTACTGGGAGGCTTTGGGAAGTTTCTCACTGGTTGCTCGAGCTGAAAACCCTGGAGATTGTTGCTTTCTGATCCAGTTGTGTTGTGAATTCTCCTCTCCAGTGCTCTGGATGGCTGTGACACAAGGGAGGTGAAAGCTGGCGTTGGATCCTCTGCTCTGAAAGGGATTGTAGGGAGCAGAGAGGGTGAGAGGAGCTCCAGGGTGCTGGGAGGGAGTTCTGGGGTGGGTCCCTCATGGGAAGGAAGGGCTGGGGAGATGTGAGTCCCTGATTTATCTCCCCAGCATCAATGCCATCCTCAGATTTGGGCTGGGATGTCTCCTCAGGTGTCAGGACAGTAACTGTGAGTGGATCCCACTCTCCTTATCTCCAGGGAACAGCGTGCAGTGGCATTCACTGGTGTAATTATTTCAGTACAGCCTCTAAGTTATAGCTTTAACACGTGGATGTTAAGTGTTTTACACAGCTGTAATTGCAAATCTATATAATTAGATGCAGAGTCTCTTCAAGATGCTGACCCCTGCCTAACGGCACAAACCAGTTTTTATTGATGGTGCTAATCCAGATGGCTGGTAATAGATAACTAAAAGGATGGGAGAGTGAGAGAAATGAAATAAACATCTGAACTTCAACTCTCACTGCAAGAAGGTTTTGTTTAGTAATTTAATCATTGGAGTTCAATAGAAGGCCTACTTGCTGTCCTTTATCTGGAGTGCTGAACAAGGTCTTCAGCTTCAAAATGAGGAAAAGCTGTGAGAAAAATACTCAAATGTGTTTTTAAAATAAGGGACCCACAACAAGCAATTTCTGAACAAAAAAAACAGGAACCAAATTTTCATTCTTTCTTCAAATAAAGATCCACCCACAAGGACTATTAGTGTCATGTCAATCATAAAGCATCTTTGCAGTTC